>NC_090940.1:76042904-76351404 GCF_040938575.1 Ambystoma mexicanum | reverse complement strand
TGCGGTGCAAGAGCTGTGTGCAGCAGTGTACAAAGTTCTGTGGCAGGGTCCAGGAAAAGCAACAGTGCAGGAGCAGTGTGCAGAAGTGCAGGAAACTCTGTGGCAGGGTCCAAGGCCAGCAGCGGTGCAGGTGCTGTGTGTAGCAGTGCAGGAAGCTCTGTGGCAGGGTCCAGGGCCAGCAGCGGTGCATTACTTGTGTACAGCAGTGCAGGAAGCTCTGTGACAGGGTCCAGGAAAAGCAACAGTGCGGGAGCTGTGTGCAGCAGTGCAGGAAACTCTGTGGCAGGGTCCAGGGCCAGCAGCGGTGCATTACCTGTGTACAGAAGTGCAGAAAGCTCTGTGACAGGGTCCAGGAAACGCAACAGTGCGGGAGCTGTGTGCAGCAGTGCAGGAAACTCTGTGGCAGGGTTCAGGGCCAGCAGCGGTGCATTACCTGTGTACAGAAGTGCAGGAAGCTCTGTGACAGGGTCCAGGAAAAGCAACAGTGCGGGAGCTGTGTGCAGCAGTGCAGGAAACTCTGTGGCAGGGTCCAGGGCCAGCAGCGGTGCAGGACTGTGTGTAGCAGTGCAGGAAGCTCTGTGGCAGGGTCCAAGGCCAGCAGCGGTGCAGGAGCTGTGTGCAGCAGTGCAGGAAGCCCTGCTTAACAGGGTTCAGGGTCAGTGGAACCCATCATGCCAGGTCTGACCCCTGCAAGAGCATGGTGGTGGTAGGACTTAGGCCCGGAGAGAGATAGTGAAGGAGACGGAACGATGATATGATATAATAGGATATTTATAATGCACTTAAATCCATTGAGTCTTCCGGTGGGAAAACTTCTATTTACTGCTGGTATAGAGAGAAAAACTCTTATGGAGAACCTGGTGAAGGCAAAAAGGAGATGGGATGAAATGGATTGGGTCCAAACAATAGAAGGAGAATGTCTGGGGTCCAATCCCAATCCATTACAGGCAGTAGACAGGAAACTATGTTTTCTGAGTAAATATGTAATAAAGTTTCCTAAATTCCAAAGACTCAGGTTGAATGTTATTGACACGGGCGAAGTTCTGTGGAGAGAGGCCTGGGGATACTGCCAGAAAACTATGTCAGATCTGCACAAATCCGGAAGCTCCGTCTATTAAACACCTTCTAATGTCCTGTGAAGGTACAAGGAACGCACGATTGTGTTCTTTAGCAAATTTGTTTCCGAATCAACTCACCACATGCACTGATTAATGGTTACTCGCAGCGCATGAGAATAGCTGTGATCCAAACGCTAGAAACATGTGCGATTGTGCTGCAGTTGCGAAGAGGACGGCAACACGAGTAAATATCTGGAGATTTTACACTCGGTTTGTATTCAGTGGAGAGTTTCCGTATATGAATTATGGTTTAGGTAGTCAAATGTTAATAGGAAGGTTGGTTGGTAGATTAAGGAAATGCTTTAGGGATAGGATTGATGTAATGTGTTTTATTTTTTCTTAACTACTATAAAGGTTGTAATAATTATTTCCGATTAGGTTTGTTTTTATGAACTGTTCCTTTTTCCTGTTCCTTTCCTCCTTTTTCATTTTCATTTTTCTCTTCTCCTCCTGTTTTTTTCTTTATTTTCCTCTTTGCTTTTTGATTTTTCATTTTCTTTTGACTTATTTTTATTCTTTTGTGGTAATATATGTAAATGTTGATTGATTGTATGGTTGTTAAAGGTTAAGTTAACCAAATACAATTAAAAAAAAGAAAAAAATGCACTTAATACCCAGATGTTTCTAAGCGTGGACCTGGGAAACGAACCTGTGTTGCTCCGCGTCGTCTTGCTTCCAAGGCGAGCACATTGCCCCTGAGCTATCCTCCCGAGAGAGGGAAGTCTCTGCACAGAGGAAGGCTCTGCACAGTGTCCTGCACAGGAACCCAGGGAAAATGAGCTGCCGGAGCATGAGAGGACCTGAGAGTATGGATAACAGTCTTACTAGAGAAGAGCACCTTCGCTTCCCAATCTGCCGCACTGCGCCCGATGCACCCTGGGAAGAGGCAGTGAAAGAGTCTTACCTGTGACTGCTGCAGGCCCCTGGGAACCGCCAAGTGCAAGCTTGCATAAAGGAGGATATGGAGTGATGGCTACGGAGGGTGCTCAGGGTTGGGTGAGGTGCCTGGTGGCTGGAGGCGTGATGGTGAGTGAGGCAGATGAAGGAGGAAATGGGGGAGTCGTTTGATAGGGAGAAGGGGCAGTATGCGAGTGGTGGAAACAGTGGATGGGGAGATGGGGAGGGTCGGAGGATGTTGAGCAGAGATGTGAGAAGAAACACAGTGAGCGGGCGGGAGCAGGAGGATAAACAAGGTTTGGCAGAGAGGTGGGCCCGGATTGGTGCGCATTGAGATGAGTGAGGGGTTAGAGTTTGGTTGGGATGCAAGGGGCAGAGGAGGTAAGCCGGTGGGCTGGTGAGGGTTTAGGATGGTTGAGTGTGGGAAAGGAGAGGCAGCAGGGGAGTGGTGTTGGTGGAAGAAAGGGCGGTGGGGAATGAGCGGGGGCCTGAGTGCCAAGAGGTGTGGAGAGCGACTTGCGTGAGATAGAGGGAGGGGTAAGGACCCTCCCACAGATCCTTCCTGGACCCTGCCACAGATCTTCGTACACTGCTGCACACACCCACTGCACTGTTGCTGGCCATGGACCCTGCCACAGAGTTTCCTGCACTGCTGCACACAACTCCTGCACTGTTGCTTATCCTGGACCCTGCACAAAGCTTTATACACTGCTGCAAACAGCTACTGCACCACTGCTGGCCTTGGACCCTGCCACAGAGTGTCCTGCGCTGCTGCACACAGCTCCTGCACTGTTGCTTTTCCTGAACCCTGCCACAGAGCTTCGTACACTGCTGCACACAGCTCCTGCACCACTGCTGGCCATGGACCCTGCCACAAAGCTTCCTGCACTGCTGCGCACAGCTCCTGTACCGCTACTGGGCCTGGTGCTTGGTGCACAGAGCTCTCTGCACAGCTGCACACAGCTCCTGCACCGCTACTGGACCTGGTGCTTGGCGCACAGAGCTCGCTGCAGTGCTGCACACAGCTCCTGCACCGCTACTGGACCTGGTGCATGGCATACAGAGCTCGCTGCACTGCTGCACACATCTCCCAGTGCTGTTGCTGCTGCTCTGCAGACAAGCATTCACAAATGTGCCCCATTCTGTGGGTTGTTAATAGTATAGCTTGTGAAGTTCACTGTTGGTTGACCTTTACATGTAGGGTTTGAAGTAATACACTGTATAGGTGTCATTACGTGCCAAACTGAGCATATTAGTGCTTGTAAAGTGTCTGCTCGAACAGCGATGCCACAGCGATACACATGCATGCATGGAATGAACACATTTTATGACAAACTTTGACAAAGCAAAGCTAATCGCTTTGGTCGTTGTATAGACATAGTATAGGAATGTGCCAGGCAGTCCCCATGTTCAGTATTGCCATCATATGCCCAGGTAAAATTAGCTCAGGTACTTGCTTCATGTGATGGGTATTGCCCTCATATCCCAGCTACTGCCACCAGAATGTATTTCAA
This sequence comes from Ambystoma mexicanum, assembly GCF_040938575.1. Classification (NCBI taxonomy): domain Eukaryota; kingdom Metazoa; phylum Chordata; class Amphibia; order Caudata; family Ambystomatidae; genus Ambystoma; species Ambystoma mexicanum. The sequence goes on along the minus strand of NC_090940.1, from coordinate 76,347,875 downwards.
CTATTCTCAACTAGTTCTGTTATCAAATGTCCAGGCAGCTATCCAAACCACTCCCAGGGACTAGCATGAAATGGCCAGATACTGATATCATTGTCATTCACTGGCCAGGTAATTAACAGCTAGGAGAGGCGGGGAGGGGCCCCCGGGGGCATTTGGGAGAGGAGGGGGCGCAGCGCACCTCTTCGTTTTCTTACTGCAACCGCATACCCTGCTCTCCCACTCTCTCTGGGATTATGCACTCCATAGCATTCTGTGCATGGCGTATCATTTTGCAACACACTGCTTTGCATGCTGAAAGATGCACACATCACAGAATATTTGAATGCAACACTTAGGCCACTTGGTGTCCCAAGCTTTGTGCCACCAATCTCCCAAAGCTAAAATGTGCAAAAGAAATGTACCACGTGGCCTGCAGTTTCCCTGCAGCTGCTCTCCATTGCCTGTGCTGTGGCCATCTCTTTTGGCAGAGAGCTATCAATGGCATCCGGTCAGAACATTTTCCTGGGGCATAGGCATATATAAGCATCAGTGTTTATCGATGCCATCCGCATTGGAGTAACTTTGCGGGGTGGGGGGGCATGACATCTAAATTGAAAGGGCCCCTGCCAAATCAGCAGGAAAAAATGCTGTGCCACAAAAGTTGGGGGTGGGGGGGGCAAACGCCCTTGCACCCTGTAGTGTCTAATGTTATTCACCTGCAAATGTGTAGTGTGTGAAGGATAGAATGTTGTGTGTGTTACGTGGTAGATTGTGGAGAGAGGGTGCTGGAGAATGACAGTTGTAGGTGGATGGCGGATGGAGCGCAGGGTTATTTGGTCTTCAAATAAAGAAGCATTAATTACTCTCTACAGACTATGTTACCTTTTGAAGATAAACTACTGTAAAAACAAAGAAATAATATGAGGCTGGGTAGCCCAAAAAGGAAATACACCAAACACAGGTTACAAAGGAACATACAATGGTCTTTATTTTATGCTAAACAGTTACAAGAAGTCAAAGACAAACAGATAGCTATCGGCCCTCAGTACAACACAGCGAACTCCAGCGTGGTTCGGTGTGCTCAGTGAGTGGGAATATTCATTGAAACAGTCAGGCTTTTATACAATTTTCAGCCTGCTGTGCAGCCCTACTGTGGGTTAACTATTTCATAAATACATTACTGATCCAGGGTTCGTGCCAGGTTTGCTTCTAATTTGTTCGTCTATATGTCTCTAGTTCATCTTTGATTTACACATCAACAAGTCAAAATGGCAACAGTGTATTCTCTAGGTTTAACATTAAGCCTTAGGACATAGTTTATACAATGTAGTTAAACAAGCGTTCCCATTCAGTTATTCAAACAACATTGCAGTTAATATATGTTCATAGATCAGTTTCGTTGACACAGGTAATCCATTACACACAGGTCAGCAAAGGACAAGGTCTCAGTTCATGGCCCTAACAAGTGGCCTGCAGGAAAGTTACATATTAGCTGTACACAGGGGTCATGATGGCCGTGTTCTATTCTGAATGACATCGTCCACCATTTTAACTCACAGGGTGACTTTACAGGGAGAGAGAACCTAAAATGGCGATTTACATTGATTCTAGGGTCAGGACCTTGCAACACAAATTTTTTCACAAGTAGCTTGTTAGCAGCTTGGCGTAGGCCAATATATTCATAGCAATAGAAGGCACAATATAATTTCCAGTTTGACAAACCCTCCTTTTAGCCTATGCCAAGTGCTAAACTACTTCTGATCTCCTTGTAAATAACTCCATGCATCATCGTCCATGCACCCTGAATCGCTGTCAGAAATATCTATTGCCATCAGGTCATTTACTAAAATCTCTTTCAGTACATATTCTTTGGAGGTTTTATCCGGGGCATACACTTTATGTCCTATGGTACCTATTGCCTGAGCGCAACATCCCCCTAGTATCGAACATATACTAGGTAGACATTGGATACAACAACAAAGAAACAACAGAACTCCCAAAATGATCAGCAAGACTGAAAGCACTTTCCAACCCCAAGATCGCAAGAAGTCCCAGAACCAAGCGCTAAGATCCCAGTTTCCCTCGGGAACATGCACTTCTGAACTAAGGACGTGCAGATTCTGTATTGCCTTGAAGATAGTTGGGGAGGAATCTGGAACGAAAACACAGCAAGCGGACCCCACTAATTTGCATACTCCACCACGTTCAGGCAGAGGGGCATCTAATGCCATTCGGTTCTGAAGTGCTACTAATCTGATCGCTTTCTGCTCTAATGTCATATTATAGAGTATATCTGTGGTCCGGTTGATGGTTCTCTCCAGTACTCTCGCTAGTCTCCTGATGTCTTTGGAATTCGCTATCTGCCCAAAGAATGGAAGGAATGATTTCGCTACATCTCCCAAAACCTGTGCCGGAGTGTCACCATTCTCGTCCCGCCGTGGACGAGCCTTTGAAACTTCTACAGTACTTGCTATGAACACACCAGGTAATAGGATTCCTAGATAACAAGTTCCCTGCCAATCCCTGGGTAACCTTGGAAATGCTACATTACCGCAAACGAAATAGACAGGTTCGCCTACATACAAAGGTCTGTCTTCCCCAGTCAAATTTGCAACGTTGGCACAACCTTTAAAATCCCCCATTGACCGAGTGCCATTCCTCTGTATGCAGAAAGAAACTGAATTGGGGCTATGGTTAACAGTGTAGGAAGGAGGCATGGCATCCTTATTGCCTATCAGAGCCATTTTAAAGGAAATCAAAGATTGGAAAGGACGAGACAGTCCATCAGAAGGCCTAATAGAAGCAATGTTGAGCTTACTCCTATTTGCGAAAAGCGAGCAATCCCAGGGGATTCAAAACACGTTTCTAAAAACTATTCAAATTAGTGCCATCAAAGTTCCCTGAGATGCTATTGTTCCAACGGCCAAAGAACAGTGCTCTGAGAGAAGCATAACAAGCAGTTGTCAAAGGTAAAGGATGAATATGCCAACCTAGCCCTTATCCCCATGTTGCGGAAAATGCGAGCAGACCCAGCAGTTAGACCTATTAAAAATAGCATGCATAGCGTTCATGATAAGTAACAAGGTGTTGTTTTGATACCTTTGTCTAGGCTGGGAGTCCCTAGGGGACAGAGTATGCAAATGCACAAAAGGAGAGGAAACAGTAGGTACATTTTCAGTCAGTAACAGGGACTCTAAAGGATAAGTTTCCTCGAAGTACAACAGGCCTAAGACAGTGACTATTAAAAACCCAAATATTATCATAAAAACACAGCAATACATTTTCGGGGCCCACATTTTATGTCCATTGTCCTGGCTGGTCACACGATCATTTACAGATCCAAAACGAGCGGTGGCGGTAGCAGGCATTGCAATCTTCAAATGACAAGACCCCATAGTTTTTGGCTGGTGACCTCCCGGCCGCGCGACTTCTTAGTCCTTCCACACCCTAGCCAACAGAATCCCCTTTTCTCAAATTTGGGCAAAAAGCAAGCCCTCGATGACTCTTTTCCTTTTCCGAATGCACAGCCGAACCGTGCCGTAAGTCTATCAGATGCACAGCAAAACCGTGCTGTATGTCTTATTTTCTTGGACGTAGATTGTACCTTGCTGTTCCTTGTACTGATTGATCCGGAAACAATGTGTCGTCACTTCCCGTTGGAAGCAACATATTAGAGACGAGTGCAGATGCCGAATTTGGGACAGCAGTTTCCGGATGCAAAACTTTTGGAGAGTGTGGAGACAAAATGGCGGCTTCCCCAAGCCTCACTGGCTCAGAGAGATTCTCCGACACACTCTCGGCGCTTTTTACTGCTTTGGGATCATTGGTTGCAGCGTTAGCGAGGGGTTCTGTTTCTTCTCTAACCTGTGGCACTGGGTGAGGAAGTTTCTTGACATGCGACGCGTGGATCCAATGCTTCCGGCTTGTGACGCGCACCGCTGTCTTGGTGACCAGCAGGACCTGGAATGGGTCCCGCCACTGAGGTGCAAGGCAGGAGGAGCGCCCGAAGGACTTCACGAGCACCCACTCCCCTGGCCGTATGCTGTGGCCCGGGCCCTCGTATCGCACAGGTAAAGCTTCACGTACCTGGTGATAAATGAAATACAGGTTTTTAGTCAACTGTCTACAATAGTCTGAAAGTAATCCATCTTCAACATTTCTTAGTGCACGACATTTTGGAAGGTTCCCGATATTGGCAGGTCTCCCCATTACCACCTCGAATGGAGAGAGCCCAGTCTTAGTTTGAGGGGTTGTACGCATGGATAATAACACGATTGGTAAGGCGTCTGGCCATTTTAGTTTAATGCCGGCACACGTTTTAGCGAGCTTGTTCTTGATGATACCATTGTGTCTTTCCACTAGCCTGGTGCTCTGAGCATGTCTGGCCAAATGGAATCGTTTGTCAATTTGAAATGCCGCACATATCTGTAGAAAGAATTACAGCAGCGATAAAATGTGGACCATTGTCCGACCAGATAACTCTCGGCAAACCGAACTGCGGGAAGTACTCTTTTAACATGGTTTTTGCAGTGGTCATGGCTGTAGCATCTTTGACAGGGAAAACCTCGACCCGTTTACTAAAGGCACAAACGACCACAAGGACGTATTTTAAATTGCTACACCGTTCCATTTCAATCAAATCAAAGTGGATGACTTCAAATGGGACAGAGGGTGGCCCAAAACTTCCCCTTGGAGTTGATGTCCCCTTTCCCACATTGTGTTATAGGCAAATCATGCAGTTCTGGACATAGCGCTGGGCAATTTTTGAAATCTTGTCATTTGCCCAAACTTTCTCTAACATTTTCGTAACCTGCTGGGCACAAACATGTGTAGGGCTGTGTGCCATGACAACCATCATCATGACATAGGCATCAGGTAGGAGCCATTTCCCTTCGACCGTATCCACCCAACACCCATCATCATCAAGTTTCCCCAAGCCTTCAGCCCACCTCTTAGACTCTTCCATTGTGGCATCAGCTTGGATATCCCAAATAGACCCAACACCCTCATCCATTGCACAGGCATCTACAGCCTCCCTTGAGACATACATCTCCGTGAAGAGATCAGTGGCAGTTTGTCTAGCTATCTGATCAGCGAAAGCATTCCCTTTTCCAATATCATCTACAATCTTTCGATGTGCTGCACATTTCACGACCGCTAACTGAATAGGGAGCGCAAGCGCTGAGAGCAGTTGTACTATCAGGGAGCCATGTTGAATCTTGGTGCCATTCGAAGTTAAAAACCCTCTCCCTGACCAAAGTCTCCCTAAGTTGTGAACCGCCCCCAAGGCATACTGACTATCGGTATATATATTTACTGTAAGCCCTTTGGAAAGCTTGGGTCAATGCTATAATCTTTGCAGCCTGCGCGGAGTTAAGCGTGATTCTCTTGGTCTCCACAACCGTGCTCAATGTGGTGATTGCATAAGCAGCTGTGGATGTACCATCCGGAAATTTGAAGCAGGAGCCATCACAAAACAGCTCCCCTTGTGCATTATCCAAAGGAGTGTCCTTTAAATCAATTCTACCCTTTGTTTCTTGTTTGGTAGCATACAGACAATCGTGTGACTCTTCATCACTGCAAGCAGTACCTTGCGGGAAAGGTAGGAGTTCAGCCGGATTAAGAACACAACACCTCTTAATTTGAATGTGAGGAGCAAACAAGATCAATTCATATCTCGTCAACCGTGCGGAAGTGAGGTGTTGCGTTTGGGTTTTGTTCAGTAGAACATCTACAGAGTGAGGCACCATCAGGGTTAGATCATGGCCTTGGACCATTCCCTCACTCTGCTTTACAGACGCAGCAGCAGCAATGACAGCTCGCAAACATCTTGGCAAAGCGCATGCTACAGGATCAAGGGTGGAAGAAAAGTAACCGCATGGCCTATTCTTCCCTCCATGTTCCTGCGTTAATACAGCCAAAGCACATCCATCACATTCATGCACAAACAACACAAAGGCCTTTTCGTAATTTGGTGTGCCCAAAACTGGTGCCGAGCATAATACAGTCTTGAGCAACTCAAATGATTGTTGGTGTTCCGTGTTCCATGGCAATGGCGAAGAAATGCCCTTCTGTGTTAAGGCCAACATGGGTTTTATCACTAGTGAGAAGTTTGGGATCCATAAACTACAGTAAGAAGCTATACCTATCAAAGCTCTAACTTCCTTCTGTGTATTTGGGACAGACATGACAGAAATTAACTTTATCCTTTCAGGTGTCAATCTTCTTCCCTCCTTTGACACGAGATAGCCTAAATAGGTGACCTCCTGGCAACAATATTGAAACTTTTTAAGCGAAGCTTTGTTAAAATGTTTAGCTAGATGAATAAGCAACAACACAGTGCCCTCTTTACAAGAGCTCTCGGAGTCAGCAGCCAAAAGCAAATCATCAACATACTGAAGCAATGTACAAGTAGGGGGCAATTCAAGGGTATCAAGCTGTTCTTTCAAAGCCCTACTATAAATACTAGGACTCTCAGTGTAACCTTGAGGTGCACGAGTAAATGTGAACGAGCATCCCCCTAAGGTGAACGCGAACAAGTATCTACTATCCATGTGTATAGGAATACTAAAGAAAGCATTCTTCAGATCCACAACACTAAAGTAAGTAGCTGTAGCTGGAATCATAGTTAATATGGTCGTCACATCGGGCACAATTGGAAATTGCGGAGTGGCGACTTTATTAATGGCACGCAAATCAATTATGAAACGGAATGGAATTGCATTATCGCCTTTCTTGTACAAGGGTAAAATCGGACTATTGCACAAACTACCTGTAATTTCCTCAATCACCCCACAATGCACAAAATTAGAAACAATGCATTTCAAGGCTTGCTCACCCTCAACTGAAATCTTATACTGTAGAATGCGCGGCAGCTTAATTCCATGTTTCAAAACTATTTTAACAGGCTCAATCTGCAAAACACGACATCATTGTCATCAACTGCCCACAAACACTCTGGTACATTACTGAATTCAGGCAGCAAAGGTCTAGTCAAGAATTGAGAGACAGAAAGTTGCTGTGGTGAAATCGTCAAGTGCATTCCATCAGAAGAACAATGAATTACCGCATTTAATTCCTTCAACAGATTTAACCCCAACAAGTTCTCTCCACAATTCAAAGTCAAAAGAAATGGACAGCTCCTCAGATAGATATGCAGCAGAAGGATGATCAAATATGTTTCTAGTATCCACACTCGAAGTCTGACTGTCCTGTGAAAAAGGTTGCGGGGATCCTGTGAAAACTGACCTCTACCAGGGGCCCCTACACCCGGGCGACATCTGGATCGTCTACCCATATTTCCAAATGTGTTATTTAACCTCTGTCGAAGGTCGGGATATTGTGCACGCCAATGACCCTCCTGGCGACAATAGGCACACTGGTTAATGTTCACAGGACCCAAGGGCACATTCCCTTGTGGAACATACTGACCTCTAATCTGCGAACTACCCCCTCTGGGGCCTCTAACAATTTGTTGTAACAATACTTTTGTCTTTAAATCACCCTTTCTCTTCTCGACTCTATCTTTTTCATTATTGACACGGTTCTCGTAGTACTGAGCCATGTGCAGTACTTCTGATTGAGACTTCGCCTGCCAAGCGCTCTCGGAAGACATAATTTGCGACTGGATGTCAGGCAGCAATCCACGTACAAATTTGTCCACAAATAATCTTTTCCCAGACTCTGTGCCTAAGTCTTGTCCACTGAAATCCAAGAATACTTGTTTGAACCGATTAAAGAACTCGGTAGCACCCTCAGACTTTCCTTGGACACAGGCCGTAAGCTTGTCCCAAATAATTCTCTTTACGGGAATTATGGTTTTTAATTTAGCAACGATTCTGTCAGGCAAAGTTAGTATCATCTGAGGTGGTCTCTCTCCAGCTGGCCTTTCTCCGTCAAGCCTAGTTATGTTAGCCCACGTATCTCCCAAACCAGGTATGTTGTCTATAGTTCTAACCTGTTTCCACAAATCTATGGGAAGGAGTACAGGAAACAACAAATCAATGTCGCCTAGGATGAACACTGAGGACTGCAAAACGGACTCTATCTCTTTGTAGCACCCTGTCGGATTTTTCCTAATGTCAGGAATAGACTGTCTAATGGTGTTCACTTCCTGCCGTGAAAACGGGACGTGAACAAACTGTGATACATAATGTGCAGGAATGTTCACAGCGACTATATTATGTGCAGGATCAGCCGCAATCTCAATCTTCGGGACAAATGTCGGAGGAACCTCTCTCATAGGCAACTGAGATGTAGGCAACTCCAAACGCTTACTAAGCAGCAAAGCCAAGTCGAGCGCTAAAGCAGTCGAAGAAGTGTCAAGTGAAAAAGCTCTCTTATGAATGCTCAATAACTCTGTGGGACAACTAATCTTCCTTTTTTTAATTTTTTTATTTTATTGGTTTGTACAAACCTTTAAAATAAGCACAACATGTAAACACACATGTTCACATATGTCATATAACAGACCCCAACAGACCTTCCATTTCCATAGCTGCCTCATCAAGCGTCAACGTACACTATTTCACCCAATGTTACTTTTTACAGGAATTGTTCCTTCCGTTGATGTCAAACAGTTTTCAATTATTTCCAATAACATTGTTAAAGGAAGTATTAGTTTTAGATCAGTTCCCTGAAACATCAGCCTCCACCAGTCGTCTGCAAATAAAGATGGATGGTTTAGGCTCCAAGGACCCAAATGGATAGTCCTCTCAGATCTTAATTTAGTACAAAATAGCACTAAATGTTTAAGTGATTCATTTGCGCATGAACACAACCTACATTCAGGTGTCAGGTGACCATAACCCTTCCATAGGCGAAGCCGATCAACAGTTTTAAACATGTTCAGTCGAAATAATATAAACAGTCTCCATGCCTGCGGGTTTGGAAATAATACCACATAGCTCTGAAGAGTGTTGAAAGCACGTGCCTCTAATGGCACGTCACTCATTCGACTAGCGGCTGATCTTTCTACACAAGTTTCATCCGAATCTGCACACCAGATTTTAAGTTTGGCTGCGTCTGGGTTCTCAATATTGATGTCATATTTTTTTAGGATTTCCTCACATCTGTTTGTCCACATATAAGACATTTTTGGAGTTAGTAGGTAAGACGTCGTGAAAAATCTTCCTTTTTACACACTCATCCTGCAGGTACTCTACCATTACCTGTATCCCTTTCCTCTGCATTTCTAGCGTATATTGACTGTATTTGTCATATACCTCAACTGGAGTTATCGATATGTCTGAAATCCATCTAATCACGTCTTTCTTACAAATTGGCGTTTCCTCAGATATCGATTTACGACACGGAAGAAACCGTTTCTGTACATACATACTTTCTCCTTAGGCATCCTCATTCTGCAACCTTTTCAACTCCTTTCTATACTCGAATATCCTCTCAACATGCTCATTTACTTTCTCCACAGTGTCTCTTGAAAATGCTAAAGTGTTTCAATATCTTAACCCTTATGGGAGATCTACATTATTTAATTTTCCCCACATTACACACAAATGAATCCCTAAACCTTCAATGAAAACATTTTTCCCAGGAAAATTAGCCATATTAGAAAGTGTGGCAAAAACATTAGATTGATCATCCCTCTCCACACAATACTTAGCCCATGCAAACAAATCCTGTTTCTTTTCTATAGGAACAGTATTACGAGTAACAACCCTCGACCTCGCACCCTGATCAACTACAAGCGGTACAGGACTACTTGGGAGTGGGGGCGCAGGCAAATTCAATGGAGGTACTATTACCGGTGCAATGGGAAGAGGCGGAGGAGCAGGTGGAGGAACAACAACCGGAGGAATAGGAATGACAGGTTGAGCAGGAATAACAGCAGGAAGAGGTACAGCAGCGGGAAGAGGAACATACGGAGGTGGTGCAGAGGCACCAGGCCTTCATTCATTTAGCAATTTGTCAATAAACTCATCAGAAACATGAAGATCTTTAGAAGGATAGATTTTCTGAATGCCGAGTGAGAAAGCCCTATCCATATTTTTAACCGACTCAGTCTGTTTGTCCTGGTCATATAACAACGCTTTTTCAGCGTTTGTTTTATGACGGCGCGGATGTTTTTCCGTATTCTTAAACTATAGCAACGTTTCTCTTTTCCAATTCTGCAAAACATCAAATGCTGCAGGTCTAGCCTTCTTCTTTAACAAGACTGACTCCAACTATTCAATACAAGGGATCTCAAAACTCCCATTGATTGGCCACTGAAGTTCGGAGGCATGTCTGGTTTGTCTGTGCCAAATATCATTAAATACTATACTTCCAATGCCATGCTTACAGTACATAGTACATGTTGGCGACCCCTCCTGTGGTGCTGGATGGCTAAATTCCAAAGATTGTCTATCGCTGCAGAATAATGCCCTAAAGCAGGTAGACAATTTCCCAGGCATATCTCAAATTCTTGGTGTTACCTGGTCAATAATTGTGTCTGCAGATACAATGCGCCAAATTCAAATTGTCAGGATTAAATTAAGAATCCGGTCACGACTCACCTAACCAAACCTAAGGAGGTCCGATCAGATTTCAAAGAACTTACCTAACGAATTTTACCTTGTGTTTGGAGATTTCGGCAAATCTGCCCGCCTCAAGAAATGGACCCTCGTCAAGATGCCGTCTCGGACCACACGCTTATCGTCCAAGGATCGGGTCGTGCAGCGCTGCTGAGGTGTTGCGTCTCGTTCAGTGGGGCCCCTTATGTCACACCATCCGATCCCAGTCCGATAGCGTGCGTCAACCTTCAACAATCCAGCATCAACCTTGAGGGTCCTTATTCTGGGCGCCAACTGTAAAAACAAAGAAATAATATGAGGCTGGCTAGCCCAAAAAGGAAATACACCAAACACCGGTTACAAAGGAACATACAATGGTCTTTATTTTATGCTAAACAGTTACGAAAAGTCAAAGACAAATCAGATAGCTATCGGCCCTCAGTACAACACAGCGAACTCCAGCGTGGTTCGGTGTGCTCAGTGAGTGGGAATATTCATTGAAACAGTCAGGCTTTTATACAATTTTCAGCCTGCTGTCCAGCCCTACTGCGGGTTAACTATTCCATAAATACATTACTGATCTAGGGTTCGTGCCAGGTTCACTTTTAATTTGTTCAGCTATATGTATCTAGTTCATCTTTGGTTTACACATCAACAAGTCAAAATGGCAACAGTGTATTCTCTAGGTTTAACATTAAGCCTTAGGACATAGTTTGTTCAATGTAGTTAAACAGGCGTTCCCATTCAGTTATTCAAACAACATTGCAGTTAATATATGTTCATAGATCAGTTTCATTGACACAGGAAATCCATTACACACAGGTCAGCAAAGGACAAGGTCTCAGTTCATGACCCTAACAAGTGGCCTGCAGGCAAGTTACATATTAGATGTACACAGGGGTCATGACGGCCATGTTCTATTCTGAATGACATCGTCCACCATTTTAAGTCACAGGATGACTTTACAGGGAGAGAGAACCTAAAATGGTGGTTTACATTGATTGATTCTAGGGTCAGGACCTTGCAACACAAATTTCTTCACAAGTTGCTTGTTAGCAGCTTGGCGTAGGCCAATATACATATATTCATAGCAATAGAAGGCACAATATAAATTCCAGTTTAACACTACAATAATTGGCATTAAGCTGAACAACAACCGATTATGGACACGAGCGATAAGTATACGTGGAAGTTTTGCTTTGAAGATCCCTCTGGGTGATATTGTCTGCTGATCCTGGGCCACAGAGGAGTAACAAGTAAGGCGCAGCGTGGAGCGGCATAGAGCAGCGATCGCTGTTAAAACAAGTACTTGCTTGTGTGCCATTAAGACTTTGCTGACAATGTTGAACACTGCAGCGACGCAGTGAGGAAAAATATTAGAGTAAACATCAAGCAATGTGCCACCATTTTGAATACATTATAAGTAGATTAAAGGCTCAGGCAGCGATCAGCATTCATCCTGAAGTGCTTCTTCGTCACATTATTAAAAAAATAAATATGTATGCCATTATGTTGAAGACCTGAATGTCTTACCACTACTAACACAGTGTTGGTGGAAGTTTTACAGCATACATTTCAACACTTTACAATAAGAGGTTGTGAAGAGTTTGCAGTACAAAGATGCAAGGGGTAACAGAACATCCTCCAGCAAGTTTTTTTGCCAAATCCTGGTCAGCCAAATGTTTTGTGGCCAGAATGGAGAGAATATTGGAGGAGCTATATTAACTATATTAAAACTGGTGAACAGGCTGGCTTTTCACCACAAAAGAAGAAACTACTGTTATTACATGCTTTAGGGTTTGAAGCCAGTGCAAATATAGTGAGTTGCCGGAATCGACTGGTGAGGAACCAGGTGACATTGATGAATATGAGCGAGCTTTAAGGCAATTGGATAAGTATTATAACCCAGAGATAAATGTTGCAATTAATAGGTACAACCTCTACACTAGGTCACAAAAAGTAGAAAAAACAGTGGAGGAGTATGTATCAGCTCTAAAGAAGTTAGTTCACACCTGTCGATTTGGTGCAGGCATCACACTGGATGAGTTAATAAGAGACCAGATAATCATCCACTCCAAAGACCTGTTGGTTCAAGATCAGTTGTGGATGGTGGGTAATCCCTCATTATTTGAAACTGTGGCAATTGCAAAGAGGGTTGAACACACTCACCTTTGTACGAAGGAGATTACGAATAAGAAAATGGAAGTTATACAAACTCAAACTGTTGGTCAAAGCCAAGCCAAGTCAAGAGTCTGGAGAACAATCTATTGTGAGTATTGTGAGGAGTAAGAGAGATAAAGAAGATGCTGATGAAGCAAGTGGAAGACATTCTAAGCGGAAAGATCGGGATTGTAGAGAAAACAAGAAGGGTATGAAGAAAACTGGATTCAAGAATGAGAGCAGAGATAACGATAGATGCTTTAAATGCCGCAAGGCAGGAGATTATGCTCATTCAGGAAACTGTCCACCCATTAATCAGACATGTGCAATTTGTAGGATGAGGAGGCATTTTGTAGTGGTCTGTAGAAATAAAAAAGGTGCCATTTGTACAAGAAGACATGGATTCAGAAGAGGAACGTGTAGTGGTAGTCCGTGAACCGGCTGGTGGTGAGTTAAACTGCCCCAGATGTGACATTTTGATAGAACATTGGGAATTATCAGTCGTGGTGGATAGTTGCTCTCCATACACCATAATTACAGCCAAAACATGGGAGAAATTAAGATACCAAGGATTGAAAGCAAAGTTCATCCATCAGACATCAAGAATCCTGGAGGGTTCGAAGGATCCAGAAATGACATCACAGTCTGGTACAACAGTATTTTACAGTTCAAGGATCATCAAGCAGAAATCAGAGGTTGCAAGGAAAGGTGTAAATGTTCTTGGCTGGAGGGATCAGGCTGCGTTAAAAATGAGATTGGATCTATGTGAGGAAGAGCCTGTGCTGTTGATGCAGAGCAGCAGACATGTATGGAAAAGAGTTTGAGCAAAAATCCTGGTGATGTGTTTCAGCAGGAATTGGGATTGTTGGAACACTATGCGCATAAGATAGTTTTGAAACCTGGATTAATTTCAGTTGCGCATACCAAGGCGAGACCGATTCTGTTTGCTTTGATGAAAAGAGTGGAGCAAGAACTGAATACACATGAGATCGAAGAAATTATTGAGAAGATTGAATCATCGTAATGGGTGAGACCCATTGTTGTTGCAGTCAAGAAGAATGGGAAGTGGAAAATGTGTGTAGATCTCAGAGATCTATAAGAATATTTTGGTGGATAAATATCTGTTGCCCATAATATCGGAAATGTTGAACTACATTGAAGGAGCAGACATATTCACTACATTACAACTGTCCAATGCATACCATCAGATCAACCTCACAGAAGATTGCAGAGATTTAACTGCCTTCATCACCCCTTTCGGCATGTACCGCTATACAAGAATGCCTTTTGGTTTAGCATCTGTTGTTGCTGTATTTCAGAGGGCCATGACTCAAGTGCTGAAAGGTCTCAAGGGGACTCCAGTATATCAGGACGATATCATTGTGTTTGGAAAAGGAGAGTGTGAGCATGATGAAAGGTTGCAGGAAGTGCTGTCTAGACCACGTAAGAATGGTTTGAAGGTGGAAAAGAGCAAATGTAGGTTTAAGGAACCTGAAGTAGAGTACTTGGTACATGTGGTCGTGGGGATGTTATAAACACAATGTTGATGCCACGAGAGCTATCAAAAATGTGCCGGATCCCAGGAGTAAAGAGTAACTCAGATAATTTTTGGGACTTTGTGAATTTTATAACACGTTTGTGCAGACCTTTGCAAGCTTAACAGAAGCTATGAGAAGATTTCTCAAAAAGGAATTTAAATTTGAATGGAATGCAGATTGCAAGAAGTCGGCTGAATGCATAAAGAACAGTTTGTGTGAATTAGTGAATCTGGGAAGATTTGCGATTGGAAACAAAACTAAGCTCACTGTGGATGCAATTGGTGTTTGATTGGGAGCAGTGTTATCTCAAGTGATGGAGAATGGATATGAAAGAATCATCTGCCATGCATCTAGAGCAGTGACTGAAGTAGAGAGTAGATACTCAGTAATTGAGAGAGAATGATTTCCTTGTTTTCGGCAATAAACTATTTCAGGAAGTATGTGTGGGGGAATAGGTTTACAGTCTGTACCGAGCATAAGCCTCTTGTAGAAGTTTTATCAGTACGATTAATGTGCAGATCAATTCCAGACTTGCAAGGTTGAGTTTGAGATTACAAGATTATCATTTTGAAGTTAAGTATGTGTCTGGAAAAAAGAACAAGGTTGCTGACTTTCCTTTCAAGGTTGTCCCTAGAAATGGTGGAAAATGGGCAAGTTGAGGAAGTGGAGGTTGCTGCAGTAGTTTTGGATGTAATTCCTAGAAAATAATGGATCCGGGAAATACAGAATGATGAGGTGTTGTGCAAGGTCATGGATTCTAACGTAAGAGGTTGGCCCAATAAAGGTTTGGTGAATGAGAGATGTCTTCCATTTTGGGATGTTAGAGATGGGTGTTCCATTGAGGATGAGTTATTGGTAAGGGGAGAGACGTTGATACCACCGCAGAGTCTTTGAGAAGGGTTTATCGAGAGGGCACATCAGGGGCACCCAGGCTCCACAGGCACCAAAATGAAATGTTTGTTCTAAGTCTTGGTGGCCTGGTGTGGATCTTAAAGTGGAAAGGTTTTTGAGAAGTTGTTGGTCTTGTCAAAATTCTGACAAAAGGTGTGAAAAATCAGACCCTATAATTATGCGTAAGCCAGAAGAACCATGGGAGCAAATTGGAATCGACATTGTAGGTCCATATGGTAATCTGAGCAAGGAAAATAGATTTTTGATTGTTGTGGTGGATTATTGTTCAAGATGAGATCAAAATGGTGTATAACGTAGGGACGAATGATGTCATCAAGTTCATCCAACATGTGTTTAGAAGGGAAGGTTATCTTAAAGTCATCATTAGTGACAATGGTGTGCAGTTTATGAGTAATTAAATGATGAAGTATGCCAGGTCGGTTGGTATTGAGTGGAGGTTCTCAGCTAATTACCACCCATGGACCAATGGGTTAGTAGAAAGGTGTAATGGGGTGGTTGTAGAAGCTGTTGAACAAGCTATTAGAAACAACATGTCAGTTGAAAAATCAATTGAGAAGTTGTGGAGTTGTAGGACATCTGTTCGAGCTGATTTGGGGAAGTCTCCATTTGTGTTGATGAGAGGCAGAGAGGCAAACACTGAGTTAAATCCAGTCTGGTGGAATGAAAGGAAACCAAGGGTTGAGTGTGGTAATGAAGTGAAGTGTATGATGTTTAGCCATCCGTTGCAAGTACGTGTGGCACATGGTGATTTTGTCAGTATAAAGAAGGGAAGAGTAGTGAGAAAGGGAGAGTTGAAGTACACCACTACTGTAAGAAATAAAGAGGTTTTCAAAAATGCTGTTAGGGCACAAGATGGCTCAATATGGAATATGGATTGTGTGAGTAGGTGGAGATCAGAAGGAGTGAGTATGGGTTTTGAGGATTTTGAGGAAGTGGAGCTTAATGGTAATGAATTGTATGATAGGATGTAATGGACGAATGCAAGGTCAGAGGAGAGAATTGTACTCGTCCTAGTGAGAAAGAAGATAATAACACAACCAGTGAGAGGGGTGTCTCTGATGGAAGAATGAGGAGACCCCCGGTGTGGTCAAAAGACTATTTAATGAAATAATGGTTGAAGAACTGACTTTCAGTAGGTCTAAAGAATTATTTACAAGGACTATTGACTTGTTTGTTATGGTTGTCCTAAAAGCTTGATTGTTCTTTGTTGTTAGGTTGGGGGAGGGATGTGTAGTGTCTAATGTTATTCACCTGCGCTCCACTCCTGTGTGAATGTTTTGTGTGAATGCGTAGTGCGTGGGGGATAGAATGTTGGTGTGTGTTACATGGTAGAATGTGGAGAAAGGGTGCTGGAGAATGACAGTTTAAGGAGAATGACAGAGGGAGTGCAGGGTTGTTTGGTCTTCAAATAAAGAAGCATTAATTGCTTTCTAAGGACTCTGTTATCTTTTGAAGATAAGTTACAACACACCCCCTACAATTATGCCCATGCCATTCATCATTCCACTTGAGCCTAGTCCAGCCATTTGTGTCATCATGGAGTCACCCAGTCCTGCTCCACCTCTCTGCCACCGACCCTTGCCATTTTTGCCACTCCTTCTGTCGCCTGATATTACCACCACTGACGCTGCCAGCTGCCATCCACTCTGCCACTCATCCTTGCAGAATTCTCTTTCTGCCCTTTCAAATGCTGTCTCCACCTCATTCACCACTTCTACTATCCCTTGTCTACCACCCATCTGACTGCACATTGCTACCGCTCCTTGAGACTTGCCGTGTCCCCACGCTACACATATCCTGACATCACTTCCAGTCTTTTACCTATCATGTCTACATCTACCCATCCTTATTCCCGCCCACACTGACACACCAGCAACCCCCCCCCCCGAGTCATCTATCCACTTTGACACCTTTAGCTGCCACCCACCTGTCCACACATTTCTGCCGCTCCTGGATTCAAACCATGGCTACTTCTAGATGGCACCTTCCCTGCCACACACATTCTGACACACCATTTCCCACCACCTATGCTTAAGCTCATGTCACCAGTCCTACCATAGATTGATATCTGCCATCCTGCCTCTATAATGTGGCACTTCTTGACACCTTTTTCCCACCTCACTGCCAGTCCATCAGCACTGTTAGGCATACCATCCGCTCGTTCCTTGTGCCCCACCCATTCTGCCGAGGCCCACAGAAAGACTCCATGGCTGCAGCTACATCTTGTTCCTCATGTTTGGCCACCTGCATAAGCCCCACAGCTCGGTTCCCCTGACCAAGCACCTCAAGAAGAAAGGCCTGCTGGCCATATCTGACTTCAACACTGGAGCAGCAGAGCACAGACAGCCTGTGGATGGGAGAGCTTGGGAAATAATAGACATTGGTCAGGCAGAACTGCTGTGGTTGGGATGTGCCATCAACGGATCCCTCTCATATTGTAAGTTTATTAAGAAACCACCCTCAACACTGGGAGTTCCTTCCCTGCCACACAAGTGTTTATGCAACAAACTGTTTAACAGATTCTTTTCTTTGGCCCTATCTCAGACACATATCATGCCCCTTGGATCCCTCTCCCCTGAGCTAACAATGAGCCAATAATTAGGCTGGTGTAACAGAAATATATTGGTATTTATTTAAATAAAAGCAATATAAATGAGCACGAAAATGTCAAACACCACTTTATCCGTGCCACAACAAAATCAACTTCTCTCAGCATAAATAAATCACAAAAGTGAGTTGAAAAGAACAAAATCTCAATTCTTCACTGTATGCCAATTTCACTTCATGAAATAATTACACTGATCAATAACGAAAGCTTTTATCATGCAGTGTTGTGCGATTTTGATTTTCCTGAAGGCTTGAAAGGCTAGCAGTAGGATTTCAAGATTGGTACAAAAACATATGGTAATTCTGATTTTGCCCACACTTTGGTTTAAAATAAACACAGAGTGATTTAGCGGTTTGTTTTTCAGACACCCACCTCCCCTATATTGGCTGTGTTGGGGAAGTCAGACAGAAAAATGGGAACGATTTGGGGAATTTTGAATTTCAGACCACCCTCCACTGAAAGGCCTGTGTTGGGGAAGCTGAATAAAAAGGTTGTACTGATTTAAGAACAAAGACACCCCTCTACCTTAAAAAAGTTGGGGTCAGAAGATCAAAAAAGGATTAAGCAATTAAATGATAGGCTATAGTTTTCAGCGCACACTGGGAAGTGAGCTTTGTTCATTTTGAATTTTAACAACATCTACGCCGTTGTGTTCTGCAAATGGGGAATTAAGTAAATTAATATTTTTTTTCAAATAGGCTAAGGATCTACGCAGTTTTTGATCCCACCCCGCCCACTATAAAGGGAAAGGATTCAAGGCAAGCATACTCTGCCCCCTTTTGGTTCCTAGGGCTCTGTTCTACTTACAAAGCAAGACTCTGTTTAAAGTTTAGGAAAGCCAGCTGCACCACTCTCAAAGATGGCCCCCCGCTCTCCACCATTGGACCCAGTCAGATTGAGGTCTTCCTAGAATAGACAGCTACACCCACGCACACTCTCAGCAATCTCCTCTGGTGTTTCCTTACAGCTGTCAGATGGTAAATTTCATCAGCGTTTTTCTTTGTCCTTCCTCCTAGTGCAGTCCCCCTTAAAGCAGCAGTGACACCACCAATTCGCAATCTTGGGGAAGTACCCTGCAATAATTTCCACAAATAGGATTGGACAGTTACCCTTCCTTCTGCTTCATAACCCAGCCTCCAAGTCAGGATTGGTTTAGGGTTCTGGAGCAACATATGGCAATTCCCATTTGTAATCGCCATTTGTTCTACTTTGACATTTTTGGCAAAAACTAGTTATGTATCACAACTTCATAATTTTACTAGCAACTGCCATAATATACATATTTTCTGATTCAGCTAATCATGGAGAATTAGATAAGCCAACCACCAAATCCATACCATGTAGCATGGCCATTTTGCACGTTTCTGCCATTTCCATAAAAAGCATAACAGTTATTACCCATATCTTTGATTTTATTCTCCACCCGCTCACCAACTCTCACATTTGGAACATGTTCAGATCAGCCAGAAACACATCTTAGATAGCCATTACTGTTCCCTGAGTCTCAGGTGGATGAATTTTATATCTCCAAATTCGCCTGGAAATTACCTAAAAATTGTACATACATGAAATCCATCCGCCATATGGTTGCTGAGAAGAATGCCTAATTGATAATAGTCCTCTTAAATTAATTGTGAATCTTCAAGTGAGACAAATGGCCCTCCTCCTGCCTTCCGGACATGTGTTTTCACTGGGTCAGCATGTACCCAGAGTTTTTTTTATTAGTTTCATTTGTGTTGGAAACATGCTCTTTTAAGTTGTTGCCCCCATTTCTACACCTATTAGAAATGTTCTAGCCAAAGGGAACTTATCTTGCAGTCAATGGCTTCAGAGCCAGCAGGTCTGGAGAACACTGAATTTCGACACCTTTAGCAGGACACTTTATTGCAATTGGCAATTAGATGAGAGATGTGACATCCAGGCTGGGAGTGGGAGATTTCCTTGTGAAGTTTGCCCACAGCCAGCAAAAGGGTTTGTCCTGGGCTAACATTTTTTTATGAATACAAAGTGGCTTTTCAAATGTCACTGGAGTTTTTCATGTGAAACCTAATATACATTGCTTTTTGTTAAGCCCCAGATCATGTCTTTTACCTGGCATTTGTCTGTGAGAAGTGATACATTTTCACACTTAAACTGCTTTTATTTTCACACACTTGTGCCAGCAGTTTTTGGTGTCACTGTTTAAAAATCCTGTTTTCCAGGTGATAGGGATCTTGGATTTCTCCCTTTTTGTAAATTAAAATGCTGCTTTTCCTTTGGTAATGACAGGTAGGCCCCTTCCCACATGGCTCTTTAATTTTACTTGAAAAAAAAACAAAGACCAAGCCGTTTTTGTTTCAGTGTTTAAAATCCTGCTGTTCATGTCAACGGCACTTCAGTTTGGGGCCTTTGAATGCACCCCACAGTATTAACATAGCTATGGGTTTTGGCTACAACACACCTACAATTCAGGTCCCTTCCCATCTTCATTTTAAGCGAAACACACAATACACATTAGTGCTGTTGAGTGCACAAAGTGTATCTATGTGATCACTGTGCAGTTTTTACTGCTGCGCATCCCAAAATGTTAATTTTTGAAATCTTATTTACTCAATTTCTCTGCATATATATATATATATACATGGGGGGAACTCCTCGCACTCCCCCATACCCTCCCATATTTATTATTAACTTAACCCATCCACCCACATTTATATGCAATAAAATGGGGCTTTTAAAATTCGTCATTTGGGGAGGCACGGTGATGGGATACTCACTGATGAGGTGATACCCAAAATATAAGGCATAAAATCAAGCCGCTGGACATTTATGACATACCTTTACTGTCCAGTGCATTTTCGTGCCCTTCCACGGCATAAGAGGGGCACAACGGGGAGTGGGCATCTGCTTTACTTTCCTCCTCCGTCTTGGAAGAGCACCAGGTTTTACGACTGCATTAGATTTTCAAGCAGGTGTACAATTAATGGAATACATTATAAAGTGCTTCCTGCAAAGCATAATTTGCAGGCAGTATTTACGTTTGACAAAACGCAGCATAAAAGTACATACTAAGCGAGAGCGTATACTCTTCAAAATGGCAGTCCTCTTTGCAAAGGCTGAAAATTGCATGCAGGGGAGCCAGCAGCATGGAAGTGCTAACGTTGGTGGTTCCCTGCAAGCAATTTGCATTTTATTTCAGATGCCCCCCCCCCGATCCCCTTGAATGCAGAATTTCTCAAGAATTTCAGTAAAGGGTAAATTCTTCAGCAATAATTGATAGAGCCCCAATGAGAAATGCAGCATTTTGGCCTGCACCCTCCTATAATTCTGAACTCCTCCCCACCTTCACTTCCCACCAAGCACGTCGTACTGCGACAAAGCTAGAACCCACATATTTGTCTACTGCCTTCTGAGAGTGGTCTATGGGTATTATACAAAGATATAAATGCAGACAGGCCTCCCTAGAGTGGAAGATCATTGCGTGCCTTTTTGCTGGTTTTAACCTTTAAGCCTCCTCACGTTGGCTTTAGGCATTGGCTTTAGGCATGTCCTGGTGCTGCTTCACATAGAGAACACAGCAGGGTTCGAAATTGAGGGGAGCTGGGAGCTTGAGACCAATGGCTACTAGGAGCTACTTTGGCTCTCCAGGCCAAATGATGCTGAACAAATACACCTATGTGAATTTAACATTAGCATACATCTATACCACATTCAACGCATAAGCGGGCATAAATACTGGGCAAAATGCTATGTTTGCATCTTATGTGGAAGATAAGATTTTCGTAAAACTATGTATTAGCTCCTTGTTCCCCAGTGGTAGCTCCTGGTCACTGGTTAATGCTGGACACCCAGGAGCTGCTTTTAGCTCCGGCTTATCCAATCTTGATTTTGGTCATTGCATAGTAAAATAAAATGTAGGCTTAGGGCGATTTGGTCCCCTCCATAGCCATTTTTGGAGGAGTCCTTATGTGGACCTCTAGAAATGAAGATGCTGTTCAGGACTGCCAACACACAGAAATATCAACCATTAAACCCAGGAATAACGAGCAGCATAAATAATTACACCCTATAAATCCAGCCACGTTAACCAATTGAAAAGACTTGAAGGTTAAATTATACCCATCGGTTTTAAACCTACATGCAACTTAATAGGACTGCCACGTGGCAATGTAATAGTAAGTAAAATATATACATCTAGCATTTGGCTATATGTACATGGAAGAAGCTTACCTATGGAAATGCCTCGATCAAGAGCTAGTGCTTGAAACACGTGTAGTCGAGTCTAACCTTGCCACAAATGAATATTTTTGTACATGACTATTTCTGAACTTTATAATTTGGTCTTTTCCTTGGAGCTCATGTTGGTAGAGGTATAACACCAAAATAATGTGTAAAGGTCGTGTGTAAAATTTTACATATTAAATTTACGTTAGACCTTATTTTCATTCGTATTTGTATGGCGGAGTGGATGTGCGGATTGTAAATTAGGATTCTTACGCCCCTTCTCGTACAGTTTACAAATAATCCAGCATTTATGCCAGCATGTCATTTCCATATTGATGTAAAAGCTATGCATTCATATGGAATCCTCCTATGGAATCCACCAGCAAAAATCAGGCTGATTCCATAGGAATCCATTGCAAACGCTGCCCGCCATGCATAAATGTCAGGCTGTTTACTTTTGCACTCTGCCCACGCAACAGATTAGAATTTCACAGAGGGGACCCGTGTACACCAAAGATCTTTTATGTAAAGTACTGGGTCTTCCAGAAAAAAGCCCTTTATGTTTACAATAATGGAGAAATATTAGGAATGTTTACGGCTGAGTTTACTCTTTTGCTAATTTAGCACCAACAGATTTCATCGTAGGAGTGCGAGTACCTATTATCGGATCCATGTGATCACTGCGCCGCCTGTTATTCCACCGATGAAAATATCACTCCATTTACGGCACGGCAGCAGTGATCAGATAGATCACTTTTGCCTGCATGCCTCAGCCCACAATCCTCCAACCCGCACCCCCCCACTTACCTTTACTGTGGCGCACTTCTGGGTGCGTCGCCAACTGCCTTGCACATCTGCAGCATCAGTTCCTCCTACTTACGTGGGGCGGTGCTGACGCAGCCGGGTCTGTTTCTTTTCTTTTCTTTCTTATCTGCCGCTTACCGTAATGGTAAGCAGGGGACAACCCTGCAACCCCTGCTCCACTTGAGCGCAGTAATGGGAGACGGAATACTGTGTAGGGGGAAAGTCACTGTTATTTTGCTGACATTTTCATATATTTCCCCTATTATTCAGGGATTCCGAAATCCAGGGACGTTGCTAGGTCTGGAAAAGATCCGGGGCTATGCTACTGTCAGGACTGTCGGACCACGGGCTAGCTAGTCTTTTGTTTGTAGCCCCCGAGCTTCTATATGGGGCTACAACCAAAAGACCCATGACTATAGCCCCACCAGACTCCCCCTAGCAATGCCTCTGCCGAAATGCTCTGGATAGAAAATCAAAATGATGATGATTACTTGTTGGACTATAAGCAATGGTTGTTGGGTCTCGGTCCTTCTCAAACATTAAGAGGCTTGGAAGCAGCAAGAGTTTCCCAAAGAATTACCTTGTAACGAAGCGCACTCTCGAGCCTCTCATGCCTCCAACATAACACTGTGCACTAACTTACGGGCATGCAGGTCTGGAAAAAGGTGCTGGTAACAACAGTTACAGGTACCTTTTCCAAACCGGCATACTCTGTGTCTGCCGGTAGGGGTTGTGAACTACCAGCAGGCCTGAGCTGCCGGTAGTTCAGGCGCTTACCGGCAGAAAAATCACTGAAGCACTGGTACCGTTGCTAGTCCTATGTGACTGCATGGGAATGGGAACTTACTGTTCTTCCTGTAAAGGGGACCCCCAGGCAGGCCGAGCTGTGCTAGGAGTCCACAGACACCCAGCTCATGGAAGGCCCTAACTCCTTCCTTTGTCCCAAAGAAGTCGAGGTCCACACAAGTAGCAAAATCTTACTGCGGTTTATTACAGGCAACAAACACACAGGGCTCATATGCATGGAGGGGAGTCCAGGCACATCTCGCCGCATTCAGGCTTGCAGCCAGTTTTCATACCTGGTGATATCACAGTCGGCGTCACTCGTTGGGTGCTTTTCTAAAACCTATTGCAGCTCAGGATAGTTCGCTGAGTGATAGTCCCCATATGGGACCCTATAGAGAAGTGATGTGAGTGGATGACGCTGTCAGGTGGTACGATTTGATCATCCCTAGAAAATGTTACATGAACTGTGTTACAGTGAGCGGACCCTGTGATTGGTCAGTGACCCCCGCCATCTGCCCCTAGATCCCAGGGTTCTGATTGGCCAGGCCGCGGACCCCCAAGACGGGGAGAAACTCAGTTCCAAGCCTGCGAGACACTGGTTTGTACTACATGTATACTATGTGTAAGCGAGGTGCAACTATGTGTCAGTGGTTACAATAGTGTGTAGGAGACTAATGCCATGAGAGCGCTCCATTCCCATCGTACAAGAGTTGCTGGAGAGTATCGTGTTTGATGCAACTCACTGTCTGGTCGTGGGACGGTTGCTCCTTCCCAGCCTCCGATGCCTGACCCAGTATCAGCTCAGCCGGGTCACCTGTTTGGAGACCACTCTTGCAAGCTCAATTGCTTCGAACACAGTCTGTATTTTGCAGGGAATATTCCTTGCTGCAGCCGATGTCACCTTGGCTCTGGGTGTGGAATGTTGTTTACAACATTGTGGCTTTGGCCGTGCTGTTGCTCCTGCTGTAGCTGTTCGGCTTGCACAGCATTTTGTGGGCTTGAGATTTCTCTAAGACGATCATGGCCTTCTGGATTTCCTAAGACCTATGGGGTCATTACGACCCTGGCGGTAGGGGGTTAACGGGGCCGGTAGAGCTGCCGGCTCTGTTAACCCCCTACCACCTCATTACGAAGTCTCCTTGCGGGACCCGCTAAGGACGCCTGGTAAAATCAGCAGACCAGCATGCTAACAACGGGCCCGTCATTAATGGGCCTGTTGTTACCATGCTCCCCATTCCCATTGAGCCCTATGGGGGCTTGAATGGGAATGGGGATGCACAGGGTCTGGGTTCCCTGAATGGGGAAATAACGGGCCCTCCAAGGTCGGAATGGCCTGGTATTTCCCCATTCAGGGATCCCGGACCCGGTACCCGGAACGGGGGTAGCCATGCCGCAAATAGCAGCATGGCTACCTCCATTGTTGTAATGACCCCCCTAGTCTGGTTTCTCATACATGTTATCCATTGTGTCCATAGGTTAGTGCGTCATGGCTGCCAGGTCCCAGATCCCTTGAGTGCTCCTGTTACGCCATAGGGTTAGTTGCATGTAAGTGTCTGCAAGCATGTACACAAGCTCTTCTAGCATCTTGCATTCCTGCGTTGCTGCTATAAGCCTAAGTGGCAAAATAATAAACGTGCAGACATTGGGCCTCATTACGACCCAGGCAGTAAGTTACCGCCTGGGTCGTACCCTTACCACCATGGTGTAAACTACGTTTACACCATGGTGGATGGCGGATTTACCGTCCCATTCCAAGGTGAGTGGGGCGGTAAATCCCCATTTCCCATTTTACCCTTCCCCATTCCCATTTTTGCCCCATAGGGCATAATGGGAGTGGGGAAGGCGCTAATTACGCCACCGTAAATTACGGTGGCGTAATTAGCACCATGGTCCCTTAGCGCCATGGATTTTAAAGCCTGCAAAAAGCAGGCGTTAAACTCACCATGGCGCAAAGGGACCTCGCAATCAGGCGTTAAGGGTCGGCGCCATTTACGGCGCCGTTAACCCCTTAACGCCTGACTCGTAATGAGGCCCATTATGTATATGTCACTGTCCTCTACCTCATAGAGCTGTACGCATGTGTTCTTCATGTAGGTTGGGTGTGTGAGCAGGGACGACATTTCACCAAAATGACAAGGGTAGCGGAAGTGACATCACATGACCCTTGACCCCCTGGTGACATCACAGGAAGTGATGTCATTTGACCCCACCCCGAAGTGATATCGCGGGATGCGATGGAACGCGACCTACCACCCGTTGACAAAACAGAAAGTGCTACCACATAGCATTGTACACTACAAAAAGATACGGTTACGATATTGCTATAATGTGATGTACATTTTTATACAAGAATGGATTGCCATATGTATTGTTAAGATCAGTGTGTATAGGCCCATATTACCAAATTATTGTGAAGGCAAGCAGACGTCCATGACCAAATGATAATGATGTGTTATTATATAGCACTTACGCTTAAGCGCTTTATATAGAAAAATATACACCCAATATCACCCAACCTGTGTTGGTACTCATTTATCGACCTCAGAAGGATGAAAGGCTGAGTTGAGGTGTTTAAGAACAGACTAAATCAGTGAGTCACCCCCTGAAGTGTGCCTGAAATAAACCTTTAATGAGTCTAGCAATTATTGTATAGAATTCCAGAAAGACCCATCATTTGGTATTCCTAATCTTTCTTATTTAGGGTCAGTGCAGAAAGTATAAGACTTGTGTCACTCTTTTTCTTCTTTTTCTTCTTTTTTAAGGGGCTTTAACAAGAAAGCCAGCCACTCCAGAACTAATGAGCCACATATGGCTGGCCACAGGCCATGAGCTTGCATTACAACAAAAAAAAAAGACTTTGGGCCTCATTACGACCCTGGCGGTAAGGGGTTAACGCCAGCGTTAGCTGCGCCGACCCCTTACCGCCAATTACGAGGTCCCTTAGCGCCATGGCGCTTTTAACACCTGCTTTTAGCAGGTGTTAAAATCCATGGCGCTAAGGGACCATGGAGTTAATTACGCCACCGTAATTTACGGTGGCGTAATTAACGCCTTCCCCACTCCCATTATGCCCTATGGGGCAAAAATGGGAATGGGGAAGGGTAAATGGGGATTGGGGACTTACCGCCCCGCCGACCTCGGAATGGGGTGGTAAGTCCGCCAACCACCATGGCGTAAACGTAGTTTACGCCATGGTGGTAAAGTCACGGCCCAGGCGGTAACTTACCGCCTGGGTCGTAATGAGGCCCTTTTACTTTTTTTTACTTTTTTTTTCTAGAGGTCCCAAGGGTGACCACAGAGGTCGCAAGAGAGACCTCAGAAGTCGCAGTTGCGACCTCTGGTGACCCCTAAATGACATCCCTGTCTGTGAGTGTCCCCAATGTGCGGATTGCACGTATGCTTCCTGTCTATCGTGGCTATGTCGTCATGATGTCTCTAATGACTCACGCCATGGCTTCTTGGTGCTTTAGTCAATTCTGTCCATATAGAAGTTTCCAGCTCTGTCTTGTGTGTCTTTGTCCACTCTGGGTAGAGTTCGTATTGCTGCAGGGTTGTAAGGTCTTCTGACAGGGTATCTTTTGTGGTAGTTGTCCATCGTGGGAGCAGTGGGAATTGCTGTGAGCTTATATGATCGACGGCCATGTTGTCGTTGGTGCTTCTTCCGGTTGGGGTGTCTTTCGGGACGGAAGGCATACTCATATTTTCCCTCTTCACTCTGCCACTAGTAATATCGGTATCCAGTGATTATACCGAGTAAAAAACAGAATTACATTTTAACAAATAAAAACGAATGAAAAAATACAGCATTTTAAAAAAAAAATGTATGTGTGGGTAGGGTAAAGGGTTAAATCTGGTGGGGAGGGGTTTGCAGTGGGGTTTTAAAGGTGGGGAAACAGTGAATTGGGGGACCAAAAAAAAAGAAATGTGATACTTTTTCTTTGTTTATGTTTCATAAAAATTTCATTCTCTGTGTTTTCATTCGTTACAATTACAGTAATCTGTAATATCCCAGTTTATAGGGCAGCAGGAACGGTATGCCGAGGTTGCCGGTAGTCCGCCGGTAGCACCAGCGTCCTACCGGCAGCCTTGTAAAGAGGGCCTATGTCTTGGAAACTTCACCCAATCATCACAACACTTTAGGATACATTTGCCTCCTCCCTTGGGCAGAGCCATGGTCTCCTAAAAGCACTGACACTCATCCATGATGCTATCACAAAACATTTTGGCCTCACTACACCCCTCACTCCCTGTGTTCATTGTATCTATTTCCCACTTTCCCGTCCTCTTATCTTCCATTTTCCAATTTTCTTTTCACCTCCATGATAAGGTCTGGATAACCTGTTGGGGGCACAGTACACCACTACAAGTCTAGGCACACCAATGCGACCACAGTGGTAATCTAGTGCTGTATAAAAGCAATTTAACATAGCATAACATGCTCCTTCGTTTGCCTCTGTTAGAAATCTTTGATAGACAAAGCTGGCGGACTGGGGACAAAAGCATTTTTTTCCCTTTAATTGTATGTGACATGCAACAATGTGACATGCAACAATATGACATGGATCAATCCTGCCTGTGATCTACAGGATTTCAATGACTGCTGTTCGTAGCATTGCAGGTCGCAGGTGTAACTTGTTGAAACATCATGCCCTGAAGCACTTGAAATATTTGCTCAGAACATCTAGAAAGATACCGGCATACAGAGGTCAGCATCCTTCTGGTCTGCACCCAGCAACAGCAACAGCAAAACTGCCTTGCATTTTACCTCTCTCCCCACTAACCTAGCCCACCCGCTCTCTTTGAGATCTGCCAGATTATGCAGATACCATGCACATGCCAGCAGTGTACTGTATAAATCCCAGTTACATCAAATGATATAATATACATACAAAAATACAAGATCTTGAGGTATATTGGGCTGTATTGATAGAAATCACCTGTGAAATCGTAGACGGTTTTGGACCAAAGCAGTCATTGGCCAGACTCCAACGTGGATTTAGGGAAGGTTGTATTGCAGCACAACATAAAACATGGGGTCCTTAACACCGCTCTTACGCCGTGTCGCTGTTTTTTAAAACTCTAGCAGCTGTGAGGTTGGCGATAAACCAATCCCTACGGCTCGTTGGATCTGAAGCACGGTAGGATGCAGCCGCTGCTAAGAGAGATCCCGAAACCTATTCTTTCTGTCCATTTCTCAACTGGAAACAAGCCTTGGACTGCATTTTTCACACAGGTGGGCCAAGTGGGCTCATTTGCTTCATTACGCGCACCTCAGCGGGGTGCTAATTTAAGTGAAGGAGGCATGCATGATAAAGTCAGTTAATTTAATGCAATCATGAGTTTAAAAGTCTCATATTCCTCCATAATGGATAGTAATTGGTATAAAATATAAACCAGGAACCAGCGTATTTACACCATTTAATATTATTGTTCGGCTGCGATGGAGCACTTAAGCCCTTCCAGCTCGGTCCCCTGCCTGCGTATGGGAGCTCAATTAACCATGACTTTAGTTCGTCCATGGAAGCAATGCTTGCGATACCCATGCTTCACAAACGAAGGGTAAACAGCATAGTTAACCTTCTCTTTAAGTCTGCTTATATTACTTATAAGGCAACCACCGCTCGCACGCCTGCCTAAATAGCTGCAAAACTCTGTAGCTCGGGTCGTTCATGATCTTCTAGGGCCAATCCATAGCTAGGCTAGAGACAAAACACGCAAGGAAAAGAACAGGAAGCAAGCCAAACGCCATCCTGGTGGCAATCCAGGCCCGGCCAATGCTCTCGCATTTCAGGAAGAAATCAAGGCCTTACTCTTCAGTGAATACCTTGGTGCCACCTAAGGTCCTTGCCTTATCGCATCCCACCACCATGGCCGTAACATCCTGTGTCACATATTACAACCCCCTCTCCCCCAGGTCCTTATGTTACCCTTAAAGCCACATTTCAGGAAGGAAATCAAGACCCTACTCTTCGTCAATACCTTAGTGCCACCTAAGGTCCTTGCCTTATCCCATCCCACCACCATGGCCGTAACATCCTGTGTCACATATTACAACCCCCTCACCCCCAGGTCCTTATGTTACCCTTAAAGCCACATTTCAGGAAGGAAATCAAGACCCCACTCTTCGTCAATACCTTAGTGCCACATAAGGTCCTTGCCTTATCGCATCCCACCACCATGGCCTTAACCTCCCGTATCACACATTGCAACCCCCCACCATCCCTTATGTTACCCTCAAAGCCACATTCTTTTTTTAATTTTTTTATTCTTTATTTATACTCAGAAATATACAGAACATGAGAACAGCATTAAAAACATGAACACCCAAAATATATATGAAAACATATACGGTAAATTATCAGAAGCTACATCATTGTAAAACACATTTTCATTCAGCGCTCTGTTGCCTCCTGGCTGATTTGTAAAACCCAAATACAATAAAACACAATACATATTGTCTTCGATTTGGTTACTTTTCCAAAATGTTCTGATGCAATCATTGTGACCTGGGTGGCACCGACATACTTCCTCACCCTGGAGGTCCCAACGCATTTTTTAATAACTTGTGCAAAGCGTGAGACCTTTTTTTATAAGATATTTTTTATATTCAAATCAGCATACCATAAGAAACGTACTGAACCAAATGACTGATGAGCTCGCTGACCATCCCCCACCCTGCGCCCCATGCAGGGAGCAATTCCGTTGGTGACAGTGCGCTATATAAGTACCTTTAAAATAACATACCATAACATGACAATAATACACCTAACAGGGTGCGCTCTGAGGCCTACGGGCCTGTGATGCATTATACAAATTAAAACATATAACTAGTAATCAGTGAGACCAGCTCTGCGCCCTTGAGTGTATTAATCCTTGTCTATCCAGTTGCCCCAGCTTTTGGTGCATTTCTGAGGGCGCCCCCTTTGCTTGTATACCCTTTGCTCAATGTCTTTGCAATTATCCATTTCCATCGCCCAAACATCAATTCTGCCGGAGTCAATGCTCCCCAAACTCTTGCAATGACGGATTTGGCAATTAGTCTCCAAAGAGTGAGATTCCCACCCTTGTCAATCGGCCTTGGAATATATCTTTGTCATTGCACCTCAAATTTGTAAAATTGGTTGACACTCAGTCAACTATATTGGCCTAATTTAAGTGCACAGTGGTTTATTGAAAGATCCTGCTGTGCCTGCTTTGAAATCTTTGCCAATTTCTCTGCGTGGCCAACTGCCAACATCTCATCTAGTTGAACTCTACGTCTTCCTGTCAGGCTGCTCTCCCCTGAAAGACACACTGGGGCTGGCTTGTGAGTCTGCCACGGTCGGTGCACAGTGCGCAGACACTCATTTTCCGTAGATGCCGGAAGTGCGCTGCTAAACTCCGCCACCCACTTTGATCAATAGCACAAACCGGTGGAGCGACCGTTTTATAGTGGCTGTGGCAAAAGTCGAGGTGCATGTTGGAACAGGAAATGACAGAAACTGCTGCACGACGGCTGAGAACACCTCCGGCCCGGGAGGATTGGTCAGGGGCAACGGACCCGCTTTGGACTATGCAAGCAGCACTAGGTTCGATCCCCGGGTCCGCGCTTAAAAACCTCTCGGTATTAGGCGTGTTATAAATAACCAATTATAGGTTATTATGAGTATAGCTCATGCAGCACCCCAACACCGCTTTCCAACACAGGTTTTCCCAGGTGACTCAATGTTGATGATTTTAACAGCGTGCACAACACATAATTACAAAAGGTTTCAGCATAAAATAAGAAAAACAACACAGGGTGCGGTTTATTCACTACCCCCTACCCCTCCATTCAAAGTAAAACACAAACTGTAGTCCAGGAACATAGGCACCCTTCATGCAGCGCACCAACAGAGACTGGGGTGCTACTTGAATACTCAGAGTGATGATGCCTGCCCTAACCAATCACTTCACCACGCACAGAAAAGGCGTGCTTGCGTCTGGTTCTTTCCATACAAAATGTGCTGAGCTAGACGTAAGACACATGCCAACTGTGGTTGGGTAGGCGCACTCACGCTTGGACTGGCCTATAGGGCAATGGCCGAAATGGAGGAACAACATGCTTGTGCTTGCCAGCTATCTTTGGTCAGAGTGCGCATGTTTCTGGCCAAAGTGGGCCAGTTCACAAGTTACTTCATTGTGCAGCTAGTCGTTTTGACCAGTGTTACGGAGCAAATATTCTTTAAAATGCACAATTGTAACACATATTATCAGTCGGATCTATGTGATGTTAACAAATCAAATTTCAGAGAATGCTTTTTTACCAAATCTTTTTTAACTGAAACATTTCGATTTTTTACATTTTTTTTTATTTGGGGAGACCCCCCCCCCCCAACTCCTGTTTCTCTGTGCTTCTATACCCCGTCCCACCTCGTTTTACCCCTTTACCCCACCCCATATACATTTTAATTAAAAATTCAGCATTTTTTCATTATTATGGTTTACGGTACAAAATGTCAATCCCTGTTTTCTATTCGCTAAAATTACTGGATACCAAGTAGTCTTTTCACAAAAGCAATCAATTGCCATTTACAACCTTGAGCCACTTCTTTGTTGGTGCCCGAGTCAATTTTATGCCCCGGCCGACCGTGGGCACACCCCTGTGTGACTAGTGAGCGCCTCGAAACATAATAAGTGAGTAGAGAAGAAAGCTGGATGACAGCGGAGCTGTAGATCCAGGTTAAGCGGTCACAAGGTATGAGTTGAAAGGTCTAGAGAAACATACATGAAACCATCTCCATACAATGGGCCCGATTCCCAAAGAAGAGCCCATAAGTAAGTGTGACTTACCCCAGACTTACATCTGGAATGGGCTATTCGAGTCACAAAAGAGGCTTCCCTGTGGAACTCTGACTTACATCTCACTTAACTCAAAGTAATGGGCTTACTCGAAAGGAGTCCCGTGTAAGTGGGAGTTAATCCAAAAAGCTCAGAGAAAGCCATCATCAGTAATGGCTGCACCTCAGCAGTAAAAAACACACTCAGTGCCCGATTCATTGAACTTTTAGCACGGTGCAAAGTGACTTTACACTACCGACAAACACCCTGGTTTACTGAGCAGTGCAAACTGTATTTTTTCCGTGCAAAGTAACTCTGCACCACTTTTACACCGCTCTGTGAATCGGTGTTTGTTGGCAGTGCAGTCACTTTGCACCGCCCTAAATGTTCCATGATACAGGTGCTTAGTCTTAGATACACGTGTAAAAAAACGAATCCAAGAATAAAACAACCATAATGTTCTAATGTGGTTGTGGCCTCTTCAACAGTCAACAGGCAGACAAAAATGGCTGATGGGTTTCGAGCCGAGCAAGGTGCTTCATCAGGGAGATGTCTGTGAACAGAAAGAGATAGAAATAAATCCTCTAAGCTGTTATTATTTTCTTAAATATTTTTTACTTTCTACTTTTTTCTTTTCTTTTTTCATATTATTTTTTGTTTGTCTTTTTTCAATTTTATTTATTTTTGTTTCTTGTTTCATATTTTTACATACCGCTCAACTTTTTCATGACAACTTCCTTTACAGTGTCATTTTTTCATTTCTTCGTTTTCTCTTTGATTACCTAATTGTGCCTGGTTATGAGGCCTCCAACGCTGGTCTTTTTCTTAAGCCTAACAATTGAGACCTCCCACGTTATCATTTCGTGCACCTTGACCTAAAACCTGTTCTCCTTCTTCACAGATTGCAGCTGAGTATCAATGCACCTAATCTGCTGACGTTGCTGATCAGCCCTTTCGCCTTCTCATTTTTCTTTTTCTTTTTATATTTCCATCTTTCACAGTGTCTCTTTAATGCAAACTGACCCCATTACAGCACATTTCACTGCCATTTGTGTCTGGCCAGATGGTTCTCCTTTTTACCAGCCATGGATTATTGTGTTATTGTGATTGGTTCTTGCCAAAACATTTTTTAAGACTTCAATTTTTTCTTGTGATTTTCTCATTTCATTTTGCACTTTTTTTTCAGATTGCTTGTGGCACATTTTCTTTCCCTTTTATGTGGTACCCTTGGAATATCTTCAGGCTATGCATGTTTACATTTTCTGACGGAAGCCATTCTCTCATCAATCATTAATGTTATCCTTTGTTTCTCTCTTGCCTATTTATTTCTATCTCTTTCTGTTCACAGACAGCGCCCTGATGAAGCACCTTGCTCAGCCCGAAACCCATCGGCCATTTTTGTCTGCCTGTTGACTGTTCAAGATATTACAGACACATTAAAACATTATGACTGTATAATTCCCTATTGAACAAGAGGAATAAGGCCCCTGTTAGTGATAGTGTCTGTAATCTTTGCGATCTGGGGGTGCAACAGAATGTTAAACATCTCTTAATAACTTGCTCAGGGTTGGATGACCATAGTGTTGCACACTTTGCACGTTTTGCTCATAATGTTGAGTGGCTACACTCAGACGAATTCTGGAGGCGAATGTCGGAAGGGATGACATTTTTTTAACAATGGAATTTCTTAGGTTTTTGAAAAAAATGAGTAATTAATTATAGTTTTGTGTGATTTATTTGTGGCTAATGTTAGGATTTTTTGTATTAACCACTTTTTCTTTTTCTTTTTTATGATGTACTGAAAATGGTATTTTAATGTTTGATTATGATTGATTGCTTGTTTGTACAAAAAAGATGATGAATGTTCTTTGTTGTATTGTGAAAAGTTATAAGTTGACTCAGCATAAATAAAAAAAAAAAGAAACTGTGTCATTCTTTGATGAAGTTGTGCCGGGTGTATGTAAGACTACCGAGGTGCAGCCATTACGGGTAACACCTTTTTCTCAGTTCTTTTTGGACTTTCATTCTCATCTAAGTACATTGGCGGTTTACAATCTGGATCCAAATAACCTGATTATATTATCATATTCTAGTATATTTCTGCACATAAAGTGGTGCCCACTCGTCCCTTGGTTCCATGGAGGGAGAGTTACCCCTGTTCACTTCTTTTATGAAATGACTAGATAACTACTTTAGATAAAGCCGCAGCCTACAAACTTACTAAAGACCTAGCTTCTACTATCATGAACCGAAACTGCACACGAGGCTGCCTAAGGAAGTTCCCTAATGAGACATATAGAGACACATTTCTAATAAACATCAATGAGATGAACGTAATAAGGGATAAATCAGAACCAGGTATTTGCCGTCT
Source organism: Ambystoma mexicanum (assembly GCF_040938575.1). NCBI lineage: Eukaryota > Metazoa > Chordata > Amphibia > Caudata > Ambystomatidae > Ambystoma > Ambystoma mexicanum. The sequence goes on along the minus strand of NC_090940.1, from coordinate 76,313,204 downwards.
CTGTTTATCGCAGGACCAACTAGAAACCATCAAACATCTAATGATCTATTGTGACGGGACAAAAAAGTTCAGAGAAAGATACCTACAACCATTGATAGAGGACTTCAGGATCACGGACGAGGAGGCATGTTGCGAAGCCCTGATGTCGGGAACCAAGACAACCTGGGTTATCGCTGCCGGGTCTATGATAATGGCAATTTTTGCAGAAGTGAGTCCATTAGAGTTCTCCTGTGAGTAACTTTGTTAAAAGGAAGCAACAAGCAGAACCAGGGACACATCAATAAAAAGCTAAACAAAGATGGTAAAAGAAGACGGGGACTAAGAATACAAACGGGTCAAGGCTAAGCCCCTGTCACAGAGACCGGAGGACGTTTCTAAGAAATTAAGATAAATCATGAACATTATGACATACATTCCAGAAGCATAAGGGATGGGAATCCCTGGAAGTTAAGAAACTAGGAAGGAAGTTGAATCCAGCCTTTTGAACTTCATACAGAGTACTAACTTCTACCTGTTCAAGATGTGTACTTGTGTATTTTGTAAAGATTGTTCATTCAATGTAATCAAATAAAAAAAATAAGAATTAAAAACAAAAAAATAAAAGAAATGACTAGCCCTCTCCGGGAGTAGGTCAAGTGTAAGTGACACTCGTTCTATGTGGATTGGCCCACAGCATTTGGAGCTGCTCTCCCAAGAGGACGCAAACCAAGAAATGAAGTAGCACATTTTAAAAAGCATTGGCAAAGGTTATAGTTTTGACTTTTTAGTATAGATTGAGCAGGCATTTTCCTGAGCATTAAGCATTTGCCCCAATTGGCCCTATGATATGCCCAAATACTAGCGTAATTTGCTAAGGGATTCACAGGATATGAGTGGGCCCAATATGCATCAGTGCCGGGAGTCCACAGCAGTGGTACCAGGCATTGTGTTCAATATTTATTGCCATTTATGTGTATACCAACTGTTCCCACTGAAAGTGCCCCTGCCAAGGCTAGTGCCAGAGTTGGCCGTCCAGAAACCAGGTTCTCACACCCTTGCCAGAGATTTTGGAATGCCCAGTCACGTTCTGTCCTTTTAAGAGCAGTTGCTGGGTTCAACTTGAAGGTCAAATGCTTTGTGTAGGATGTGTCCAAGGGCTAAAGAGACCAAAAGGAAAAGCTTGTCTCAATGATTCCCGGATAGAGCGGCCATCGCCCGAGCTTGAATGTATGTTTTCAGATCCTGAGTCCAGGAGTAAGAAATGCCGCTGGCAGTGTATGGAGGGTTAAGGTAGCATCATTTGCTCTTCCAGCTTCATGAAGAAGCCATGATGCTCTATGTCCAGTGCATCCCGGGTTATCACACCTGCAGCAAAAGGCCTTGGGTAATGGCGTTCTTTTGCGCTCCATGGGGATGGAGCATGTGCCCCACAGTGTTTTCAGGTGGAGCAGGGATGCATAGTGTACATGCTTTGACTGGGCCATGCCTACTCACTCCACATCTCCTCTGTAGACCACCACTAAAATCCCATACATTGAGAGAAAAAAGGTGTTAGGTTTGGCGTCATTTGCACCTTTTTTTTCCAACACAGGGGATTTGATTTCACCAAGTTCACTTCCAAATCCCAGCCTTTGAAAAAAGGACAACATATCTGGTATACCACTGGGGATCTGTGTAACTGAAAGACGAGGTGATATGCCCAGGATCACACAATTGGACCAAATTGGGAATAGCAGAATTAAAAGTCAGGTCACCTAGTTCCAAGCTGGCAAAGTAGTCACTCGCCGCGTGGGAGGGTGTGTGCGGGCACGTGCGTGCCCATTTCCTATTCCCCAGCTTGTCCGCCTGTATAGCTCACATATCCCGCTTTGTGGTTGTTGTTTGCCCAGTGGGGTTCATTCCTGCCAATCTCTGGGACTCTCACACGCAGCCTTGGCTGGAACTGGACCAATTCCAGCTCTGGCTAAGTACCCTTTGATGTGTTCTTTGCCCATGGAATGGCGCCATCTTTGCTTATATCTAGTCAAGATGGCGTCCTCTGATCATGGCACTGCCTAGAATAATTGACTCTTTGCAAAACCATCCTTGAGAAATGTTGCGAGGGCATGGAGAGGGTAGGAATGTGCCTCTCTATAGCTTAACGTATGCGCGGAATAAACCCATTCCTGGAGTCTGTATTGGTATTTCAAACATTGCCAAACAGAACCCGCAACACGTTTGGAAGCCGAAACCCTCAACGGCCTCACTTGGGACCAAAAATCAATCGATTATTGTAGCCACTACTGAGGGCCAGTGCAGGTGACGCCCCCTTTAATCACAAGCCTACTTTGCCTTCAGAAAGAACTAATTAATTACTCCTGCCTTCCGGCCCGAGTCCCCGCTTGGTTAATTATCGGCTTGGCACCGTGGCCAGGAGTGGTGACAGAGGCGTGCAGCAGGAGCCGGCCGGCCCGCTGCTTCCGCCGCGGGTACGGGCCAATTATTAGCGTGTGTTCTGTCAGTCATTAGGCCTCGTTTCCAGCCTCCTTTCAGAGACCGGCACTCGGCAGCTCCCCCGCTACTTTTCACAAGTTTCTACCCGGAAAAGGATTTGGAAAGCTCTCCTTTTTGCCTTCTTAAGTAGTTTCTTTCTCCTCAACCTGCTGTTCTGTGTGTTTTCTAGTGCTGCACTCTCCATGGTGAGGCTGTTGGCCGGCTAACGTGCCCCACGCTGCTCAGCCAGGCCCGGACTGGCCTATAGGGCAATAGGGCAATGCCCAAACCAAAAACGCAAAATGGTAGTGTGGGCCAGTTTTTGGTGTCATAGTGGGGCAGTTTTTTGGCCCATGTTGGCCCGTTTGATGAGTTACTTCACTATGCACATAGTTTTGACCATTGTTGCTGAATAAATATTATTTAAATATTGAACAATTTGCATTCCATTTTATCAAAAAAAAACTCACCCTTGGGTACTATTCAAACTGTCACAAAAGGAATGAATTGCCATTTGCAACTGTGGGCCACATTTTCATTGGTGCACAAGACAATGTTATGCCCCAGTCTGACCCTGTGCTCAGCCACTGCACCGCTGCACAATTTCTCCTGTTTGTGGGAAGTGGACGAAGAAAGTTGCAATAAGCAGGTGCTGCCAAGAGGCAAAGTGCATTTTTTTGTTTTGTTTCGTGCTTTCCTTGGTCTATGTGCCACTTTCTTCACCCCCTCATAAACTAGCTCATCACTCGTTCTGTCTATGTGCTACTGTACAAGCCCCCCTCTGGCGCAATGCCACCGCCATCTGTAAATGTGTAAGTCACGTCTGATCGAAATTTAAACCACTGTTCTTCAAATAAATACAAAATAGAAAGTTAATCCACAGTGCAGATGCAATGCATAGAGCGGATTGCACAGCAAATTGAGTCAGCTAGCTCAGCTTTTGCGATATCGGTAGCAATTTGTAGAGGAGCCGGAGCCTGCGTTCACTAGCTCATGCCGCCTCACCGCCGTCATATTGGACAGCAGGAGAGGAGAAGAGCTCTATGTGGAACCCCATGTGTTGTCCCTATACTGCATCGAGTGTATGAGAAAGGATATGCGCTCAGGCACCCATACCGAATTTACCCTCGTACTGAAAGAGTGGAAGGATATCCGTACGCACCGTTGGAGATCATGACACGCCGAGGGAAATCTGATGAGGGCAGAGTGATGTCATGAAGAAGATATACAAGGACATACTGAAATGATATGGAAATACTTCAGAATAACGATGTAACTCGAGTGCCAAGAGAAACATGTACGAAAAGCTAAAGTAATCATATACAAAGAAGATAAAGTAACTTCTTGACCAATAAGTGTAAATATGCAGTAACACCAGGTAGATGAGACATATAGAAGCTTTCTATAGAGGAAAATATAACATGGCAAAGACGGCCATGATAGGAAGATGGATGTCGGCTTGTGTCAAGACTCAATTCAGCTACCTCAGAGACAGACCAGAGATGCAGAGTCAGGAGACGGAGAAATAGCTTTGTGTACAAAATAAAGAGGAGACTATGTTGGCCTGTGATCAAGGGTGATATTTTAAGGAATAATTGCAAGGCGCAAGGGGATGCAGACAGATAAGCCATGTACATAAGACATATTTCTCTTAGATTAAAGAAGAAGAAAACATTTACAAGAGCCAAGTAATGGACAATTAACAGTGGATGAGGTCTATACAAGATGGAGCGAGCAAGTCTGTAGAGGCCAAGAGGAGCAAGAACACCCAGTATAAGTACATCAAATAGCAGTAAATAGGAGGTCAAAATGGACACATTTGTGGTCTCTTCACACGTGATGCAGAAGTCGAAAACAAGAGCTATTTATTAAGCTTTGGATGAAGATATTAATGTGCTTACACTAACTCAAATGTCCCAGAACAGAGAGCAGACTACAAGGTCAACTACAGTCAAGAAACTTTGGCTTATGTCCGGACTCATGAGAGATGAGGGATTAATCGGGAAAGTGGGGAGTGATCTGACATGACTCAAGCACCTGGGTTTCATTTAGCTTAAGTGCTGCTAACGAGCCGAAAGTCCAAGGTTGGGTGACAATGCCAACCAACCAAAGGGTCTATGAGGAAACATGCTATACAATGTTGCATAGGCCAATCCGCTGCCATTTTCTCTGCTATAAACAGTGTTATACATATTTAGTGGTAGTTCAAGGCTTGCCTTACAGATAAGGGGCAGCCAATTAAGTATTAACCCCTGTGTATACCATTGGTACATATGTTCCCTTAACCAAGCCTTCCCTTCAATAGGTTTTGCAATTTGCCACGTAGGATGATGTCATAGATGACGTATATTGGGGTATATAACCTCTTTATAATCTGTGTGTGGATGTGCGAGCATCAGTCCACTGTTCGCCAGTTTGCCCTACTTAATTAAATTGAGAATAAAGAAGTATTTTGCCATATTTTCTGAGTCTGCCCGGTAATTTGGTCTGAGATCTTTATTGGTAATTCCATCAAGCACAAGAGACACTTCAAGGTGCTAGAGCACAGATTCCCAAAGTTTAAGAATAAGAATATGGTTGAGAGCAAATAAGGAGCCCATCCTTGGCATTCTACTGTTGAGCCGCGGGAGGTTGGCACTCTGCATTACCTTGATATACACTGTGGATTGCATCAGAGGACAGGAAGATACGCACAGATGCTGGGTAGCGCAGCGAGGAAACAGAGGTGAAATATGACACATCATACCAATCCCATCTTGGGAAAGCATAAGGGCCACTTCCAGTCCCTGCCAGTACACCTGTCATGTTCCGCCTGAACTTTGCAAATGGAGTCTATGTAGGACTGCCCGAAATGTTACTCTGCAGCAAAGGCATTGCATGCCCTGCATCGGTTGCCAGTTCGCAAAAGAATCCTCATTAAGGCCATGTGCATCTCACACAGGGCATATTATAGATTTGGCCCAAAGTTTCATAGATTCAAATTGTTCCACTAGTCATCCATATAACCTGCTTTACTTTAATAATGCCTCCAAGTAGCCACATACACAATTTGCTGCACTTTGATAAAGCCTGTGCTAGCCACCCAGGTAACCTGCTGCACATTGGTATGGCCTCACACTAAACCCATATATAATTTGCTGCACTTTGGTAATGCCCCCACTAGCCACCCTAATAACCTGCTGCACTTTGGAAATGCCTCACACTTGTTGCCCAAATAACTTGCAGTAGCTTTGGTGATACCTCCTGTTAGCCACCAAGAGAGCTTGCTACACTTTGGCAACACTGCCCCTATTAGCCACCCAGAGAATATGCTACTCTTTGATGATGCCTCCTGTTAGCCACCAAGAGAGCTTGCTACACTTTTGCAATGCTACATATAAGCTACACAGACAACATGCTACTCTTTGGTGATGCCTCCTGTTAGCCACCCAGAGAGTTTGCTACACTTTGGCAATGCTGCCTATTAGCCACACAGAGAACATGCTACTCTTTGGCAATGTTGCCCCTATTAGCCACATTAGAACATGCTACGCGTTGGTGATGCCTCCTGTTAGACACCTAGAGAGCTTGCTACACTTTGGCAATGCTGCCCCTATTAGCCACCCAGAAAGCAGGCTACTCTTTGCTGATGCCTCCTGTTAGCCACCCAGAGAGCTTGCTACACTTTTGCAATGCTGCCTATTAGCCACCCAGAGAACATGCTACTCTTTGGCAATGCTGCCTATTAGCCAACCAGAGAGCATGCTGCACTTTGGTGATGCCTCCTGTTAGCCAGCTAGAGAGCTTGCTACACTTTGGCAAAGCTGCCTATTAGTCACCCAGAGAACATGCTACTCTTTGGCAATGCTGCCTATTAGCCAACCAGAGAGCATGCTACACTTTGGTGATTCCTCCTTTTAGCCAGCTAGAGAGCTTGCTACACTTTGGCAATGCTGCCTATTAGCCACACAGAGAACATGCTACTCTTTGGCAATGTTGCCCCTATTAGCCACATTAGAACATGCTACGCGTTGGTGATGCCTCCTGTTAGACACCTAGAGAGCTTGCTACACTTTGGCAATGCTGCCCCTATTAGCCACCCAGAAAGCAGGCTACTCTTTGCTGATGCCTCCTGTTAGCCACCCAGAGAGCTTGCTACACTTTTGCAATGCTGCCTATTAGCCACCCAGAGAACATGCTACTCTTTGGCAATGCTGCCTATTAGCCAACCAGAGAGCATGCTACACTTTGGTGATGCCTCCTTTTAGCCAGCTAGAGAGCTTGCTACACTTTGGCAATGCTGCCTATTAGCCACCCAGAGAAAATGCTACTCTTTGGCGATGCCTCCTCTTGGCCACCTAGAACGCTTGCTACACTTTGGCAATGTTGACCCTATTAGCCACCTTAGAACATGCTACACTTTGGTGATGCCTCCTGTTAGCCACCTAGAGCGCTTGCTACACTTCGGCAATGTTGCCCCTATTAGCCACCTTAGAACATGCTACACTTTGGTGATGCCTCCTGTTAGACACCTAGAGCGCTTGCTACACTTCGGCAATGTTGCCCCTATTAGCCACCTTAGAACATGCTACACTTTGGTGATGCCTCCTGTTAGACACCTAGAGAGCTTGCTACACTTTGGCAATGTTGCCCCTATTAGCCACCTTAGAACATGCTACACTTTGGTGATGCCTCCTGTTAGCCACCTAGAGAGCGTACTACACTTTGGCAATGTTGCCCCTATTAGCCACCTTAGAACATGCTACACTTTGGTGATGCCTCCTGTTAGACACCAAGAGAGCTTGCTACACTTTGGCAATGTTGCCCCTATTAGCCACCTTAGAACATGCTACACTTTGGTGATGCCTCCTGTTAGCCACCTAGAGCGCTTGCTACACTTTGGCAATGTTGCCCCTATTAGCCACCTTAGAACATGCTACACTTTGGTGATGCCTCCTGTTAGACACCTAGAGAGCTTGCTACACTTTGGCAATGTTGCCCCTATTAGCCACCTTAGAACATGCTACACTTTGGTGATGCCTCCTGTTAGCCACCTAGAGCGCTTGCTACACTTTGGCAATGTTGCCCCTATTAGCCACCTTAGAACATGCTACACTTTGGTGATGCCTCCTGTTAGACACCTAGAGAGCTTGCTACACTTTGGCAATGTTGCCCCTATTAGCCACCTTACAACATGCTACACTTTGGTGATGCCTCCTGTTAGCCACCTAGAGCGCTTGCTACACTTTGGCAATGTTGCCCCTATTAGCCACCTTACAACATGCTACACTTTGGTGATGCCTCCTGTTAGCCACCTAGAGAGCTTGCTACACTTTGGCAATGTTGCCCCTATTAGCCACCTTACAACATGCTACACTTTGGTGATGCCTCCTGTTAGCCACCTAGAGTGCTTGCTACACTTTGGCAATGTTGCCCCTATTAGCCACCTTACAACATGCTACACTTTGGTGATGCCTCCTGTTAGCCATCTAGAGAGCTTGCTACACTTTGGCAATGTTGCCCCTATTAGCCACCTTAGAACACGCTACACTTTGGTGATGCCTCCTGTTAGCGACCTAGAGAGCTTGCTACACTTTGGCAATGTTGCCCCTATTAGCCACTTTAACATGCTACACTTTGGTGATGCCTCCTGTTAGCCACCTAGGGTGCTTTCTACACTTTGGTAATGCCTCTTGTTTCCCACTCAAAGAACTTGCGCTGCTTTGATAATGCCTCCCTCTAAGAAACCATTTAACTTGTGCCAGTGTGTTAATGCCTCCTTTTTACCAACCTGAGAGCTTGCTACACTTAGGTTCGCAACTATGAGTTTCCCAGGGTTTTCAATTAGAACAGCAACACATTTCGATAACTATGTTCACCAACTGGATCAATTACAGAGGATCCAAAACCCAGACACATTTTAGGGAATAATTTACATATCACTCCAACCCAAAATGTAATTATAACTTAGTAAATATTCAATGATCCTCAAAACCGGTCTTCAATTATTGTATTTTTCAAATGTCCATCATGACATGTTTCTGGGTGGGTTAAATCTCTTTGTCAAATAACCCACGAACCATAAACTTAGTCATTTCCACTTAATATTGAAAATAAAACAATGGACCTCATTACGAGGTGGGCGGTAAGAGGTTAACGGCGCTGGTAAAGGTGTCGGAGCCATTAACCCCTTACCACCCTATTACGAGGTTCGCTCGCGGTACCCGCTCTGGATGCCTGGTTTTACCAGACGTCCTTAGAGGGTCCCGCAAGCGGCCCCGCATGCTAACAACGGGCTCGTCATTAATGGGCCTGTTGTTAGCATGCTCCCCATTGAGCCCTATGGGGGCTCAAATGGGAATGGGGATGGTCCGGGTCCGGGTTCCCTGAATGGGGAAATACCGGGCCCTTCAAGGTTGGAATTGCCCGGTATTTCCCCATTCAGGGAACCCGTGCCCAGACCCGAGCATGGCTACCTCCAAACTCTTAATGAGGGCCAATGTGTTTTAAGAAGAAGGGTTCTTTATGAATTAACGTAATAGTACGCTTCTATGCAAATCATTACATACATGCCATGAAATGGAATCATAATGGTCTTTGTGAACGTTGACAGGGTTTATACTGGTAGAGTGGACTCTAGAACTGTGGGACTGCTGCACTGCCAAGTGAGCATGCCTGGTGCCCTGCAGCGTGTGACGTGGTCTCCTTGGGACGGTGCCACATTGTCTCTGGTTTGGGATATGAGTTACAGTTTCAAGGCCTGTGACATTCACGCTAGACACTGTGTTAATGTCAAGAGATAGTTCTCTCAAAAAAGGCTTGTGGAATCTTAGTCATTGCAACATAGGTAGGTGTTTATTGAGATTTGCTGACACGTGTTTCGACCCGACAGGTCATTTTCAAGGGAATATAAGTTTCCAGCGTTTCGCGTGTGTTTCAAGATAACTTCCTTGTCACACCACATGATCATATCAGGTGCAACATAACATCATTTGTCACTAATGCACATTCATCACCAATGACATTTTTCAACTTGAAAGCTGTTCAACCATGATTCACCTAAGCATACTGTACTTCACTGTTAATAGGGAGGGGGGAATACACCTGTTTCTCTCCTTGCTGCTGCTGCTGCCACCACCGCATTGAAAGCAGGGAAAGCTCCTACTTTCTCTTTTTACTGCACCCCTTGAATATAACTGCACCACCCACCCCGTCCAATTGTCTGTTCCATCAATATGATCAACTACCGAGTATCTCTGGCAAGCTGGCTCGCTTCTGTTCATTACTGGCTGTCCAAGAGGTGTTGCTGCTCTGGCTTCGCCCCACCAGTCCCACCGTGACACAGTGGCTGCGTGCAGTCACATGGGCTTCTGATATTGAGGAACGCTGGTCGTTGCTGCAACCCATAAACCCAGAGATATAGGGCCCCCCTTCCGTAATTGCATATTATTCACCCAGAACCAAGTGCAACTCAAGTTTCCTCTGTCCCCAGCGCCCGATTCGCCGCTCTGCTCATTGACGCATCCTCATCATTGCATCCTGTGGTATAACCACTGCACAGCCAATACCAATGCATGAGTTGTAATGTTCTTGCCGCCCTTGACACTGTTCACGTCTATGCCTGTTGTAATGTCAAGCACTCAATAAACAAAGTTTAAAAAAGAACATAGCTGCGCATTCTTCTTCTGTGTGTATGCAAAGTGCTCTTCAAGGCGTTCACTACTGTAGCATTGGCAAGGGGCCCCCGCTCACTGTCGAATGTGCATGCTTGCACTATTTCAGACATTTTAGTTTTTTCACTTTCTTCATTAAAGTCGTCTATAAGTATTTTGATTGTAAGACCGAAGTGTGGGAATCAGAGCCATGGGCTAGAGGCAGGCAGAGGATGTGGATTTGCCAGCCCTGGGGTTTGATCAGAACGTTTCTTTATTTGTTTTTATCCTTCTTAAATATTTTGCAGCTGCACCCCCTGCACGTCTGTATGGTGTACTGAGAGAGGCCATCGAAAGGGCATTTTTAGAGACAAGCAAGACATATGTTGAGTCATTCCCAGGTGGCGCATCAACGATTTCACAATAGTCTACTACAACTGCCATCAGGACTGGCCAACATAGTCAATGGTGAGGGACCATGGGAGTCGTAGTCCACAACATCTGGAGAGCCACAGGTTGCACACCTCTGTGAATAGTGGACCCCCAGGTGAATTCTCATTGACAAGCATCCCATACGGCCAGCCTCAAACTTTATGCATCAGAGAGTGGGCCTCTAGGTTTGGAGTTACTCATGGGCCTATGTCGTTACTTTGAGTCTTGCTTTATCCTACTTTTCAAAGTTTTATTGGGCACATTTCTCCAGTGCGCTTTGTACTTGCATTGTTGGCACTCCCCCCCCCCACAGCCCTGCGGGACACCTGCGGGACATCTGGCCCATCTGCCTTTAACCAACTCTTCCATATGACTCATGCATTTTTCTTTGACTCTTTGGATGAGAGGGAGTTTTTGCTCCATTTCGTAAGAGCATTTTCAAAGAAGCGACACCAGCCTTACAGATCCGGGGTGTGTCAGCCACTTCTACTCCCTAAAAATAGGCAAAGGGTAAAAATAGGGAGTAAAAATACTCTAAGTCAAAAAATAGGAAACAGGCACGCAAGAGCCTGTTGCCGGCTTTCACCCGGACAGCTGCCTGGATATATTTGGGTCAGTAGTGTACATAGTGCCACAGGAAGTAAGTACTAGTACCACTGCCTGATCCAAGGAACAAAACATAACTCTTTTAATGTGCATGAATAAATAGGTGAAAAGAAATATTAATTACAAAATAAAGTATGTTTTGCAGTAAAACATGTTTCGAATGGATTGTGTCCTCCCATGTATTCCTCATCTTAGATATATTCGGCAGCTTGCTGCTTTTTTTGGAAATTTTTTCACCAGAGGGCGCTGTCCTCGAGGCCGCGTAGCTTGGTCCCTCGAAGGCCGCCGTCCCTTTGGTTCAGTTCCGAGCTTCTGCTATGTGTATTTAAAACGGCGCGTCAGTTTTTCTCATCGAGAAATGTCTTCTTCCCCGACAACACCCAAGACGGGTTTTAAAAAGTGTCTCAAATGCAGAAGAAAGATGTCCATTACGGATCCTCACCGCAACTGTCTTTGGTGCCTTACTCGTGATCACCGAGTCGACGACTGCGGGTCATGTCGGGCGATGTCGAACAAGGCTCTTAAGGAACGCCAAGATAAGCTAGCGGTGGAGGAAGAGTCTTTGAAGTCTGCAAAAAGGCTAAAAGACTCAAGAGAATCGAGAACTAAATCTCGTCATGAGTCGAGGCGATCGAGGTCGAAAAGTCGCTTGAGGAAGTCCTCTTCCTCATCATCAAAAAAAGCGACGTCATAGATGTTCGTCCTCTTCTTCCTCGCCCGACAGAAGGTTAATTTCTTGTCCTTCGAAACATGATTCCCCAAGGAAATGGGAGGCCTTTAGGGCTTCAATGTTAAAAAATATTGAGAAGGCGGCCCGACCCCCTCAAAAAAGTTGCATGAAGAGCATGCCCCTGTCCACTCCAAAGGTGACAGGGGAAATCCAAAACGTCTCACGTTAAATCCGACACAAAGTCGAGGGCGTCCTTGGACGATGATTCTCCAGCACCTCAGGAGACTATACAGAAACCATTGGTGCATAAATCGAGGTTGCCTGAGGACAAAATGGCGTCCTCATCGTCAAAGTCAGCTGTCGACTGGATGTGTCCTTCGACGACGCCGTCGAAGCCAAAAATGGCGTCGATACCTTCGGCCTCGGCGTCAAAGCCTTACTCGACATCGAAGCCCTCCTTGATAACCTCGCCGTCGATGCCCTTGACGCCTTTGTCTGGGAAATCTCTCATACCGGTTCCCAAGGTGACAACTATGGCTAAAGCTAGGTCTCTTCCACCTTTACCAGAAAAAATGTCCACCCTCAGCACAGGCAGGAATTCTTTAAATCTATGTCTGCTATCTTTAAGGAATAAATCTCTGATGAGGAAATTACATCAGCTAGTGTTCGATTTGGGACAAGAGAAGTCCCTGAGGAACTGGTAGATCCAAATTCAAAAATGTTTTTGATTGCCTACAATCGGCCAGTGGCCTTGATACCTCACCTGAGGTCGATTTTGAAAGGCCTGACCCCACAGACCATGCTGAACCAGGGTATAGGAACCTCATGGGAAGAGTGATAGATTTTGCGGGGTGGAAGCCAGTGTCCCCAAGATATGACCAGGACGACTTAACATATATTATTAATGAGGGACCCCCAGAAAGACCCAGTCCTCCCCTTCCACAAAGCTCTTCAAAAGAGAGTTATGACAAATTGGGAGACATCTGAATCTCTACCAGCTGTAAATAAGAAATTTGTAGGAAAGTATAGACCTGCTCCCTCGGATCTAGAATATTTATCTAAGCACCCTTCGCCTGAAAGCTTGGTGATTCAAGCTGCGACTGCGAACAGACAGTCGGCTTATCCTTCTATGCCCCCTGACAGGGACGACAAAAAGATTGATGCCTGGGCGAGGAAGGCTTTTACTTCTGATAGTATGGCCCTTAAACCTACAAATGTGACCTGTACATTAGCTAGGTTCACTTACACCCTGTGGAGCTGTTTAGATGCAGCGGCTGATCACATCCCGGAGGGTGAGGAGCGGGCTGGTTTCCTGGCGATAGTAAAGGATGGGGAGGAGGCTATGGAGGAGTGCCTCAAGTCAGGACTGGATACTGCAGAGAGTATAAGCAGATCCATGGCATCTAGCGCAGTCTTGCGTAGATTCGCATGGCTAAGAAAATCTGGTTTTGCATCTGATGTACAATCAGATTACTCAATATGCCCTTTGACGGCTTTAGGTTGTTTGGCAGCAAGGCGAACCAGAGTTTGGAGAAGCTGCAGACCTCGAAAGCGGCAGCAAAATCACTCAGTTCTGCTAAAAAGGCAACCGCAGCAACACTCTTACGCAGGGTCATCTTCCTGGAAGAGTCGCCCTTTTCGCTTCTATTCCTCTTTTGGAAAAGGGAGAAGACAGGCCAGTCAGAGGGGACAACAAAGAAAACCCTTTTTTGGTGGAAAAGGGAGAGACGCTAGGTCAGCCACAGCAGCGGCTACTACCTCCTCAGCCATTGCTGCAGCCGCTGCAAAGCCACTTTGAGGCCTTAACCCACAAGACCCCAGTGGGAGTTAGAATCACTCAGTATCTGAACAAATGGCGGGGCATTACGTCGGATGCCTGGGCAATAGAGATAGTGACCCATGGTTACTGTATTCCTTTTCATCAATGTCCTCAAGATCATCCTCCGGGAGCCAACTCTGTAAAAATTCCAGACTCGCTCCTTGTGCAGGAGATTTTAACCCTGCTAGAGAAAGGTGCAATAGAACATGTACCTGTAGCAGAGAGGAACAAGGGTTGGTACTCCCCTTATTTTCTCATTCCCAAAAAGGATGGAGGATTGAGACCCATCTTGGACTTGAGAAATTTGAACAAATTCCTCAGGAAGGACAAGTTCAAGATGGTGACCCTTTCTCAGATCCTTCAGGCTCTTCAGCTTCAGGACTGGTTGGTTTCATTGGACCTTCAAGATGCTTACTTCCATGTGCCAATCCATCTCAAACACAGAAAGTACTTGAGGTTCGCAATTGGCGGATCTCACTATCAGTTTTGAGTTCTGCCATTTGGGCTGACCTCCGCCCTGAGGGTCTTCACCAAACTAATAGCAGTAGTGGCAGCGAGTCTCAGGAGGGAAGGGATTCACATATCTGGACGATTGGCTTATCAGGGCATGTTCACCCAAACTGGCCCAGGGACATCTGGCCATGACCTGTCACTTCCTACACAAATTGGGCTTCTCCCTCAATTGCAAGAAGTCACAAATGATTCTGAGCCAAAGACTCCAATTCATCGGAGCGGTCCTGGACACCACCTCAGGGAAAGCCTCGCCTCCAGAGGAAAGAGCTCACCACATTCTGCAGATGGTAACAAGATTTCAGAATGCCCAACATCTACCGGCGTTCGACTTCCTAAGGTTGCTAGGCCTCATGGCATCCTGCATTTTTCTGGTGCCAGAGGATTGACTGAGGATGAGATCCCTTCAATGGGCCCTCAGGATTCAATGGTCCCAGTTTTCAGGGAAGATGTCAGATCTTCTACAAGTCCCATCCAAGGTGGCTCAAGATCTCCTTTGGTGGGCTCACAAGGAAAATATTCTCAGAGGGGAACCTTTCTGGCAACCATGGCTGGAGAAAACTGTAGTGACGGACGCCTCACTCACAGGGTGGGGAGCCCACACCAACGATCTGACAATCAGCGGTTGTTGGTCTCTATCGGAGTCCAAACTACACATCAACCTGTTGGAGCTGAGAGCAATCAGACTGGCGCTGAAGCCCTTTCTGCCCTCTGTACAAGGAAAGAATATCCTGATAATGAAGGACAACACAGTGGCCATGAAATACTTCAACAAATGAGGAGGCGTAGGATCACTCCCACTGTTCAGAGAGGCAATGCAGCTCTTGTTCTGGGCAATGCAAGAAGTAATCTCTCTGTCGGCAGTTCACCTAGCCGGAGAGCTGAACATGGCGGTTGACACTCTGAGCAGGCAGAGCACAGTCTCCAACGAGTGGGAGCTAGCTCAGGAAGTCCTTCAAGAGATCTTCACCCTTTGGGGAACCCCTCAAGTGGATCTGTTCACGACTGGGGCCAACCGGAAGTGCGAACTGTATTGCTCAATGGAATTTCTGCTGAGAGGAGCTCTAGGGGACGCGTTCGTAGTGGACTGGGTATATCCACTCCTTTACGCGTTTCCTCCAGTCCCCATGATTCCTCATGTAATCAGGAGGTTGAGATAGTTCAGGAGAACCATGATCCTAATTGCCCCGGACTTGGCCAGGAGGACGTGGTACTCGGACCTTCTGGACATGTCATCCGCCCTCCAATACGTCTTCCACAAAGAGATGAACTTCTCTCGCAAGAGGAAGGTTGGGTTCTCCATCCAGAGGTCAAGACACTCAACCTTCATGGCTGGCTTCTGAGAGGTTGAGACATAAGGATTGGGACCTCCCGGATGACGTTATGGAGATTTTGCTTTCAGCCAGAAGGCCAGCAACAGAATCATTATACCGGTGTTGTTGGAAGACATTCAGTAACTGGTGCAGGGATAAGAATGTGGATCCTTTTCACTGTACCACTCCCATGGTGCTTTCCTTTCTGTTACATTTAGCCAACTCGGGGCTCCAAATTGGAACTATTAAAGGATATTTGGCAGCGCTATCTTCAAGTGCTCCTGAGAAGAAGTTTCATATTTCAAAATTCCTTTAGTTATCCAATTTCTTAAAGGATTAACAAATACGTTCCCTCCTACATCATTCCAAGTTCCCATTTGGGATTTAAATTTAGTCTTAAAGTTTCTTATGTGTGCCCCTTTTGAGCCTTTATATTCTTGTCCTTTAAGGCTCCTAACTTTAAAGACGGTTCTACTAGTGGCTCTAACTTCAGCCCGCAGGGTGAGTGAGTTGCAGGCGCTCTTTTGCAAGCCTCCTCACACTGTTTTCCACAAGGATAAAGTTGCTTTAAAGGTCAAGCCTTTTTTCCTATCTAAAATAGTTTCGGATTTCCATCTGTCACAGAAAATCAATTTACCATCCTTTTATCCTCCTCCGCATGCTAGTAAAGAGGAGGAAAGATTCCACAGACTGGACCCTAAAGGGATCTCAGTTTCTACATATCTAGACTGGAAAGATTTAGACAAACAGATCAGTTGTTTGTCGGTTATACTGGACACAAATTGGGCCTTGGTGTGTCCAAACAAACTATATCCAGATGGATTATCCTAGCAATATCTGAATGTTACAAATTAGCTGGGAAGGAGCCTCCAGATGGTTTAAGGGCTCATTCAACCAGGGGCATAGCAACTTCCACGGCTCTTCAGAGGGGTGTCCCAGTGCAAGACATTTGTGCTGCGGCCACTTGGTCATCAATGCACACTTTTACAAAACATTATTGTTTAGACACCACTTCTTACCAGAGAGGCCTTTTTCCAAAAGCCTTCCTTCATTCTGTGCATAATTGAAGAACTATGGTAATCCCTCCTCCAAATTACAATTGCTATGGGAGTCTATCTAAAATGAAGAATACGTGGGAGGACACAATCCATTCGAAGAACAAGTTACTTACCAACTGTAACGTTCTTTTGACCGGATGTTGCTCCCACGGATTCCTCATCGACCCTCCCAACCTACCCCTCCGTACAGTTGTTACGCTCGTTGCACTTGTACTTCCTTAGGAGCCTGACATCGGGCGACACAAAATACAACTGATGCAACCATTAACATCGAAAAAAAAGAACTGAACCAACGGGCGCGGCTCGAGCCCCTTATACAACCGATGACATCGATATTCGACGGCGGCCTTCGAGGGACCAAGCTACGCGGCCTCGAGCACAGCGCCCACTGGTGAAAAAATTTCAGAAAGAAGCAGCAAACTGCCGAATATATCTAAGATGAGGAATACGTGGGAGGAACATCCAGTCGAAAGAACGTTACAGTTGGTAAGTAACTTGTTCTTTTAACTCTTGTAAAACCCTCCCATTGGGAATGGAACTTCCCTTTTTACTTCCTAAAAATCATATTAATACCAACTTTATTTTTAAAAAGAAGGAGTAAAATACTCCCAATTGAAAGTCTTACCTGGAGCCCTGGGTGACACATTCTCAAACAGGGAACCGGAGAAACCTCAAAGATACAAGCAGTATGCCAGAGGAATCTGGGTGCCATTGCAGGGATGTCATTTGGGGGTCACCAAGGGTAGAAGCCGCAACTCCAGTGTTCTCCCTTGCTACCCCTGCAGTCTCCCTTGCTTAGGGTGACCAGACGTCCGGGTTTTCCTGGGACATTCCGGGGAAATCACCCGACGTCCCGGGGTCCCGGGAGTTTTTTTATTTTATAAACCCCGTCTGGGGTTTCGCCTACGGTCCTTTTTTTGCAGGGCCCAATTTCAAAATCCTGAAATCGGGTTGCGGCACAACTTTTCCTGTGTGAATGGGGGCGTGAAATGCTTTTCATGCCCCCATTTCCTCCCCTTCCCCTTCCCGGCACTCTCCTCCAATGAGAGGAGTGTGCCTGTTAGCACCCCCCACACCCCCTTGCAACAGGACCAAAGTTGTATGTTTATTTACTTTAGTCCTACTTCTATTTCCATGGTCCATCCCGGTTTTTGGTTTTTTTATTTGGTCACCCTACCCTTGCTACCGCTGTATTTAAAAAAAAAAAATGAATGGAAGCTCCTGGGCAGAAGAAATGTGATAGTGTGTGTGTTTGAATGTTCTGGGTGAGTGGTGTATGCCTGTGTGCAGAATGCATATAGAGTGGATGTAAGAGAAGGTGTATGAGTGAGTGACTGGTGAGTGAATGAGTAGGAATGTGATAGTGTGTGTTTGAATGTTCTGGGTGGAAACATGGGTGTTGGATGCATCTGAAGGTTGTGTGCCATCACTTCCCGTGATGTCACTTGGGATGGGGTCAAATAACATCACTTCCTGTGATAGCATCAGAGGCCAAGGGCCGTGTGATGTCACTTCCGCGACCCCTGGCATTTTGGTGAAATGACGTCCCTGTGCTGTTGGTTCACTGAGGAAGGTTGTCAGGAGAGCATATGCCAACCTTATAGTGCCAGAGACTGGGCGCTGCTCGGTGAGGGACCATGCAAAAAGGGGCAGGGGATGCTAGGGTCATTTAAATAGATTGCTGGTGTTGGGACCTCTAGAAATGTTGCCATCCATTGCATGCTCAACCAAGAGAATACCCAGGCACACCTGACAACACCGGGCTGTCTCTGTTGAGAGATCACCCTTTCAGCAGCGGCTAGAGCCCAAAATTTCCAGTGCCCACCCCTGCACCCATACAGACATGATGGAGAAGTAGTGGCTGGAGGTCCATTGGCCACATGTGAGCCAGCAGCCTGTTACAGACATGTTGGAGAGTTAACAAGGGGCACTTTCAAGTGGCAATGGGACCTGTCCCCCCTTTTGCTGCTCCTTTTGCCGCTTTCACCAGCACAACATTCTTAAAACACGTATACAAATGGTACCTGGTAGGCAGAAGGAGGCTGGCATAAGGCACTCGGCGCTTCTTTCACAGTGTTGCCCCATTTTACGTTAATAATAACATTAATATGGTAATGATATAATACTCTATGTGTGACTTTTGGGAAGGGGAATTCGTGCATAATTTTTGTTTGCTGCAGCGGCGTTGCCATGGCTGCCAGAGTAGCAGTAATTGCCATTAAAGACTCGCTATTCATGTTATTTTTGGTTATTAATGGCCTGCCTCTTGCAGCAGGTCACCCACAGCGCAGCGTCTAAAAGGCAGGGCGCCACCTCCCATGTCAAGGAAAAGCTGAGGGCTAGAAAGAGGACATCTTGGGCAAAGTCTGACAGCAATTTGTGGGCGCATTCAGCCCTGTTCAATTTACCAAGGTAAATGGTTTATGTTCGACGTTTGTCATGCTAATGACATAGGTTGAGACTAGTATCTCCCAGGAGCTCCTGAAAACAAAAGGTGAAACGTTCCTCCGAAGCAGAGCCCATCACGTTCCTCTTGACAGGCTGTCAAGCCTCGCAACTTGGCATGTTTAAAGCAGATTGTGCATTCTTTTCTAAATAAAAAATAGCACGTTTTATAGAAATATATATATATATAGTGTTTCTTTCAGGATTCAACACGTTTGTAAGCACTGTACATAATAACTGTTGTTATCCTATTTAACGTTACTCAGTGTATTGAACTTGGAAGGATTAAGACATGTCAAACTGCAGGCGGCCCCATGTTTGAGGCGAGTGCTTAACCCAGGAACTATCCATCCGGCCGCAAAATTAACCATTGCCTTGGAGAAAATGTGGAGCACGGTTGGGACTCCAGATGCCGTTGAAACTTAAAAAATGAGGAAACTTAAAAAATGAGGAATCGGCGGTGGATTGAAGCTGATTGTAAACTATTTTCCGAAAATGAAATAATAGAAGGCAAGGAAAGACTGCTGGTTGATCATAACATGGGCGTGTCAGCACGCGCCACCAACAAAACGAGGAGAGCAATTACATTTATATTGCTCTTTTTTTAGTAGGATTACTGTACTGTTATAGGTAGTGCTCCAGGTAAGATTTTGAAGTAGGAGTGTTGTACTCCCTATTTTTTAAAGTTGGGAATAAAATGACTTTCAAGGGAGTAAAAAAAAAAGTAGATCCCATTCCTGATGGGATTATTTTATTGCAAGTAAACACATTTTTTATTGTGTAATGATCAATACAATGATCTTTCACAAAATTACAAAATACAGAACCACATTAATAAAACCAATTAACAGCATTACAAAATATCATTAATAAAATCATCCATAAAAATACGTCACATAAATATCAACATAATAAAATGTATTAATCATGTATTTCAGCTTTTCGAAGTAAAACCCAATTCATCGAGCATTCTTATGATTTCCATAGTTAAACATATTTAATAACCCATATTCATTACATTCCCAATATCTTGTGAGGAGACTACGTCCCTAATTGTGAAGGCGCGACCTAGATAACGTGTCCTAGGGTCTTTTAACATAGTGCACCCAACAACGTGTCTTAGAGTTTGGGTCATGCCTGGCTCCTCACAATAATGACAAACCATGTTGCAAGAGCTGCGACCTCTATCCCGAATAGAGAGAATTTCACCGATGGGCAAAAGGTTTAATCGAAAACGCAAAAATTGGGTTCTGGCCCTTGAACAAGGGAAATGCACTAGATATTTGGGGAGAGTCCCAAGTGGTTTATCTATAGAAGAAAACGTAGAAAAAACCTTGTGACCGCTCACCCTTGTTATGGTGCTAATCCAGTCCATTTCCTTTAACCTTTGTTTAACCCCCAATGGAGTAGAGCTCAAATCGTTGTTTCCCACATAGTAAATTATCAGTGAGCAGTTCGGGATCAGCCGTGATACTAGATGCCTTGGTAAACAGTTCTGTAAACAGGTCTTTAGACAAGGAATTCGTGTGCGGCAAAAATATCTTGTTTCAACTGTGAGACAGAAATTTCATAATAAACATTTCTTTGCACCTAGTTATTCATGCACATGAAGACATATGTTTTTACCTCTTCAGATCAGGCAGTAATAAGAGTAGAGGTTCTTCCGGTGGCACCACGTGTACCACTGGCACAAACATTGCATGCAGTCGTGGGAGTGAAAGCAATGGAAATGGCTCCTATGTCTGCTTCCGATATTTGTTGGGGGTATTTTTACTGCCTATGTTTATTTTTTTGGAGTATTTGCCTATTTTTAGGGAGCAAAAGTGGCCTTATATGTAGGGCTGGTTATAGGGATGGAATATAAATCGATAGTAATTGATAAGGGGTATCCCATTTTGCAGTCAATGGAATATAGCTAGCAGCAAAGCAGTTCACCCATTAATGGCTTAGTGTAAGCTCTATGATCCAGTTGCAAGATACTACTGCCAGTGTTCGGGGCAGGATCTGTGAAAGAGGGGGCATAGGGCTAGTTAATTGTGTTTCTCTACTTTCAGGCAGGACGGGGCGCTTTGGGATATGTGGGTGGTCCCAGGATCAATTGACTCCCCCTCAACCAGTCCCTGGCTCTGCTTCACCTGTGCCTTTCGCTGCTTTGTTTCCCTGGGCCAGTTACATTGTGCTCCACTGGACCATAGATTGCCCCTGGCCATGCAGCAAACTCCTGTCCATCCTGAAACCACCCCCGATTTCTGCTTCCACTTCCTGAAACCACCCATGACTCCTGCTTCCACTTCCTGAAACCACCCCTGACTCCTGCTTCCACTTCCTGAAACCACCCCGACTCCTGCTTCCACTTCCTAAATCCACCCCTGACTCCTGCTTCCACTTCCTGAAACCACCCCGATTCCTGCTTCCACTTCCTGAAACCATCCCAGACTCCTGCTTCCACTTTCTGGCTCTTTCTTAGACCAACGCGACCCCAACAACCTGAGGCCTATTACGAACTGCAACTTCACCCTTAAAGTCATGGACAAAATTGCTACAGCTCAACTACAGGAATACGTAGGTAAAAACGAGTTACTACATCCACAACAATCCGGTTGTAGAGCCGTACATAGCACAGAGACAGCAATGCTAGATTTACAAACGAAAATGCTGGAAATCATGGACAAGGGCAAAACCGGCTTACTAGTGCTTTTAGATCTAAGTGTCTCATTCAACCTGTTAGACCATCAGCTTTTACAACAAGCATCAGCTAAAACTGCAAATTGCTCTAATGAAGCAATAAACTGGCTCACCTCTTTCCTTGAGAAAAGAATATCACGTGTCCATTGGGGAGACACATTTTCTGCTCTTTAATATCTACATACGCCTCCTGTGTGAATTACTAGAACAACTGACGACACCCAGCTAGTCATGGAATTGAGCGGTGACTATGTTAAGGACAGTATTACACTGAACACCCTCTACAAGAATATTGAAGAGTGAATGAACAACAATTGGATGTGCCTTAACAGCAATAAAACCGCGTTAATGATATTTGGATCCACCCAGACGCGTGCCAAACTGTCATCCGACGACAAGGCATTTCAAATCAAGGAATCTTGCATTGAAGTAGTTGGTAAGGTTAAAACACTTAGCATTACTCTGGAAGCATCACTCAACTCAGATGCTCAAGCTATGTACGTCAGCAAAAATTGCAACTACTACATTAGACTCCTTAAAGCAATTAGACCCCCTACTCAATGAAAAGAATTGCGCCACTATTGCCAGAGCCACCATTCTATCACGTTTGGACTATGGCAACGCACTCCTTGCTGGTGCCAGCAAGCAAAGCTTACACAAGTACCAACTGATTCAAAATCAGGCGATAAGAGTTATCAAACAAAAATCAAGGAAAGATCACATTAGCGAAGCCAGACGCGACCTACACTGGTTGAAAATGGAAGACCGTGTACAATTCAAGTCCCTGTGCCTAACCCATAAATGTCTTTATGAAAAAGCACCCGCCTACCTAAAAACCAAACTCACATCCTACAACCCAACCAGAACATTAAGATCTGAAGCCAAGGGCTTGATAACAACTTTAAAATTTAAAAAAGAACTCAGTCTAGGAAGAGCCTTCCCCACCCATGCGGCAGCCTTCTGGAACAAACTACAGACATGTCTCAGACTGGAAACAAACCTCTACTCCTTTCGCAAGAAACTTAAAACCATGCTCTTTAAATAATTCCATCTAGGAGTCCTTGACCACTGCTGGCTTAATCTCTCTATTTTCTGACCTGTCCCGTCTCCTGTCTTGTCTTTTACCGTTTGTCCTTGTCTTCACGCATGCGCCCCGATGCTTGCGAGCAGTCGGCGCAATATAAATAAACTAAATAAATAAATAAATAAATAAATCTTTCTTCATCCGGAAGTGATTATAAGTTACCTTGTTCCTGATGCGTGTGCACCTTCCAGAGCCTGTGCAGGTCCACTAAAGCGTCTGAACGGTTAAAAAAAAAGTCAGAACAACTAATATATTTTAAAGCATTCTGACAGAAAGGCAGACATGCCAATTATCCAAATAAAATGCAAAAAGCGGGTAACCGTGAGGTTAAGCAGAAGAAAAGAGTTAGAGAGCGTCCCTGAAGGGAGAGCAATCTGCGTGTTAGCCCGAAGGCAGCATTTATAGCACCCTTTTGCTAAAGTACATTAATCTGTGGTAATTTAGTTTGACAAAATCACTTTGTTGGGAAGTAATTCTTTATGTGTTTTTAAGGGTTAGGGAATATGGGGGTTTGGGAGGGGGGCAGTAGTAGTGGAGGAAAGGGGGGTATGGCTGTTGACCACCCCCAAATGAAACAAATGAAAATAAAATTCTGTAATTTTGGTGAACAAAATAACCACTTAGTAATTTACTTTGGCAAAACAACGTAGAACCAAAGGCAGGCACAGCAATCTGCAAGTTACGCTGAGTCCAGCTAAAGTGATCTGCAAGTAAGGATGAGGACAGGGAGAGTGACATGCAAGCAAGGATGAGGACAGAACTATCAATCTGTAAGTTAGGCTGAGTCCAGTGAAAGTGATCTGCAAGTAAGGATGAGGACAGGGAGAGTGATCTGCAAGTTAGCCTGAGTCCAGGGAAAGTGATCTGCAAGTAAGGATGATGACAGGGAGAGTGATCTGCAAGTAAGGATGAGGACAGGGAGGGTGATCCGCAAGTAAGGATGAGGACAGGGAGAGTGATCTGCAAGTAAGGATGAGGACAGGGAGAGTGATCTGTAAGTTAGGCTGAGTCTGGGGAAAATGATCTACAAGTAAGGTTGAGGACAGGGAGGGTGATCTGCAAGTAAGGATGAGGACAGGGAGAGTGATCTGCAAGCAAGGATGAGGACAGGGAGAGTGATTTGTGAGTTAGGATGAGGACAGGGAGAGTGATCTGCGAGTAAGGATGATGACAGGGAGAGTGATCTGCAAGTAAGGATGAGGACAGGCAGGGTGATCCGCAAGTAAGGATGAGGACAGGGAGAGTGATCTGCAAGTAAGGATGAGGACAGGGAGAGTGATCTGTAAGTTAGGCTGAGTCTGGGGAAAATGATCTACAAGTAAGGTTGAGGACAGGGAGGGTGATCTGCAAGTAAGGATGAGGACAGGGAGAGTGATCTGCAAGCAAGGATGAGGACAGGGAGAGTGATTTGTGAGTTAGGATGAGGACAGGGAGAGTGATCTGCGAGTAAGGATGAGGACAGGGAGAGTGATCTGCGAGCAAGGATGAGGACAGAACTATCAATCTGTAAGTTAGGCTGAGTCCAGTGAAAGTGATCTGCAAGTAAGGATGAGGACAGGGAGAGTGATCTGCAAGTTGGGCTGAGTCCAGTGAAAGTGATCTGCAAGTAAGGATGAGTCAAGGGAAAGTGATCTGCAAGTAAGGATGAGGACAGGGAGAGTGATCTGTAAGTTAGGCTGAGTCCAGTGAAAGTGATCTGCAAGTAAGGATGAGGACAGGGAGAGTGATCTGCAAGTAAGGATGAGGACAGGGAGAGTGATCTGCAAGTAAGGATGAGGACAGGGAGAGTGATCTGTAATTTAGGCTGAGTCCAGGGAAAGTGATCTGCAAGTAAAGATGAGGACAGGGAAGGTGATCTGTAAGTTAGTCTGAGTCCAGGGAAAGTGATCTGCAAGTAAAGATGAGGACAGGGAGAGTGATCTGTAAGTTAGGCTGAGTCAAGGGAAAGTGATCTCCAAGTAAGGATGAGGACATGGAGAGTGATCTGCAAGTAAGGATGAGGACAGGGACAGTGATCAGCAAGTAAGGCTGAGTTCAGGGAAAGGTATCTGCAAGTAAGGATGTGGACAGGGAGAGCGATCTGTGAGTAAGGATGGGGACAGGGAGAGTGATCTGCAAGTAAGGATGAGGACAGGGAGAGTAATCTGCAAGTTAGGCTGAGTCCAGGGAAAGTGATCTGCAAGTAAGGATGGGGACAGGGAGAGTGATCTGCAAGTAAGGATGAGGACAGGGAGAGTGCTCTGCAAGTAAGGATGAGGACAGGGAGAGTGATCTGCAAGTAAGGATGAGGACAGGGAGAGTAATCTGCAAGTTAGGCTGAGTTCAGGGAAAGTGATCTGCAAGTAAGGATGGGGACAGGGAGAGTGATCTGCAAGTAAGGATGAGGACAGGGAGAATGCTCTGCAAGTAAGGATGAGGACAGGGAGAGTGATCTGCAAGTAAGGATGAGGACAGGGAGAGTGATTTGTGAGTTAGGATGAGGACAGGGAGAGTGATCTGCGAGTAAGGATGAGGACAGGGAGAGTGATCTGCGAGCAAGGATGAGGACAGAACTATCAATCTGTAAATTAGGCTGAGTCCAGTGAAAGTGATCTGCAAGTAAGGATGAGGACAGGGAGAGTGATCAGCAAGTAAGGCTGAGTTCAGGGAAAGGTATCTGCAAGTAAGGATGTGGACAGGGAGAGCGATCTGTGAGTAAGGATGGGGACAGGGAGAGTGATCTGCAAGTAAGGATGAGGACAGGGAGAGTAATCTGCAAGCTAGGCTGAGTCCAGGGAAAGTGATCTGCAAGTAAGGATGGGGACAGGGAGAGTGATCTGCAAGTAAGGATGAGGACAGGGAGAGTGCTCTGCAAGTAAGGATGAGGACAGGGAGAGTGATCTGCAAGTAAGGATGAGGACAGGGAGAGTGATTTGTGAGTTAGGATGAGGACAGGGAGAGTGATCTGTGAGTAAGGATGAGGACAGGGAGAGTGATCTGCGAGCAAGGATGAGGACAGAACTATCAATCTGTAAGTTAGGCTGAGTCCAGTGAAAGTGATCTGCAAGTAAGGATGAGGACAGGGAGAGTGATCTGCAAGTTGGGCTGAGTCCAGTGAAAGTGATCTGCAAGTAAGGATGAGTCCAGGGAAAGTGATCTGCAAGTAAGGATGAGGACAGGGAGAGTGATCTGTAAGTTAGGCTGAGTCTGGGGAAAATGATCTACAAGTAAGGTTGAGGACAGGGAGGGTGATCTGCAAGTAAGGATGAGGACAGGGAGAGTGATCTGCAAGCAAGGATGAGGACAGAACTATCAATCTGTAAGTTAGGCTGAGTCCAGTGAAAGTGATCTGCAAGTAAGGATGAGGACAGGGAGAGTGGTCTGCAAGTTGGGCTGAGTCCAGTGAAAGTGATCTGCAAGTAAGGATGAGTCCAGGGAAAGTGATCTGCAAGTAAGGATGAGGACAGGGAGAGTGATCTTTAAGTTGGGCTGAGTCTGGGGAAAACGATCTACAAGTAAGGTTGAGGACAGGGAGGGTGATCTGCAAGTAAGGATGAGGACAGGGAGAGTGATCTGTAAATTAGGCTGAGTGCAGGGAAAATGATCTGCAAGTAAGGATGAAGACAGGGAGAGTGATCTGCAAGTAAGGGTAAGGACAGGGCGAGTGACCTGCAAGTAAGGAGGAGGACAGGGAGAGTGATCTGCAAGTAAGGATGAGGACAGGAAGAGTGATCTGCAAGCAAGGATGAGGAGAGAGGGATAAATCTGTAAATTAGGCTGAGTCCAGGGAATGTGATCTGCAAGTAAGGATGAGGACAGGGAGAGTGATCTGCAAGTTAGGCTGAGTCTGGGGAAAATGATCTACAAGTAAGGTTGAGGACAGGGAGAGTGATCTGCAAATAAGGATGAGGACAGGGAGAGTGATCTGCAAGTAAGGATGGGGACAGGGAGAGTGATCTGCAAGCAAGGATGAGGACAGAACTATCAATCTGTAAGTTTAGGCTGAGTCCAGTGAAAGTGATCTGCAAGTAAGGATGAGGACAGGGAGAGTGATCTGCAAGTTGGGCTGAGTCCAGTGAAAGTGATCTGCAAGTAAGGATGAGTCCAGGGAAAGTGATCTGCAAGTAAGGATGAGGACACGGAGAGTGATTTGTAAGTTAGGCTGAGTCCAGGGAAAGTGATCTGCAAGTAAGGATGAGGACAGGGAGAGTGATCTGCAAGTAAGGATGAGGACAGGGAGAGTGATCTGCGAGTAAGGAGGAGGACAGGGAGAGTGATCTGCAAGTTGGGCTGAGTTCAGGGAAAGGTATCTGCAAGTAAGGATGTGGACAGGGAGAGCGATCTGTGAGTAAGGATGGGGACAGGGAGAGTGATCTGCAAGTAAGGATGAGGACAGGGAGAGTAATCTGCAAGTTAGGCTGAGTCCAGGGAAAGTGATCTGCAAGTAAGGATGGGGTCAGGGAGAGTGATCTGCAAGTAAGGATGAGGACAGGGAGAGTGCTCTGCAAGTAAGGATGAGGACAGGGAGAGTGATCTGCAAGTAAGGATGAGGACAGGGAGAGTAATCTGCAAGTTAGGCTGAGTCCAGGGAAAGTGATCTGCAAGTAAGGATGGGGACAGGGAGAGTGATCTGCAAGTAAGGATGAGGACAGGGAGAATGCTCTGCAAGTAAGGATGAGGACAGGGAGAGTGATCTGCAAGTAAGGATGAGGACAGGGAGAGTGATTTGTGAGTTAGGATGAGGACAGGGAGAGTGATCTGCGAGTAAGGATGAGGACAGGGAGAGTGATCTGCGAGCAAGGATGAGGACAGAACTATCAATCTGTAAATTAGGCTGAGTCCAGTGAAAGTGATCTGCAAGTAAGGATGAGGACAGGGAGAGTGATCAGCAAGTAAGGCTGAGTTCAGGGAAAGGTATCTGCAAGTAAGGATGTGGACAGGGAGAGCGATCTGTGAGTAAGGATGAGGACAGGGAGAGTGATCTGCGAGCAAGGATGAGGACAGAACTATCAATCTGTAAGTTAGGCTGAGTCCAGTGAAAGTGATCTGCAAGTAAGGATGAGGACAGGGAGAGTGATCTGCAAGTTGGGCTGAGTCCAGTGAAAGTGATCTGCAAGTAAGGATGAGTCAAGGGAAAGTGATCTGCAAGTAAGGATGAGGACAGGGAGAGTGATCTGTAAGTTAGGCTGAGTCCAGTGAAAGTGATCTGCAAGTAAGGATGAGGACAGGGAGAGTGATCTGCAAGTAAGGATGAGGACAGGGAGAGTGATCTGCAAGTAAGGATGAGGACAGGGAGAGTGATCTGTAATTTAGGCTGAGTCCAGGGAAAGTGATCTGCAAGTAAGGATGAGGACAGGGAAGGTGATCTGTAAGTTAGTCTGAGTCCAGGGAAAGTGATCTGCAAGTAAAGATGAGGACAGGGAGAGTGATCTGTAAGTTAGGCTGAGTCAAGGGAAAGTGATCTCCAAGTAAGGATGAGGACATGGAGAGTGATCTGCAAGTAAGGATGAGGACAGGGACAGTGATCAGCAAGTAAGGCTGAGTTCAGGGAAAGGTATCTGCAAGTAAGGATGTGGACAGGGAGAGCGATCTGTGAGTAAGGATGGGGACAGGGAGAGTGATCTGCAAGTAAGGATGAGGACAGGGAGAGTAATCTGCAAGTTAGGCTGAGTCCAGGGAAAGTGATCTGCAAATAAGGATGGGGACAGGGAGAGTGATCTGCAAGTAAGGATGAGGACAGGGAGAGTGCTCTGCAAGTAAGGATGAGGACAGGGAGAGTGATCTGCAAGTAAGGATGAGGACAGGGAGAGTAATCTGCAAGTTAGGCTGAGTCCAGGGAAAGTGATCTGCAAGTAAGGATGGGGACAGGGAGAGTGATCTGCAAGTAAGGATGAGGACAGGGAGAATGCTCTGCAAGTAAGGATGAGGACAGGGAGAGTGATCTGCAAGTAAGGATGAGGACAGGGAGAGTGATTTGTGAGTTAGGATGAGGACAGGGAGAGTGATCTGCGAGTAAGGATGAGGACAGGGAGAGTGATCTGCGAGCAAGGATGAGGACAGAACTATCAATCTGTAAATTAGGCTGAGTCCAGTGAAAGTGATCTGCAAGTAAGGATGAGGACAGGGAGAGTGATCAGCAAGTAAGGCTGAGTTCAGGGAAAGGTATCTGCAAGTAAGGATGTGGACAGGGAGAGCGATCTGTGAGTAAGGATGGGGACAGGGAGAGTGATCTGCAAGTAAGGATGAGGACAGGGAGAGTAATCTGCAAGCTAGACTGAGTCCAGGGAAAGTGATCTGCAAGTAAGGATGGGGACAGGGAGAGTGATCTGCAAGTAAGGATGAGGACAGGGAGAGTGCTCTGCAAGTAAGGATGAGGACAGGGAGAGTGATCTGCAAGTAAGGATGAGGACAGGGAGAGTGATTTGTGAGTTAGGATGAGGACAGGGAGAGTGATCTGTGAGTAAGGATGAGGACAGGGAGAGTGATCTGCGAGCAAGGATGAGGACAGAACTATCAATCTGTAAGTTAGGCTGAGTCCAGTGAAAGTGATCTGCAAGTAAGGATGAGGACAGGGAGAGTGATCTGCAAGTTGGGCTGAGTCCAGTGAAAGTGATCTGCAAGTAAGGATGAGTCCAGGGAAAGTGATCTGCAAGTAAGGATGAGGACAGGGAGAGTGATCTGTAAGTTAGGCTGAGTCTGGGGAAAATGATCTACAAGTAAGGTTGAGGACAGGGAGGGTGATCTGCAAGTAAGGATGAGGACAGGGAGAGTGATCTGCAAGCAAGGATGAGGACAGAACTATCAATCTGTAAGTTAGGCTGAGTCCAGTGAAAGTGATCTGCAAGTAAGGATGAGGACAGGGAGAGTGATCTGCAAGTTGGGCTGAGTCCAGTGAAAGTGATCTGCAAGTAAGGATGGGGACAGGGAGAGTGATCTGCAAGTAAGGATGAGGACAGGGAGAGTAATCTGCAAGTTAGGCTGAGTCCAGGGAAAGTGATCTGCAAATAAGGATGGGGACAGGGAGAGTGATCTGCAAGTAAGGATGAGGACAGGGAGAGTGCTCTGCAAGTAAGGATGAGGACAGGGAGAGTGATCTGCAAGTAAGGATGAGGACAGGGAGAGTAATCTGCAAGTTAGGCTGAGTCCAGGGAAAGTGATCTGCAAGTAAGGATGGGGACAGGGAGAGTGATCTGCAAGTAAGGATGAGGACAGGGAGAATGCTCTGCAAGTAAGGATGAGGACAGGGAGAGTGATCTGCAAGTAAGGATGAGGACAGGGAGAGTGATTTGTGAGTTAGGATGAGGACAGGGAGAGTGATCTGCGAGTAAGGATGAGGACAGGGAGAGTGATCTGCGAGCAAGGATGAGGACAGAACTATCAATCTGTAAATTAGGCTGAGTCCAGTGAAAGTGATCTGCAAGTAAGGATGAGGACAGGGAGAGTGATCAGCAAGTAAGGCTGAGTTCAGGGAAAGGTATCTGCAAGTAAGGATGTGGACAGGGAGAGCGATCTGTGAGTAAGGATGGGGACAGGGAGAGTGATCTGCAAGTAAGGATGAGGACAGGGAGAGTAATCTGCAAGCTAGACTGAGTCCAGGGAAAGTGATCTGCAAGTAAGGATGGGGACAGGGAGAGTGATCTGCAAGTAAGGATGAGGACAGGGAGAGTGCTCTGCAAGTAAGGATGAGGACAGGGAGAGTGATCTGCAAGTAAGGATGAGGACAGGGAGAGTGATTTGTGAGTTAGGATGAGGACAGGGAGAGTGATCTGTGAGTAAGGATGAGGACAGGGAGAGTGATCTGCGAGCAAGGATGAGGACAGAACTATCAATCTGTAAGTTAGGCTGAGTCCAGTGAAAGTGATCTGCAAGTAAGGATGAGGACAGGGAGAGTGATCTGCAAGTTGGGCTGAGTCCAGTGAAAGTGATCTGCAAGTAAGGATGAGTCCAGGGAAAGTGATCTGCAAGTAAGGATGAGGACAGGGAGAGTGATCTGTAAGTTAGGCTGAGTCTGGGGAAAATGATCTACAAGTAAGGTTGAGGACAGGGAGGGTGATCTGCAAGTAAGGATGAGGACAGGGAGAGTGATCTGCAAGCAAGGATGAGGACAGAACTATCAATCTGTAAGTTAGGCTGAGTCCAGTGAAAGTGATCTGCAAGTAAGGATGAGGACAGGGAGAGTGATCTGCAAGTTGGGCTGAGTCCAGTGAAAGTGATCTGCAAGTAAGGATGAGTCCAGGGAAAGTGATCTGCAAGTAAGGATGAGGACAGGGTGAGTGATCTTTAAGTTGGGCTGAGTCTGGGGAAAACGATCTACAAGTAAGGTTGAGGACAGGGAGGGTGATCTGCAAGTAAGGATGAGGACAGGGAGAGTGATCTGTAAATTAGGCTGAGTGCAGGGAAAATGATCTGCAAGTAAGGATGAAGACAGGGAGAGTGATCTGCAAGTAAGGGTAAGGACAGGGCGAGTGACCTGCAAGTAAGGAGGAGGACAGGGAGAGTGATCTGCAAGTAAGGATGAGGACAGGAAGAGTGATCTGCAAGCAAGGATGAGGAGAGAGGGATAAATCTGTAAATTAGGCTGAGTCCAGGGAATGTGATCTGCAAGTAAGGATGAGGACAGGGAGAGTGATCTGCAAGTTAGGCTGAGTCTGGGGAAAATGATCTACAAGTAAGGTTGAGGACAGGGAGAGTGATCTGCAAATAAGGATGAGGACAGGGAGAGTGATCTGCAAGTAAGGATGGGGACAGGGAGAGTGATCTGCAAGCAAGGATGAGGACAGAACTATCAATCTGTAAGTTTAGGCTGAGTCCAGTGAAAGTGATCTGCAAGTAAGGATGAGGACAGGGAGAGTGATCTGCAAGTTGGGCTGAGTCCAGTGAAAGTGATCTGAAGTAAGGATGAGTCCAGGGAAAGTGATCTGCAAGTAAGGATGAGGACACGGAGAGTGATCTGTAAGTTAGGCTGAGTCCAGGGAAAGTGATCTGCAAGTAAGGATGAGGACAGGGAGAGTGATCTGCAAGTAAGGATGAGGACAGGGAGAGTGATCTGCGAGTAAGGAGGAGGACAGGGAGAGTGATCTGCAAGTTGGGCTGAGTCCAGGGAAAGTGATCTGCAAGTAAGAATTAGTCCAGGGAAAGTGATTTGCAAGTAAGGATGAGGACAGGGAGAGTGATCTGTAAGTTAGGCTGAGTCCAGGGAAAGTGATCTGCAAATAAGGATGAGGACAGGGAGAATGATCTGCAAGTAAGGATGAGGACAGGGAGAGTGATCTGCAAGTAAGGATGAGGACAGGGAGAGTGATCTGTAACTTAGGCTGAGTCCAGGGAAAGTGATCTGCAAGTAAGGATGAGGACAGGGAAGGTGATCTGTAAGTTAGTCTGAGTCCAGGGAAAGTGATCTGCAAGTAAAGATGAGGACAGGGAGAGTGATCTGTAAGTTAGGCTGAGTCCAGGGAAAGTGATCTCCAAGTAAGGATGAGGACAGGGAGAGTGATCTGCAAGTTGGGCTGAGTCCAGTGAAAGTGATCTGCAAGTAAGGATGAGTCCAGGGAAAGTGATCTGCAAGTAAGGATGAGGACAGGGAGAGTGATCTGTAAGTTAGGCTGAGTCTGGGGAAAATGATCTACAAGTAAGGTTGAGGACAGGGAGGGTGATCTGCAAGTAAGGATGAGGACAGGGAGAGTGATCTGCAAGCAAGGATGAGGACAGAACTATCAATCTGTAAGTTAGGCTGAGTCCAGTGAAAGTGATCTGCAAGTAAGGATGAGGACAGGGAGAGTGATCTGCAAGTTGGGCTGAGTCCAGTGAAAGTGATCTGCAAGTAAGGATGAGTCCAGGGAAAGTGATCTGCAAGTAAGGATGAGGACAGGGAGAGTGATCTTTAAGTTGGGCTGAGTCTGGGGAAAACGATCTACAAGTAAGGTTGAGGACAGGGAGGGTGATCTGCAAGTAAGGATGAGGACAGGGAGAGTGATCTGTAAATTAGGCTGAGTGCAGGGAAAATGATCTGCAAGTAAGGATGAAGACAGGGAGAGTGATCTGCAAGTAAGGGTAAGGACAGGGCGAGTGACCTGCACTGCAAGTAAGGAGGAGGACAGGGAGAGTGATCTGCAAGTAAGGATGAGGACAGGAAGAGTGATCTGCAAGCAAGGATGAGGAGAGAGGGATAAATCTGTAAATTAGGCTGAGTCCAGGGAATGTGATCTGCAAGTAAGGATGAGGACAGGGAGAGTGATCTGCAAGTTAGGCTGAGTCTGGGGAAAATGATCTACAAGTAAGGTTGAGGACAGGGAGAGTGATCTGCAAATAAGGATGAGGACAGGGAGAGTGATCTGCAAGTAAGGATGGGGACAGGGAGAGTGATCTGCAAGCAAGGATGAGGACAGAACTATCAATCTGTAAGTTTAGGCTGAGTCCAGTGAAAGTGATCTGCAAGTAAGGATGAGGACAGGGAGAGTGATCTGCAAGTTGGGCTGAGTCCAGTGAAAGTGATCTGCAAGTAAGGATGAGTCCAGGGAAAGTGATCTGCAAGTAAGGATGAGGACACGGAGAGTGATCTGTAAGTTAGGCTGAGTCCAGGGAAAGTGATCTGCAAGTAAGGATGAGGACAGGGAGAGTGATCTGCAAGTAAGGATGAGGACAGGGAGAGTGATCTGCGAGTAAGGAGGAGGACAGGGAGAGTGATCTGCAAGTTGGGCTGAGTCCAGGGAAAGTGATCTGCAAGTAAGAATGAGTCCAGGGAAAGTGATTTGCAAGTAAGGATGAGGACAGGGAGAGTGATCTGTAAGTTAGGCTGAGTCCAGGGAAAGTGATCTGCAAATAAGGATGAGGACAGGGAGAATGATCGGCAAGTAAGGATGAGGACAGGGAGAGTGATCTGCAAGTAAGGATGAGGACAGGGAGAGTGATCTGTAACTTAGGCTGAGTCCAGGGAAAGTGATCTGCAAGTAAGGATGAGGACAGGGAAGGTGATCTGTAAGTTAGTCTGAGTCCAGGGAAAGTGATCTGCAAGTAAAGATGAGGACAGGGAGAGTGATCTGTAAGTTAGGCTGAGTCCAGGGAAAGTGATCTCCAAGTAAGGATGAGGACATGGAGAGTGATCTGCAAGTAAGGATGAGGACAGGGACAGTGATCAGCAAGTAAGGCTGAGATCAGGGAAAGGTATCTGCAAGTAAGGATGTGGACAGGGAGAGCGATCTGTGAGTAAGGATGGGGACAGGGAGAGTGATCTGCAAGTAAGGATGAGGACAGGGAGAGTAATCTGCAAGTTAGGCTGAGTCCAGGGAAAGTGATCTGCAAGTAAGGATGGGGACAGGGAGAGTGATCTGCAAGTAAGGATGAGGACAGGGAGAGTGCTCTGCAAGTAAGGATGAGGACAGGGAGAGTGATCTGCAAGTAAGGATGAGGACAGGGAGAGTGATTTGTGAGTAAGGATGAGGACAGGGAGAGTGATCTACGAGTAAGGATGAGGACAGGGAGAGTGATCTGCGAGTAGGGATGAGGACAGGGATAGTGATCTGCAAGTAAGGATGAGGACAGGGAGAGCAATCTGCAAGTTAGGCTGAGTCCAGGGAAAGTGATCTGAAAGTAAGGATGGGGACAGGGAGAGTGATCGGCGAGTAAGGAGGAGGACAGGGAGAGTGATCTGCGAGTAAGGATGAGGACAGTGAGAGTGATCTGCAAGTAAGGATGAGGACAGGGAGAGCAATCTGTAAGTTAGGCTGAGTCCAGGGAAAGTGATCTGCAAGTAAGGATGAGGACAGGGAGGGTGATCTGTAAGTTAGTCTGAGTCCAGGGAAAGTGATCTGCAAGTAAGGGTGAGGACAGGGAGAGTGATCTGCAAGTAAAGATGAGGACAGGGAGCGTGATCTGCAAATAAGGATGAGGGCAGGGAGAGTGATCTGCAAGTAAGGAGGAGGACAGCGAGAGTGAATTGCGAATAAGGATGAGGACAGGGAGAGTGATCTGCAAGTAAGGACGAGGACAGGGAGAGAGATCTGTAAGTTGGGCTGAGTGCAGGGAAAGTGATCTGCAAGTAAGGATGAGTCCAGGGAAAGTGATCTGCAAGTAAGGATGAGGACAGGGAGAGTGATCTGTAAGTTAGGCTGAGTCTGGGGAAAATGATCTACAAGTAAGGTTGAGGACAGGGAGGGTGATCTGCAAGTAAGGATGAGGACAGGGAGAGTGATCTGCAAGCAAGGATGAGGACAGGGAGAGTGATTTGTGAGTTAGGATGAGGACAGGGAGAGTGATCTGCGAGTAAGGATGAGGACAGGGAGAGTGATCTGCGAGCAAGGATGAGGACAGAACTATCAATCTGTAAGTTAGGCTGAGTCCAGTGAAAGTGATCTGCAAGTAAGGATGAGGACAGGGAGAGTGATCTGCAAGTTGGGCTGAGTCCAGTGAAAGTGATCTGCAAGTAAGGATGAGTCCAGGGAAAGTGATCTGCAAGTAAGGATGAGGACAGGGAGAGTGATCTGTAAGTTAGGCTGAGTCTGGGGAAAATGATCTACAAGTAAGGTTGAGGACAGGGAGGGTGATCTGCAAGTAAGGATGAGGACAGGGAGAGTGATCTGCAAGCAAGGATGAGGACAGAACTATCAATCTGTAAGTTAGGCTGAGTCCAGTGAAAGTGATCTGCAAGTAAGGATGAGGACAGGGAGAGTGATCTGCAAGTTGGGCTGAGTCCAGTGAAAGTGATCTGCAAGTAAGGATGAGTCCAGGGAAAGTGATCTGCAAGTAAGGATGAGGACAGGGAGAGTGATCTGTAAGTTAGGCTGAGTCTGAGGAAAACGATCTACAAGTAAGGTTGAGGACAGGGAGGGTGATCTGCAAGTAAGGATGAGGACAGGGAGAGTGATCTGTAAATTAGGCTGAGTGCAGGGAAAATGATCTGCAAGTAAGGATGAAGACAGGGAGAGTGATCTGCAAGTAAGGGTAAGGACAGGGCGAGTGACCTGCAAGTAAGGAGGAGGACAGGGAGAGTGATCTGCAAGTAAGGATGAGGACAGGAAGAGTGATCTGCAAGCAAGGATGAGGAGAGAGGGATCAATCTGTAAATTAGGCTGAGTCCAGGGAATGTGATCTGCAAGTAAGGATGAGGACAGCGAGAGTGATCTGCAAGTTAGGCTAAGTCTGGGGAAAATGATCTACAAGTAAGGTTGAGGACAGGGAGAGTGATCTGCAAATAAGGAGGAGGACAGGGAGAGTGATTTGCAAGTAAGGATGGGGACAGGGAGAGTGATCTGCAAGCAAGGATGAGGACAGAACTATCAATCTGTAAGTTAGGCTGAGTCCAGTGAAAGTGATCTGCAAGTAAGGATGAGGACAAGGAGAGTGATCTGTAAGTTAGGCTGAGTCCAGGGAAAGTGATCTGCAAGTAAGAAGTAAGGATGAGGACAGGGAGAGTGATCTGCAAGTAAGGATGAGGACAGGGAGAGTGATCTGCGAGTAAGGAGGAGGACAGGGAGAGTGATCTGCAAGTAAGGATGAGGACAGGGAGAGTGATCTGCAAGTTGGGCTGAGTCCAGGGAAAGTGATCTGCAAGTAAGAATGAGTCCAGGGAAAGTGATTTGCAAGTTAGGATGAGGACAGGGAGAGTGATCTATAAGTTAGGCTGAGTCCAGGGAAAGTGATCTGCAAATAAGGATGAGGACAGGGAGAGCAATCTGTAAGTTAGGCTGAGTCCAGGGAAAGTGATCTGCAAGTAAGGATGAGGACAGGGAGGGTGATCTGTAAGTTAGTCTGAGTCCAGGGAAAGTGATCTGCAAGTAAGGGTGAGGACAGGGAGAGTGATCTGCAAGTAAAGATGAGGACAGGGAGCGTGATCTGCAAATAAGGATGAGGGCAGGGAGAGTGATCTGCAAGTAAGGACGAGGACAGGGAGAGAGATCTGTAAGTTAGGCTGAGTGCAGGGAAAGTGATCTGCAAGTAAGGATGAGTCCAGGGAAAGTGATCTGCAAGTAAGGATGAGGACAGGGAGAGTGATCTGTAAGTTAGGCTGAGTCTGGGGAAAATGATCTACAAGTAAGGTTGAGGACAGGGAGGGTGATCTGCAAGTAAGGATGAGGACAGGGAGAGTGATCTGCAAGCAAGGATGAGGACAGGGAGAGTGATTTGTGAGTTAGGATGAGGACAGGGAGAGTGATCTGCGAGTAAGGATGAGGACAGGGAGAGTGATCTGCGAGCAAGGATGAGGACAGAACTATCAATCTGTAAGTTAGGCTGAGTCCAGTGAAAGTGATCTGCAAGTAAGGATGAGGACAGGGAGAGGGATCTGCAAGTTGGGCTGAGTCCAGTGAAAGTGATCTGCAAGTAAGGATGAGTCCAGGGAAAGTGATCTGCAAGTAAGGATGAGGACAGGGAGAGTGATCTGCAAGCAAGGATGAGGACAGAACTATCAATCTGTAAGTTAGGCTGAGTCCAGTGAAAGTGATCTGCAAGTAAGGATGAGGACAGGGAGAGTGATCTGCAAGTTGGGCTGAGTCCAGTGAAAGTGATCTGCAAGTAAGGATGAGTCCAGGGAAAGTGATCTGCAAGTAAGGATGAGGACAGGGAGAGTGATCTGTAAGTTAGGCTGAGTCTGGGGAAAACGATCTACAAGTAAGGTTGAGGACAGGGAGGGTGATCTGCAAGTAAGGATGAGGACAGGGAGAGTGATCTGTAAATTAGGCTGAGTGCAGGGAAAATGATCTGCAAGTAAGGATGAAGACAGGGAGAGTGATCTGCAAGTAAGGGTAAGGACAGGGCGAGTGACCTGCAAGTAAGGAGGAGGACAGGGAGAGTGATCTGCAAGTAAGGATGAGGACAGGAAGAGTGATCTGCAAGCAAGGATGAGGAGAGAGGGATCAATCTGTAAATTAGGCTGAGTCCAGGGAATGTGATCTGCAAGTAAGGATGAGGACAGGGAGAGTGATCTGCAAGTTAGGCTAAGTCTGGGGAAAATGATCTACAAGTAAGGTTGAGGACAGGGAGAGTGATCTGCAAATAAGGATGAGGACAGGGAGAGTGATTTGCAAGTAAGGATGGGGACAGGGAGAGTGATCTGCAAGCAAGGATGAGGACAGAACTATCAATCTGTAAGTTAGGCTGAGTCCAGTGAAAGTGATCTGCAAGTAAGGATGAGGACAGGGAGAGTGATCTGCAAGTTGGGCTGAGTCCAGTGAAAGTGATCTGCAAGTAAGGATGAGTCCAGGGAAAGTGATCTGCAAGTAAGGATGAGGACAAGGAGAGTGATCTGTAAGTTAGGCTGAGTCCAGGGAAAGTGATCTGCAAGTAAGAAGTAAGGATGAGGACAGGGAGAGTGATCTGCAAGTAAGGATGAGGACAGGGAGAGTGATCTGCGAGTAAGGAGGAGGACAGGGAGAGTGATCTGCAAGTAAGGATGAGGACAGGGAGAGTGATTTGCAAGTTGGGCTGAGTCCAGGGAAAGTGATCTGCAAGTAAGAATGAGTCCAGGGAAAGTGATTTGCAAGTTAGGATGAGGACAGGGAGAGTGATCTATAAGTTAGGCTGAGTCCAGGGAAAGTGATCTGCAAATAAGGATGAGGACAGGGAGAATGATCTGCAAGTAAGGATGAGGACAGGGAGAGTGATCTGCAAGTAAGGATGAGGACAGGGAGAGTGATCTGTAACTTAGGCTGAGTCCAGGGAAAGTGATCTGCAAGTAAGGATGAGGACAGGGAAGGTGATCTGTAAGTTAGTCTGAGTCCAGGGAAAGTGATCTGCAAGTAAAGATGAGGACAGGGAGAGTGATCTGTAAGTTAGGCTGAGTCCAGGGAAAGTGATCTCCAAGTAAGGATGAGGACATGGAGAGTGATCTGCAAGTAAGGATGAGGACAGGGACAATGATCAGCAAGTAAGGCTGAGTTCAGGGAAAGGTATCTGCAAGTAAGGATGTGGACAGGGAGAGCGATCTGTGAGTAAGGATGGGGACAGGGAGAGTGATCTGCAAGTAAGGATGAGGACAGGGAGAGTAATCTGCAAGTTAGGCTGAGTCCAGGGAAAGTGATCTGCAAGTAAGGATGGGGACAGGGAGAGTGATCTGCAAGTAAGGATGAGGACAGGGAGAGTGCTCTGCAAGTAAGGATGAGGACAGGGAGAGTGATCTGCAAGTAAGGATGAGGACAGGGAGAGTGATTTGTGAGTAAGGATGAGGACAGGGAGAGTGATCTGCGAGTAAGGATGAGGACAGGGAGAGTGATCTGCGAGTAGGGATGAGAATAGGGATAGTGATCTGCAAGTAAGGATGAGGACAGGGAGAGCAATCTGCAAGTTAGGCTGAGTCCAGGGAAAGTGATCTGAAAGTAAGGATGGGGACAGGGAGAGTGATCTGCGAGTAAGGAGGAGGACAGGGAGAGTGATCTGCGAGTAAGGATGAGGACAGGGAGAGTGATCTGCAAGTAAGGATGAGGACAGGGAGAGCAATCTGTAAGTGAGGCTGAGTCCAGGGAAAGTGATCTGCAAGTAAGGATGAGGACAGGGAGGGTGATCTGTAAGTTAGTCTGAGTCCAGGGAAAGTGATCTGCAAGTAAGGATGAGGACAGGGAGAGTGATCTGCAAGTAAAGATGAGGACAGGGAGCGTGATCTGCAAATAAGGATGAGGGCAGGGAGAGTGATCTGCAAGTAAGGAGGAGGACAGCGAGAGTGAATTGCGAGTAAGGATGAGGACAGGGAGAGTGATCTGCAAGTAAGGACGAGGACAGGGAGAGAGATCTGTAAGTTAGGCTGAGTGCAGGGAAAGTGATCTGCAAGTAAGGATGAAGACAGGGAGAGTGATCTGCAAGTAAGGATGAGGACAGGGAGAGTGATCTGCAAGTAAGGAGGAGGACAAAGAGAGTGATCTGCAAGTAAGGATGAGGACAGGGAGAGTGATCTGCAAGCAAGGATGAGGACAGAGGAATCAATCTGTAAACTAGGCTGAGTCCAGGGAATGTGATCTGCAAGTAAGGATGAGGACAGGGAGGGTGATCTGCAAGTAAGGATGAGGACAGCAAGAGTGATCTGTAAGTTAGGCTGAGTTCAGGGAATGGTATCTGCAAGTAAGGATGTGGACAGGGAGAGCGATCTGCAAGTAAGGATGGGGACAGGGAGAGTGATCTGCAAGTAAGGATGAGGACAGGGAGAGTGCTCTGCAAGTAAGGATGAGGACAGGGAGAGTGGTCTGCAAGTAAGGATGAGGTCAGGGAGAGTGATTTGTGAGTAAGGATGAGGACAGGGAGAGTGATCTGCGAGTAAGGATGAGGACAGGGAGAGTGATCTGCGAGTAGGGATGAGGACAGGGAGAGTGATCTGCAAGTAAGGATGAGGACAGGGAGAGCAATCTGCAAGTTAGGCTGAGTCCAGGGAAAGTGATCTGAAAGTAAGGATGGGGACAGGGAGAGTGATCTGCGAGTAAGGAGGAGGACAGGGAGAGTGATCTGCGAGTAAGGATGAGGACAGGGAGAGTGATCTGCAAGTAAGGATGAGGACAGGGAGAGCAATCTGTAAGTTAGGCTGAGTCCAGGGAAAGTGATCTGCAAGTAAGGATGAGGACAGGGAGGGTGATCTGTAAGTTAGTCTGAGTCCAAGGAAAGTGATCTGCAAGTAAGGATGAGGACAGGGAGAGTGATCTGCAAGTAAAGATGAGGACAGGGAGCGTGATCTGCAAATAAGGATGAGGGCAGGGAGAGTGATCTGCAAGTAAGGAGGAGGACAGCGAGAGTGAATTGCGAGTAAGGATGAGGACAGGGAGAGTGATCTGCAAGTAAGGACGAGGACAGGGAGAGAGATCTGTAAGTTAGGCTGAGTGCAGGGAAAGTGATCTGCAAGTAAGGATGAATACAGGGAGAGTGATCTGCAAGTAAGGATAAGGACAGGGAGAGTGATCTGCAAGTAAGGAGGAGGACAGGGAGAGTGATCTGCAAGTAAGGATGAGGACAGGAAGAGTGATCTGCAAGCAAGGATGAGGACAGAGGGATCAATCTGTAAATTAGGCTGAGTCCAGGGAATGTGATCTGCATGTAAGGATGAGGACAGGGAGAGTGATCTGCAAGTTAGGCTGAGTCTGGGGAAAATGATCTACAAGTAAGGTTGAGGACAGGGAGAGTGGTCTGCAAATAAGGATGATGACAGGGAGAGTGATCTGCAAGTAAGGATGAGGACAGGGAGAGTGATCTGCAAGCAAGGATGAGGAGAGAACTATCAATCTGTAAGTTAGGCTGAGTCCAGTGAAAGTGATCTGCAAGTAAGGATGAGGACAGGGAGAGTGATCTGCAAGTTGGGCTGAGTCCAGTGAAAGTGATCTGCAAGTAAGGATGAGTCCAGGGAAAGTGATCTGCAAGTAAGGATGAGGACAGGGAGAGTGATCTGTAAGTTAGGCTGAGTCCAGGGAAAGTGATCTGCAAGTAAGGATGAGGACAGGGAGAGTGATCTGCAAGTAAAGATGAGGACAGGGAGCGTGATCTGCAAATAAGGATGAGGGCAGGGAGAGTGATCTGCAAGTAAGGAGGAGGACAGCGAGAGTGAATTGCGAGTAAGGATGAGGACAGGGAGAGTGATCTGCAAGTAAGGACGAGGACAGGGAGAGAGATCTGTAAGTTAGGCTGAGTGCAGGGAAAGTGATCTGCAAGTAAGGATGAAGACAGGGAGAGTGATCTGCAAGTAAGGATGAGGACAGGGAGAGTGATCTGCAAGTAAGGAGGAGGACAAAGAGAGTGATCTGCAAGTAAGGATGAGGACAGGGAGAGTGATCTGCAAGCAAGGATGAGGACAGAGGAATCAATCTGTAAACTAGGCTGAGTCCAGGGAATGTGATCTGCAAGTAAGGATGAGGACAGGGAGGGTGATCTGCAAGTAAGGATGAGGACAGCAAGAGTGATCTGTAAGTTAGGCTGAGTTCAGGGAATGGTATCTGCAAGTAAGGATGTGGACAGGGAGAGCGATCTGCAAGTAAGGATGGGGACAGGGAGAGTGATCTGCAAGTAAGGATGAGGACAGGGAGAGTGCTCTGCAAGTAAGGATGAGGACAGGGAGAGTGGTCTGCAAGTAAGGATGAGGTCAGGGAGAGTGATTTGTGAGTAAGGATGAGGACAGGGAGAGTGATCTGCGAGTAAGGATGAGGACAGGGAGAGTGATCTGCGAGTAGGGATGAGGACAGGGAGAGTGATCTGCAAGTAAGGATGAGGACAGGGAGAGCAATCTGCAAGTTAGGCTGAGTCCAGGGAAAGTGATCTGAAAGTAAGGATGGGGACAGGGAGAGTGATCTGCGAGTAAGGAGGAGGACAGGGAGAGTGATCTGCGAGTAAGGATGAGGACAGGGAGAGTGATCTGCAAGTAAGGATGAGGACAGGGAGAGCAATCTGTAAGTTAGGCTGAGTCCAGGGAAAGTGATCTGCAAGTAAGGATGAGGACAGGGAGGGTGATCTGTAAGTTAGTCTGAGTCCAAGGAAAGTGATCTGCAAGTAAGGATGAGGACAGGGAGCGTGATCTGCAAGTAAAGATGAGGACAGGGAGCGTGATCTGCAAATAAGGATGAGGGCAGGGAGAGTGATCTGCAAGTAAGGAGGAGGACAGCGAGAGTGAATTGCGAGTAAGGATGAGGACAGGGAGAGTGATCTGCAAGTAAGGACGAGGACAGGGAGAGAGATCTGTAAGTTAGGCTGAGTGCAGGGAAAGTGATCTGCAAGTAAGGATGAATACAGGGAGAGTGATCTGCAAGTAAGGATAAGGACAGGGAGAGTGATCTGCAAGTAAGGAGGAGGACAGGGAGAGTGATCTGCAAGTAAGGATGAGGACAGGAAGAGTGATCTGCAAGCAAGGATGAGGACAGAGGGATCAATCTGTAAATTAGGCTGAGTCCAGGGAATGTGATCTGCATGTAAGGATGAGGACAGGGAGAGTGATCTGCAAGTTAGGCTGAGTCTGGGGAAAATGATCTACAAGTAAGGTTGAGGACAGGGAGAGTGGTCTGCAAATAAGGATGATGACAGGGAGAGTGATCTGCAAGTAAGGATGAGGACAGGGAGAGTGATCTGCAAGCAAGGATGAGGAGAGAACTATCAATCTGTAAGTTAGGCTGAGTCCAGTGAAAGTGATCTGCAAGTAAGGATGAGGACA
The DNA here is from genome assembly GCF_040938575.1 of Ambystoma mexicanum. Classification (NCBI taxonomy): domain Eukaryota; kingdom Metazoa; phylum Chordata; class Amphibia; order Caudata; family Ambystomatidae; genus Ambystoma; species Ambystoma mexicanum. The sequence goes on along the minus strand of NC_090940.1, from coordinate 76,270,426 downwards.
GGGAGAGTGATCTGCAAGTTGGGCTGAGTCCAGTGAAAGTGATCTGCAAGTAAGGATGAGTCCAGGGAAAGTGATCTGCAAGTAAGGATGAGGACAGGGAGAGTGATCTGTAAGTTAGGCTGAGTCCAGGGAAAGTGATCTGCAAGTAAGGATGAGGACAGGGAGAGTGATCTGCAAGTAAGGATGAGGACAGGGAGAGTGATCTGTGAGAAAAGAGGAGGACAGGGAGAGTGATCTGCAAGTAAGGAGGAGGACAGGGAGAGTGATCTGCAAGTTGGGCTGAGTCCAGGGAAAGTGATCTGCAAGTAAGAATGAGTCCAGGGAAAGTGATCTGCAAGAAAGGATGAGGACAGGGAGAGTGATCTGTAAGTTAGGCTGAGTCCAGGGAAAGTGATCTGCAAATAAGGATGAGGACAGGGAGAGTGATCTGCAAGTAAGGATGAGGACAGGGAGAGTGATCTGTAACTTAGGCTGAGTCCAGGGAAAGTGATCTGCAAGTAAGGATGAGGACAGGGAGGGTGATCTGTAAGTTAGTCTGAGTCCAGGGAAAGTGATCTGCAAGTAAAGATGAGGACAGGGAGAGTGATCTGTAAGTTAGACTGAGTCCAGGGAAAGTGATCTCCAAGTAAGGATGAGGACAGGGAGAGTGATCTTCAAGTAAGGATGAGGACAGGGACAGTGATCTGCAAGTAAGGCTGAGTTCAGGGAAAGGTATCTGCAAGTAAGGAGGAGGACAGGGAGAGTGATCTGCAAGTTGGGCTGAGTCCAGTGAAAGTGATCTGCAAGTAAGGATGAGTCCAGGGAAAGTGATCTGCAAGTAAGGATGAGGACAGGGAGAGTGATCTGTAAGTTAGGCTGAGTCTGGGGAAAACGATCTACAAGTAAGGTTGAGGACAGGGAGGGTGATCTGCAAGTAAGGATGAGGACAGGGAGAGTGATCTGTAAATTAGGCTGAGTGCAGGGAAAATGATCTGCAAGTAAGGATGAAGACAGGGAGAGTGATCTGCAAGTAAGGGTAAGGACAGGGCGAGTGACCTGCAAGTAAGGAGGAGGACAGGGAGAGTGATCTGCAAGTAAGGATGAGGACAGGAAGAGTGATCTGCAAGCAAGGATGAGGAGAGAGGGATCAATCTGTAAATTAGGCTGAGTCCAGGGAATGTGATCTGCAAGTAAGGATGAGGACAGGGAGAGTGATCTGCAAGTTAGGCTAAGTCTGGGGAAAATGATCTACAAGTAAGGTTGAGGACAGGGAGAGTGATCTGCAAATAAGGATGAGGACAGGGAGAGTGATTTGCAAGTAAGGATGGGGACAGGGAGAGTGATCTGCAAGCAAGGATGAGGACAGAACTATCAATCTGTAAGTTAGGCTGAGTCCAGTGAAAGTGATCTGCAAGTAAGGATGAGGACAGGGAGAGTGATCTGCAAGTTGGGCTGAGTCCAGTGAAAGTGATCTGCAAGTAAGGATGAGTCCAGGGAAAGTGATCTGCAAGTAAGGATGAGGACAAGGAGAGTGATCTGTAAGTTAGGCTGAGTCCAGGGAAAGTGATCTGCAAGTAAGAAGTAAGGATGAGGACAGGGAGAGTGATCTGCAAGTAAGGATGAGGACAGGGAGAGTGATCTGCGAGTAAGGAGGAGGACAGGGAGAGTGATCTGCAAGTAAGGATGAGGACAGGGAGAGTGATCTGCAAGTTGGGCTGAGTCCAGGGAAAGTGATGTGCAAGTAAGAATGAGTCCAGGGAAAGTGATTTGCAAGTAAGGATGAGGACAGGGAGAGTGATCTATAAGTTAGGCTGAGTCCAGGGAAAGTGATCTGCAAATAAGGATGAGGACAGGGAGAATGATCTGCAAGTAAGGATGAGGACAGGGAGAGTGATCTGCAAGTAAGGATGAGGACAGGGAGAGTGATCTGTAACTTAGGCTGAGTCCAGGGAAAGTGATCTGCAAGTAAGGATGAGGACAGGGAAGGTGATCTGTAAGTTAGTCTGAGTCCAGGGAAAGTGATCTGCAAGTAAAGATGAGGACAGGGAGAGTGATCTGTAAGTTAGGCTGAGTCCAGGGAAAGTGATCTCCAAGTAAGGATGAGGACATGGAGAGTGATCTGCAAGTAAGGATGAGGACAGGGACAGTGATCAGCAAGTAAGGCTGAGTTCAGGGAAAGGTATCTGCAAGTAAGGATGTGGACAGGGAGAGCGATCTGTGAGTAAGGATGGGGACAGGGAGAGTGATCTGCAAGTAAGGACGAGGACAGGGAGAGTAATCTGCAAGTTAGGCTGAGTCCAGGGAAAGTGATCTGCAAGTAAGGATGGGGACAGGGAGAGTGATCTGCAAGTAAGGATGAGGACAGGGAGAGTGCTCTGCAAGTAAGGATGAGGACAGGGAGAGTGATCTGCAAGTAAGGATGAGGACAGGGAGAGTGATTTGTGAGTAAGGATGAGGACAGGGAGAGTGATCTGCGAGTAAGGATGAGGACAGGGAGAGTGATCTGCGAGTAGGGATGAGGACAGGGATAGTGATCTGCAAGTAAGGATGAGGACAGGGAGAGCAATCTGCAAGTTAGGCTGAGTCCAGGGAAAGTGATCTGAAAGTAAGGATGGGGACAGGGAGAGTGATCTGCGAGTAAGGAGGAGGACAGGGAGAGTGATCTGCGAGTAAGGATGAGGACAGGGAGAGTGATCTGCAAGTAAGGATGAGGACAGGGAGAGCAATCTGTAAATTAGGCTGAGTCCAGGGAAAGTGATCTGCAAGTAAGATGAGGACAGGGAGGGTGATCTGTAAGTTAGTCTGAGTCCAGGGAAAGTGATCTGCAAGTAAGGATGAGGACAGGGAGAGTGATCTGCAAGTAAAGATGAGGACAGGGAGCGTGATCTGCAAATAAGGATGAGGGCAGGGAGAGTGATCTGCAAGTAAGGAGGAGGACAGCGAGAGTGAATTGCGAGTAAGGATGAGGACAGGGAGAGTGATCTGCAAGTAAGGACGAGGACAGGGAGAGAGATCTGTAAGTTAGGCTGAGTGCAGGGAAAGTGATCTGCAAGTAAGGATGAAGACAGGGAGAGTGATCTGCAAGTAAGGATGAGGACAGGGAGAGTGATCTGCAAGTAAGGAGGAGGACAAAGAGAGTGATCTGCAAGTAAGGATGAGGACAGGGAGAGTGATCTGCAAGCAAGGATGAGGACAGAGGAATCAATCTGTAAACTAGGCTGAGTCCAGGGAATGTGATCTGCAAGTAAGGATGAGGACAGGGAGGGTGATCTGCAAGTAAGGATGAGGACAGCAAGAGTGATCTGTAAGTTAGGCTGAGTTCAGGGAATGGTATCTGCAAGTAAGGATGTGGACAGGGAGAGCGATCTGTGAGTAAGGATGGGGACAGGGAGAGTGATCTGCAAGTAAGGATGAGGACATGGAGAGTAATCTGCAAGTTAGGCTGAGTCCAGGGAAAGTGATCTGCAAGTAAGGATGGGGACAGGGAGAGTGATCTGCAAGTAAGGATGAGGACAGGGAGAGTGCTCTGCAAGTAAGGATGAGGACAGGGAGAGTGGTCTGCAAGTAAGGATGAGGTCAGGGAGAGTGATTTGTGAGTAAGGATGAGGACAGGGAGAGTGATCTGCGAGTAAGGATGAGGACAGGGAGAGTGATCTGCGAGTAGGGATGAGGACAGGGAGAGTGATCTGCAAGTAAGGATGAGGACAGGGAGAGCAATCTGCAAGTTAGGCTGAGTCCAGGGAAAGTGATCTGAAAGTAAGGATGGGGACAGGGAGAGTGATCTGCGAGTAAGGAGGAGGACAGGGAGAGTGATCTGCGAGTAAGGATGAGGACAGGGAGAGTGATCTGCAAGTAAGGATGAGGACAGGGAGAGCAATCTGTAAGTTAGGCTGAGTCCAGGGAAAGTGATCTGCAAGTAAGGATGAGGACAGGGAGGGTGATCTGTAAGTTAATCTGAGTCCAGGGAAAGTGATCTGCAAGTAAGGATGAGGACAGGGAGAGTGATCTGCAAGTAAAGATGAGGACAGGGAGCGTGATCTGCAAATAAGGATGAGGGCAGGGAGAGTGATCTGCAAGTAAGGAGGAGGACAGCGAGAGTGAATTGCGAGTAAGGATGAGGACAGGGAGAGTGATCTGCAAGTAAGGACGAGGACATGGAGAGAGATCTGTAAGTTAGGCTGAGTGCAGGGAAAGTGATCTGCAAGTAAGGATGAAGACAGAGAGAGTGATCTGCAAGTAAGGATGAGGACAGGGAGAGTGATCTGCAAGTAAGGAGGAGGACAAAGAGAGTGATCTGCAAGTAAGGATGAGGACAGGGAGAGTGATCTGCAAGCAAGGATGAGGACAGAGGAATCAATCTGTAAACTAGGCTGAGTCGAGGGAATGTGATCTGCAAGTAAGGATGAGGACAGGGAGGGTGATCTGCAAGTAAGGATGAGGACAGGGAGAGTGATCTGTAAGTTAGGCTGAGTGCAGGGAAAGTGATCTGCAAGTAAGGATGAATACAGGGAGAGTGATCTGCAAGTAAGGATAAGGACAGGGAGAGTGATCTGCAAGTAAGGAGGAGGACAGGGAGAGTGATCTGCAAGTAAGGATGAGGACAGGAAGAGTGATCTGCAAGCAAGGATGAGGACAGAGGGATCAATCTGTAAATTAGGCTGAGTCCAGGGAATGTGATCTGCATGTAAGGATGAGGACAGGGAGAGTGATCTGCAAGTTAGGCTGAGTCTGGGGAAAATGATCTACAAGTAAGGTTGAGGACAGGGAGAGTGGTCTGCAAATAAGGATGATGACAGGGAGAGTGATCTGCAAGTAAGGATGAGGACAGGGAGAGTGATCTGCAAGCAAGGATGAGGAGAGAACTATCAATCTGTAAGTTAGGCTGAGTCCAGTGAAAGTGATCTGCAAGTAAGGATGAGGACAGGGAGAGTGATCTGCAAGTTGGGCTGAGTCCAGTGAAAGTGATCTGCAAGTAAGGATGAGTCCAGGGAAAGTGATCTGCAAGTAAGGATGAGGACAGGGAGAGTGATCTGCAAGTAAGGATGAGGACAGGGAGAGTGATCTGTGAGAAAGGAGGAGGACAGGGAGAGTGATCTGCAAGTAAGGAGGAGGACAGGGAGAGTGATCTGCAAGTTGGGCTGAGTCCAGGGAAAGTGATCTGCAAGTAAGAATGAGTCCAGGGAAAGTGATCTGCAAGAAAGGATGAGGACAGGGAGAGTGATCTGTAAGTTAGGCTGAGTCCAGGGAAAGTGATCTGCAAATAAGGATGAGGACAGGGAGAGTGATCTGCAAGTAAGGATGAGGACAGGGAGAGTGATCTGTAACTTAGGCGGAGTCCAGAGAAAGTGATCTGCAAGTAAGGATGAGGACAGGGAGGGTGATCTGTAAGTTAGTCTGAGTCCAGGGAAAGTGATCTGCAAGTAAAGATGAGGACAGGGAGAGTGATCTGTAAGTTAGACTGAGTCCAGGGAAAGTGATCTCCAAGTAAGGATGAGGACAGGGAGAGTGATCTTCAAGTAAGGATGAGGACAGGGACAGTGATCTGCAAGTAAGGCTGAGTTCAGGGAAAGGTATCTGCAAGTAAGGATGTGGACAGGGAGAGCGATCTGTGAGTAAGGATGGGGACAGGGAGAGTGATCTGCAAGTAAGGATGAGGACAGGGAGAGCAATCTGCAAGTTAGGCTGAGTCCAGGGAAAGTGATCTGCAAGTAAGGATGGGGACAGGGAGAGTGATCTGCAAGTAAAGATGAGGACAGGGAGAGTGATCTGCAAGTAAGGATGAGGACAGGGAGAGTGATCTGCAAGTAAGGATGAAGACAGGGAGAGTGACCTGCACTAAGGATAAGGACAGGGAGTGTGATCTGCAAGTAAGGAGGAGGACAGGGAGAGTGATCTGCAAGTAAGGATGAGGACAGGAAGAGTGATCTGCAAGCAAGGATGAGGACAGAGGGATCAATCTGTAAATTAGGCTGAGTCCAGTGAATGTGATCTGCAAGTAAGGATGAGGACAGGGAGAGTGATCTGCAAGTTAGGCTGAGTCTGGGGAAAATGATCTACAAGTAAGGTTGAGGACAGGGAGAGTGGTCTGCAAATAAGGATGAGGACAGGGAGAGTGATCTGCAAGTAAGGATGAGGACAGGGAGAGTGATCTGCAAGCAAGGATGAGGACAGAACTATCAATCTGTAAGTTAGGCTGAGTCCCGTGAAAGTGATCTGCGAGCAAGGAGGAGGACAGGGAGATTGATCTGCAAGTAAGGAGGAGGACAGGGAGAGTGATCTGCAAGTTGGGCTGAGTCCAGGGAAAGTGATCTGCAAGCAAGAATGAGTCCAGGGAAAGTGATCTGCAAGTAAGGATGAGGACAGGGAGAGTGATCTGTAAGTTAGGCTGAGGCCAGGGAAAGTGATCTGCAAATAAGGATGAGGACAGGGAGAGTGATGTGCAAGTAAGGATGAGGACAGGGAGAGTGATCTGCAAGTAAGGATGAGGACAGGGAGAGTGATCTGTAACTTAGGCTGAGTCCAGGGAAAGTGATCTGCAAGTAAGGATGAGGACAGGGAGGGTGATCTGTAAGTTAGTCTGAGTCCAGGGAAAGTGATCTGCAAGAGAAGATGAGGACAGGGAGAGTGATCTGTAAGTTAGACTGAGTCCAGGGAAAGTGATCTCCAAGTAAGGAGGAGGACAGGGAGAGTGATCTGCAAGTAAGGATGAGGACAGGGAGAGTGATCTGCAAGCAAGGATGAGGACAGAACTATCAATCTGTAAGTTAGGCTGAGTCCCGTGAAAGTGATCTGCGAGCAAGGAGGAGGACAGGGAGATTGATCTGCAAGTAAGGAGGAGGACAGGGAGAGTGATCTGCAAGTTGGGCTGAGTCCAGGGAAAGTGATCTGCAAGTAAGAATGAGTCCAGGGAAAGTGATCTGCAAGTAAGGATGAGGACAGGGAGAGTGATCTGTAAGTTAGGCTGAGGCCAGGGAAAGTGATCTGCAAGTAAGGATGAGGGCAGGGAGGGTGATCTGTAAGTTAGTCTGAGTCCAGGGAAAGTGATCTGCAAGTAAGGATGAGGACAGGGAGAGTGATCTGCAAGTAAAGATGAGGACAGGGAGCGTGATCTGCAAATAAGGATGAGGGCAGGGAGAGTGATCTGCAAGTAAGGAGGAGGACAGCGAGAGTGAATTGCGAGTAAGGATGAGGACAGGGAGAGTGATCTGCAAGTAAGGACGAGGACAGGGAGAGAGATCTGTAAGTTAGGCTGAGTGCAGGGAAAGTGATCTGCAAGTAAGGATGAGGACAGGGAGAGTGATCTGCAAGTAAGGAGGAGGACAAAGAGAGTGATCTGCAAGTAAGGATGAGGACAGGGAGAGTGATCTGCAAGGATGAGGACAGGGAGAGTGATCTGTAAGTTAGGCTGAGTGCAGGGAAAGTGATCTGCAAGTAAGGATGAATACAGGGAGAGTGATCTGCAAGTAAGGATAAGGACAGGGAGAGTGATCTGCAAGTAAGGAGGAGGACAGGGAGAGTGATCTGCAAGTAAGGATGAGGACAGAAAGAGTGATCTGCAAGCAAGGATGAGGACAGAGGGATCAATCTGTAAATTAGGCTGAGTCCAGGGAATGTGATCTGCATGTAAGGATGAGGACAGGGAGAGTGATCTGCAAGTTAGGCTGAGTCTGGGGAAAATGATCTACAAGTAAGGTTGAGGACAGGGAGAGTGGTCTGCAAATAAGGATGATGACAGGGAGAGTGATCTGCAAGTAAGGATGAGGACAGGGAGAGTGATCTGCAAGCAAGGATGAGGAGAGAACTATCAATCTGTAAGTTAGGCTGAGTCCAGTGAAAGTGATCTGCAAGTAAGGATGAGGACAGGGAGAGTGATCTGCAAGTTGGGCTGAGTCCAGTGAAAGTGATCTGCAAGTAAGGATGAGTCCAGGGAAAGTGATCTGCAAGTAAGGATGAGGACAGGGAGAGTGATCTGTAAGTTAGGCTGAGTCCAGGGAAAGTGATCTGCAAGTAAGGATGAGGACAGGGAGAGTGATCTGCAAGTAAGGATGAGGACAGGGAGAGTGATCTGCGAGAAAGGAGGAGGACAGGGAGAGTGATCTGCAAGTAAGGAGGAGGACAGGGAGAGTGATCTGCAAGTTGGGCTGAGTCCAGGGAAAGTGATCTGCAAGTAAGAATGAGTCCAGGGAAAGTGATCTGCAAGAAAGGATGAGGACAGGGAGAGTGATCTGTAAGTTAGGATGAGGACAGGGAGAGTGATCTGTAACTTAGGCGGAGTCCAGGGAAAGTGATCTGCAAGTAAGGATGAGGACAGGGAGGGTGATCTGTAAGTTAGTCTGAGTCCAGGGAAAGTGATCTGCAAGTAAAGATGAGGACAGGGAGAGTGATCTGTAAGTTAGACTGAGTCCAGGGAAAGTGATCTCCAAGTAAGGATGAGGACAGGGAGAGTGATCTTCAAGTAAGGATGAGGACAGGGACAGTGATCTGCAAGTAAGGCTGAGTTCAGGGAAAGGTATCTGCAAGTAAGGATGTGGACAGGGAGAGCGATCTGTGAGTAAGGATGGGGACAGGGAGAGTGATCTGCAAGTAAGGATGAGGACAGGGAGAGCAATCTGCAAGTTAGGCTGAGTCCAGGGAAAGTGATCTGCAAGTAAGGATGGGGACAGGGAGAGTGATCTGCAAGTAAAGATGAGGACAGGGAGAGTGATCTGCAAGTAAGGATGAGGACAGGGAGAGTGATCTGCAAGTAAGGATGAAGACAGGGAGAGTGACCTGCACTAAGGATAAGGACAGGGAGTGTGATCTGCAAGTAAGGAGGAGGACAGGGAGAGTGATCTGCAAGTAAGGATGAGGACAGGAAGAGTGATCTGCAAGCAAGGATGAGGACAGAGGGATCAATCTGTAAATTAGGCTGAGTCCAGGGAATGTGATCTGCAAGTAAGGATGAGGACAGGGAGAGTGATCTGCAAGTTAGGCTGAGTCTGGGGAAAATGATCTACAAGTAAGGTTGAGGACAGGGAGAGTGGTCTGCAAATAAGGATGAGGACAGGGAGAGTGATCTGCAAGTAAGGATGAGGACAGGGAGAGTGATCTGCAAGCAAGGATGAGGACAGAACTATCAATCTGTAAGTTAGGCTGAGTCCCGTGAAAGTGATCTGCGAGCAAGGAGGAGGACAGGGAGATTGATCTGCAAGTAAGGAGGAGGACAGGGAGAGTGATCTGCAAGTTGGGCTGAGTCCAGGGAAAGTGATCTGCAAGCAAGAATGAGTCCAGGGAAAGTGATCTGCAAGTAAGGATGAGGACAGGGAGAGTGATCTGTAAGTTAGGCTGAGGCCAGGGAAAGTGATCTGCAAATAAGGATGAGGACAGGGAGAGTGATGTGCAAGTAAGGATGAGGACAGGGAGAGTGATCTGCAAGTAAGGATGAGGACAGGGAGAGTGATCTGTAACTTAGGCTGAGTCCAGGGAAAGTGATCTGCAAGTAAGGATGAGGACAGGGAGGGTGATCTGTAAGTTAGTCTGAGTCCAGGGAAAGTGATCTGCAAGAGAAGATGAGGACAGGGAGAGTGATCTGTAAGTTAGACTGAGTCCAGGGAAAGTGATCTCCAAGTAAGGAGGAGGACAGGGAGAGTGATCTGCAAGTAAGGATGAGGACAGGGAGAGTGATCTGCAAGCAAGGATGAGGACAGAACTATCAATCTGTAAGTTAGGCTGAGTCCCGTGAAAGTGATCTGCGAGCAAGGAGGAGGACAGGGAGATTGATCTGCAAGTAAGGAGGAGGACAGGGAGAGTGATCTGCAAGTTGGGCTGAGTCCAGGGAAAGTGATCTGCAAGTAAGAATGAGTCCAGGGAAAGTGATCTGCAAGTAAGGATGAGGACAGGGAGAGTGATCTGTAAGTTAGGCTGAGGCCAGGGAAAGTGATCTGCAAGTAAGGATGAGGACAGGGAGGGTGATCTGTAAGTTAGTCTGAGTCCAGGGAAAGTGATCTGCAAGTAAGGATGAGGACAGGGAGAGTGATCTGCAAGTAAAGATGAGGACAGGGAGCGTGATCTGCAAATAAGGATGAGGGCAGGGAGAGTGATCTGCAAGTAAGGAGGAGGACAGCGAGAGTGAATTGCGAGTAAGGATGAGGACAGGGAGAGTGATCTGCAAGTAAGGACGAGGACAGGGAGAGAGATCTGTAAGTTAGGCTGAGTGCAGGGAAAGTGATCTGCAAGTAAGGATGAGGACAGGGAGAGTGATCTGCAAGTAAGGACGAGGACAAAGAGAGTGATCTGCAAGTAAGGATGAGGACAGGGAGAGTGATCTGCAAGGATGAGGACAGGGAGAGTGATCTGTAAGTTAGGCTGAGTGCAGGGAAAGTGATCTGCAAGTAAGGATGAATACAGGGAGAGTGATCTGCAAGTAAGGATAAGGACAGGGAGAGTGATCTGCAAGTAAGGAGGAGGACAGGGAGAGTGATCTGCAAGTAAGGATGAGGACAGAAAGAGTGATCTGCAAGCAAGGATGAGGACAGAGGGATCAATCTGTAAATTAGGCTGAGTCCAGGGAATGTGATCTGCATGTAAGGATGAGGACAGGGAGAGTGATCTGCAAGTTAGGCTGAGTCTGGGGAAAATGATCTACAAGTAAGGTTGAGGACAGGGAGAGTGGTCTGCAAATAAGGATGATGACAGGGAGAGTGATCTGCAAGTAAGGATGAGGACAGGGAGAGTGATCTGCAAGCAAGGATGAGGAGAGAACTATCAATCTGTAAGTTAGGCTGAGTCCAGTGAAAGTGATCTGCAAGTAAGGATGAGGACAGGGAGAGTGATCTGCAAGTTGGGCTGAGTCCAGTGAAAGTGATCTGCAAGTAAGGATGAGTCCAGGGAAAGTGATCTGCAAGTAAGGATGAGGACAGGGAGAGTGATCTGTAAGTTAGGCTGAGTCCAGGGAAAGTGATCTGCAAGTAAGGATGAGGACAGGGAGAGTGATCTGCAAGTAAGGATGAGGACAGGGAGAGTGATCTGCGAGAAAGGAGGAGGACAGGGAGAGTGATCTGCAAGTAAGGAGGAGGACAGGGAGAGTGATCTGCAAGTTGGGCTGAGTCCAGGGAAAGTGATCTGCAAGTAAGAATGAGTCCAGGGAAAGTGATCTGCAAGAAAGGATGAGGACAGGGAGAGTGATCTGTAAGTTAGGCTGAGTCCAGGGAAAGTGATCTGCAAATAAGGATGAGGACAGGGAGAGTGATCTGCAAGTAAGGATGAGGACAGGGAGAGTTATCTGTAACTTAGGCTGAGTCCAGCGAAAGTGATCTGCAAGTAAGGATGAGGACAGGGAGGGTGATCTGTAAGTTAGTCTGAGTCCAGGGAAAGTGATCTGCAAGTAAAGATGAGGACAAGGAGAGTGATCTGTAAGTTAGACTGAGTCCAGGGAAAGTGATCTCCAAGTAAGGATGAGGACAGGGAGAGTGATCTGCAAGTAAGGATGAGGACAGGGACAGTGATCTGCAAGTAAGGCTGAGTTCAGGGAAAGGTATCTGCAAGTAAGGATGTGGACAGGGAGAGCGATCTGTGAGTAAGGATGGGGACAGGGAGAGTGATCTGCAAGTAAGGATGAGGACAGGGAGAGCAATCTGCAAGTTAGGCTGAGTCCAGGGAAAGTGATCTGCAAGTAAGGATGGGGACAGGGAGAGTGATCTGCAAGTAAGGATGAGGACAGGGAGAGTGATCTGCAAGTAAGGATGAGGACAGGGAGAGTGATCTGCAAGTAAGGATGAGGACAGGGAGAGTGATCTGTGAGTAAGGATGAGGACAGGGAGAGTGATCTGCGAGTAAGGATGAGGACAGGGAGAGTGATCTGCAAGTAAATATGAGGACAGGGAGCGTGATCTGCAAATAAGGATGAGGGCAGGGAGAATGATCTGCAAGTAAGGAGGAGGACAGCGAGAGTGAATTGCGAGTAAGGATGAGGACAGGGAGAGAGATCTGTAAATTAGGCTGAGTGCAGGGAAAGTGATCTGCAAGTAAGGATGAAGACAGGGAGAGTGATCTGCAAGTAAGGATGAGGACAGGGAGAGTGATCTGCAAGTAAGGAGGAGGACAGGGAGAGTGATCTGCAAGTAAGGATGAGGACAGGAAGAGTGATCTGCAAGCAAGGATGAGGACAGAGGGATCAATCTGTAAATTAGGCTGAGTCCAGGGAATGTGATCTGCAAGTAAGGATGAGGACAGGGAGCGTGATCTGCAAATAAGGATGAGGGCAGGGAGAATGATCTGCAAGAAAGGATGAGGACAGGGAGAGTGATCTGCAAGTAAGGATGAGGACAGGGAGAGTGATCTGTAACTTAGGCTGAGTCCAGGGAAAGTGATCTGCAAGTAAGGATGAGGACAGGGAGGGTGATCTGTAAGTTAGCCTGAGTCCAGGGAAAGTGATCTGCAAGAGAAGATGAGGACAGGGAGAGTGATCTGTAAGTTAGACTGAGTCCAGGGAAAGTGATCTCCAAGAAAGGATGAGGACAGGGAGAGTGATCTGCAAGTAAGGATGAGAACAGGGACAGTGATCTGCAAGTAAGGCTGAGTTCAGGGAAAGGTATCTGCAAGTAAGGATGTGGACAGGGAGAGCGATCTGTGAGTAAGGATGGGGACAGGGAGAGTGATCTGCAAGTAAGGATGAGGACAGGGAGAGCAATCTGCAAGTTAGGCTGAGTCCAGGGAAAGTGATCTGCAAGTAAGGATGGGGACAGGGAGAGTGATCTGCAAGTAAGGATGAGGACAGGGAGAGTGATCTGCAAGTAAGGATGAGGACAGGGAGAGTGATTTTTAAGTTAGGCTGAGTGCAGGTAAAGTGATTTGCAAATAAGGATGAGGACAGGGAGAGTGATCTGCAAGTAAGGATGAGGACAGGGAGAGTGATCTGCAAGCAAGGATGAGGACAGAACTATCAATCTGTAAGTTAGGCTGAGTCCAGTGAAAGTGATCTGCAAGTAAGTATGAGGACAGGGAGAGTGAGCTGCAAGTTGGGCTGAGTCCAGGGAAAGTGATCTGCAAGTAAGGATGAGTCCATGGAAAGTGATCTGCAAGTAAGTATGAGGACAGGGAGAGTGATCTGTAAGTTAGGCTGAGTCCAGGGAAAGTGATCTGCAAGTAAGGATGAGGACAGGGAGAGTGATTTGTAAGTTAGGCTGAGTGCAGGTAAAGTGATTTGCAAATAAGGATGAGGACAGGGAGAGTGATCTGCAAGTAAGGATGAGGACAGGGAGAGTGATCTGCAAGCAAGGATGAGGACAGAACTATCAATATGTAAGTTAGGCTGAGTCCAGTGAAAGTGATCTGCAAGTAAGTATGAGGACAGGGAGAGGGATCTGCAAGTTGGGCTGAGTCCAGGGAAAGTGATCTGCAAGTAAGGATGAGTCCATGGAAAGTGATCTGCAAGTAAGTATGAGGACAGGGAGAGTGATCTGTAAGTTATGCTGAGTCCAGAGAAAGTGATCTGCAAGTAAGGACGAGGACAGGGAGAGTGATCTGCAAGTAAGGATGAGGACAGGGAGAGTTATCTGCAAGTAAGGATGAGGACAGGGAGAGTGATCTGTAACTTAGGCTGAGTCCAGAGAAAGTGATCTGCAAGTAAGGATGAGGACAGGGAGAGTGATCTGTAAGTTACGGTGAGTCCAGGGAAAGTGATCTCCAAGTAAGGATGAGGACAGGGAGAGTGATCTGCAAGTAAGGATGAGGACAGGGACAGTGATCTTCAAGTAAGGATGAGGACAGGGACAGTGATCTGTAAGTTAGGCTGAGTTCAGGGAAAGGGATCTACAAGTAAGGATGTGGACAGGGAGAGCGATCTGTAGGTTAGTCTAAGTCCAGGGAAAGCGATCTGCAAGTAAGGATGAGGACAGGGAGAGTGATCTGCAAGTACGGATGAGGACAGGGAGAGTGATCTACAAGTCAGGCTTGAGATGGGAAGCGTAATGTACAAGTTAGGCAGGGGGTCAGTAGAGTGATCTGCAACTTAGGCAGGGGATGGGAAGAGGGTTCTGCACGTTAGGCTGGAGATGGAAAGCTTGATGTACAAGTTAGGCAGGGGATGGGAAGAGTGATCTGCAAGTTAGGCTGGAGACAGGAAGCGTGATGTACAATTTGGCTGAGTGAACTGCAAGTTGGGCAGGGCATGGGAAGAGTGATCTGCAAGTTAGGCTGGGGACAGGGAGAATTATCTGCAGGTTAGGCTGGGAACTGGGAGAGAGATCTCCAAGTTAGGCTGGGGACAACGAGAGTGATCTGCAAATTAGTCTGGAGACAGGGAGAGTTATCTGCAAGTTATGCTGGGGACAGGGCGAGTGATCTGAAAGTTAGGCTGAGGGCAGGGAGAGTGATGAGCAGGTTAGGCTTGGGCAGGGAGAGTGTCACACTTCCGCATAGTAAAATAAATTGTGTTCCATCGTCTATTGTCTATTGAAGCACATGGAATTTCGGTTCAGCAAAAAAACTTCACCTTACAAATCGAGAAGCAAATGTTTCCAATACTCATGTCTTCATACCATAGAGGCTGGCATGTTGCTACAGATGACAGCCAATGCAAATGGGTAAACTGGGGCATTGAGATCATCCCAGAATATGAATATGCCTGTTCAGTTTGTGATGGTGATTGTCCAGTTCTGGTTGAAGAACCCATCCACGGCCAGATTGTACCCTTAGCACACGCAAATCCGAATGGCATAACTATGTACATTTGGTAAAGCAAATTCATATTTTAGTACTCATGGGCAAACTAAATTACAAACTAAAACTACAATTTTAATTTTACATAAATGTTTTCTGTATATGTTAATTTACGTTACAATAATGAACAGCATTTGCGTCATTCGAAATATCAACATGGCACAAGGTTTATCATCAAGCACACATTTGCATAAATATTATGGGAATACTGAAAACTTTCATTACATTATTTGAAGATTTTCCATTTTAGCAATGAAAAGTTGAAGCTCCTTCTCTTTCCACAACTGTTACAAATAGAAACTTTACTTTCTTCTGTTCACTTTCATTATGGTGAATGTTATCTATTCTTTGAGCCGACTTGCAATAGTTTGCCCTTGGAATTCTTAATACAAAGGATTCATGGACAAATAACAAAGAAACCCTGTATTGTGTGGTCAAATTACCAAAGCTCAACTTAGGTTTTGTTTTCTGCATTGCCACAGAAATGAAAAAAAATATGTTGTTTGAATGTCTATTTTAAGCTGTAGCGGAAAAAGAAGACAATATTTTCACTTTTGAAAGGCACATAATATTTTCTTTCAAACTTACTATAAATCGACACGTTCTTAATCGAACCTTCGGTAATTATTATTATTTTAACCAACCAGAATAAGCAACCAGAATACATGGGAATGATGGAGTTTGCTGTTGTTACATCTTGTCAGCCAGTTTTACAATGCAAATAGATTATCACTTGTATTCAAAGTCTAATATATTAGGGTAAAAGAAATATCGATGTACTTCTTTCGACCCAATTGAAACAGTGTCCTATACTAACAATGACAAATAGATACAATGTTTACTGTGATTTATTAAAATAGTAACTGGTCACACTATACCAACACCACCTACACCCAGGTGACAGGTGTGTGCCTGTGTTTCCGTGCTGGCACCCACTCGATGGAGAAAGCCAGCATCGAACATGGGAGAAAGCACCTACGTGCTTACAACTTTGCACCAATAGGTGACCTGTACTGTGTTCCTGCTGTGGTTCTTAAGTGGAGGGGTGAAGGATCACATGTTTGGGCATTTGCAATCCGGTTGATAGGTTTGAAGGAAGAGAGGTGTAGGACTTGTGCTCTGAGTGGTGGAGAGACAGGGTTTGAGCTAGGGTGCTTGTGCTCTGGTACTTGCCACTGTAGGTTAGTTGAGTGTGTACGTTTAGAGTTTTAAACTACACACTGGGACTCTATCGACCATATAATGGCACTATTGTGGTGTGGGGTAAATTTGGCCCCAGGATACAAATTAACTTCCTCTGGCTGAGTTAAGCCCAAATGGGGCTGAAATATGAAAACACACTGTTGGCAGAGAAAAGGCCAACATATAATTCTGAACTATCAAGGAACTGAATGCTGGTTTCAGAAAAAGGGAAAATTAAATTAAATGGGCCCATGTGTTTGAATGAGAAAGCCCAAAACCGGATGCCTACTGTCCAATACATGTGACCGAGGCCCAAAGTATTCCTTTGCTAACACAGAGAGCTACCATGGAACTGTGTGCATTTTGCAGCTTAGAGCAATGAACACAGAGAAAACGAATCTCCATTGCCAGAGTAATGCAGATATAAATCAGGACGTAAAGATGAACATTAATGGCATGGTGCAGGAGCAAATGAAGATTGTATGCTGTAAGATATGATGTAGGACTGTGCAAAGAAAGAAATTGCGACATTTAAAGCACTAATTTCTGTTTATCAGAGCTGACTTTAAAACCTGTGGTTAAACCCAAAATGGCCTTCCCCCATATCAGATTCAAAGGCCAAGAACTGACCTTCCACCTAAATGTACCAGACACAGATGGGCAACCTTTCTTTAAAGCTTCTTCAGAGCAAGAAAGGTAGTAGAGCTTATGCCTAGCACCAAGGTTTATTGGGATGAACAGATGACCACTGAGTCAACAGAAATTGCTGCTAATAGATGTGAACTCTGAATAATAGCCCAAATTAAATCCAATTTTGCAGTGAAGCCCTGAGCTGATGTCAATTGACATGCACCAGAGAATGTCACATGAGTCAAGGGGTGGAGTTGTACCCCTCTGTTCGAAGGAGATAAGGAGACCAGGGCCTGCCCATTAACTTTGAAAGAAGCTAATTGTTTCATTGCAGGCAGAATTAACACTGAACACCCAGGACTACATCACGGTCTTGGGAAGAACAAATGTTTAAATGAAGTGAAAAATATGTATGTCATTAATAAATCTGCCATTGGTTTATATAGAGAATCATATTTTGTCCATTAACTTGAGAATGGTGACACTTATAAAATAGTTGAAATATGCCCGAAAAGCTTATGTAAAGCCCCCTCTGATGATACAACTTGCCTGAAAAGTCGACCTTGAAAACCAGAGTTATAAGCTAAAATGTGATTATAGCTTCCCAGAAAAATGTACAGAGCGTAGAGTCGGGAAGATGGTAGCGTATTAAATTAGATACCGGTTTATAAAATATTGTGATGCTAAATGTGATCCTGTTTGAATAAATCATAAAAATCTGCCATTCACACTTGCAACCGCATGCCGACATGAGACACCGTATGTTGCGACCAACATGATCAGACCAATACAGCAATGTATAGTTTGTGACGCTTATTTATAAATTGAAGAAAAGTGTCATGTTGAAGCTTTTAAGTCCATTTGAAGTGTTAGAAATGACATTCCAAATGGGTGGAGCCATATCTCCCAGAAATGGAGCGTTGTAACGGAAAGGGGCCAATCAGAGAAATTCTTGGCTTGTCCTAAGATTCACTGATGCTTGGCGCATCATCTGTGCCATCCTCCTTCTGAGGCCTAATACCTAGTCCCCCATTTGCTTGGCAGGACCTGGAGGTTTGGCTTCCACACCTTCTCTGATTAAGGCAAGGGGCCCCTTCAAGGGATGTCCAAAGAAAAGTTCAAAGAGGCTGAAACCAATACCCTCTTGAGGCACTTCCCTACAGACAAACAACAGGCATGGTATGAGGAGATCCCCTTTCCTCCCTAGGGGCTCTTCCAAAGCCCCCACCATGCCTTTGAGAGTCTTATTAAACCTTTCAACCAGACCATTGGTCTGGGGATGTTAGGAGCTTGAGAACATATATGTTACCCACACTCCTTCCACATCGCTTGCATGTAACTCGACATGAAGTTAGATACTCTGTCAGAGACCACCTCTTTAGGGGATCCAACTCTGGTAAAAGTGCCCAGGAGAGCCCTGGCAACCACCTTGACATTAATGGACCAAAGGGATATCGCCTCAGGGTACCTGGTGGCATGATCAACCAGTACCAGGATGAACCGGTGTCGCACTGGTGTGGGAGGGTCCAAGGGACTGACAATGTCGATGCCCACCCTCTCAACTGGAGTGGCAACCACTGCCAAGGGCTGCAGTGGGGCAATGACACTGCCTCCAGTCTTGCCAGACAATTGAGAAGTGGGACAGGTCCGGCAGTGGGACTTCACTTCTACTCCCATCCAGGGCCAGTAGAAATGTGCAGAGAACCTTTGTTGCTTAATCTTCTTAGTACCAAGATGACCAGCCAAGGGCACCTCATGTGCCAGCTGCAGTAGGAAGGGCATGTAAACCGTGGGTACCACCAACCTCTTGAGGGCACCATGTTCAGGCTTAGTGGGATCACTACAAAGGAGCTCACCCACCCAATAAATCTTGAACGACCTAGGTACTTCACCATGTGCTTGGGCCTGTTTTCTTAAACCCTCAGGAGAGTGGCACTCTCTCTGACCCTTACAGAAGTCTCCCCTAGAGCGCTCCCCTACAGCCAGCAGGCATTGAAGGTCAGGGTGATCCTCTGAGTTGAGAACCTCTCCCGCAGGAGAGTCTTCTGGCTCTTCTCCCTCAGGAGTGGAGTCTCGGGTTACCACTGGACCGAGCCCGTCCGGAGCCTGGATCCCAGTGGGTGCTGCTGAAACAGCAGTAAGAGAAGGAGCCCCCTTCACAGAGATAGTCCTCTTGCTCTTCCATCTCGCCTTGGGTTTCCCCCTTGGCGTGGGTAACTGACTATCAGTCAGACCCAGAGTGACCTGAGACCTAGTGACTGCAGCAGCATTCAGGGGTAGTCCATGCAAGATCAACCACGACTCTACTAGATCATTTCCCAACAAGATGAGGGCAGGCGTGTTGTCCTCAACCAGGACGGGAAGCTTTGCTGTTTTGTCTGCAATCGTTATGGTAACTAGGGCTACAGGAGATAATGTGAGACGCCCACCAGCTTACCTGGTAGTTCTCAGAGGAGCACGTACATGGTCCTCTGGCATGAGCAGGGTCCTGTCCACCACTGTCATACTTACCCAAGTGTCTCTCAAACCAGTGGAAGGCTGGCCATTCAAGAGGACACTTCGCAAAAATCTGTGGATATTCTGTGGTATAGTAGCCAGTACTTCTGCGTACTGGTCCTAGGCCCCAAGGGACACTAGGGATATCTCTGCAGGGGCACCAAATGTGATTCTTGTAGAGGAGGGCAGGACAGTGGCCTCCACCTCAGGCGTGAAGCAAGGGTAGGTCAGGCTGACAGCCTGGACTCCACGTGCCTTACCTTTACACTTGGGGTCACCCTTCTTGTGGTCCAGAGCCCCACAGTCCCAACAAGTGGCAGGAATGTGAGGTACTGTACTGGATCCACTGGGAGCCTGCTTTACAGCAGGAGAACCGTTACTCTTACTCCCTCCCCCATGAGATTTATGGTTCTTGGGATAGGAAGGTTTAGACTTACTCGACTGTGATTGCTTATGGGACTCCTCAGGCTTCTGAGAGGTCCCTTTCTCTTTGTCCTTGTCCTTCCCACTGGGTTCCTTAGGGGACACCCAGTGGGAGACCCAATTATCAGCCAGCCTGGACAGCTTAAAGGGATCCAAAATGTTCTGGTCAGCAATGTACTGATGCAGCTCTGGTGAACAGGCTTCAGAAAAATGCTCAAAAAACAAAAGGTGGAACACATCAACCAAAGTTTTTACCTTGTAAACCATCAATCCACCCCATCATGCTCATATGCACAGCACTCACCCAATCAACCCAAGACACATTCTCTCTTTTCTTATATCCCCTGAACCTTTTAAGGTATTGGGTAGGTGTCTTGCCAAACTTGGCAATCAAAGCAGCTTTCATACACTCAAACTGACCCCCTTTCTTCTACAGTTTCAGAATACAGTCATAATCAGTCTGAGGTACTCTACTTACTTAGCCCAATCTATTTGATCAACATCATGGATTCCACAAGCCATTTCAAACGCTTCTATCCATCGGAGGATATCCGAACCCTCTGCATACACACCAACCAAATCTTTCATAAACTTGGCTGAAGTCTCCACTGTAGCTTTCGCTAGCTGGATTCTCTGCCATTTAGTGTCCTTGTTTTTGAGATCAAGATCCCTATATTTGAGTATCACTTGCTGTGCCAACTTCTCCTTCTTCCATTCAGTTTCCAACTTTTTATATTCAAAGGACAATTTCATCCTTAATAATTTCAAGGTATCTCCTGAAGAAACAATGCTGGGTTTCAGAATGGAAGTGACAGGCCATGTGGCAATCCCAGAAACAGATTCATTAATAACTCCAGGGGTAGGGTCTTCAGTGGTTTCATCCCCGCTCCCCCACCTTCATCAAGAGAATCGCAATCAGTCTGGTAGTCCACCAGGGCAGCTATCTGCTCAGCCCTAGGCTTATATTCAAAGTCTATCTCCCTGACTTCACAAGCACTCTGGAGAGCCTCTAAGCTCATCCGGGTGAATTTGTCATTTGCAATGGATTCCATTGCTTGTAATGTAGTTATCCTTATATATGCAACCAAACCTCATATTAACAAATTGTGGATATTTTGTAGGTGGCAAGGTTACCCACTGATTCTTAAAACCATCAGCATCCCACCACTGCCACCAGTGTAAATACTGGAGGGTGGTATCTGTACTCCTGCCATCTATAGGGCAGAGCAGAGGCATAGAGCACCCCAGCCTGGATTCCCTAGTGTGGTAGCAACCGATGAAAAACCAAGGCTTAAGCTATCAGGAGGTGATGCGGGCTGGTTCTTAAGTACAGTGTAGTCCCCAAGTTCCCCAAAGGAAAGTCCACACTTATGTTATGTGCTAACACAGTTCTTTATATAAAAATAAGGTTCAAGGTATATACAAAATAACACACTTTGTACTCTGGTAATTCTAATATGGCAAATATATACAATGTCTATGTGGTACCACACTTAGCGATAGATTTCTTTAAAATGCATCAACTGCAGACAGTTATAATGGCATACAAATCATGTAGCAAGGTGTAACAGCATAGCTCATAGGAAAGAAGGCAAGTTAATTTTAAACAATGGCAGAATGCTTCTTTGGCAACTAAGACACAACTGGGCAACCTGTAATGAAAGTGTTAACATGCCCGGTCCATTTATGTTTAAATAGTCTTGTTTCCTGGTCAGAAAGTTCAACCACCCCAATGTACCTGAGACAGAAGAGTTTCTTCAACGGTTCGTCGCCGGATCCCTCGAGAGTGGACTCCATTTGAAGCAGGAGCCACCATGTGTCGAGATTCCACGAAGAAAAGTGAACACTTGCATCGTGACTACAGCGTCGACCTTCGCGGTGCTCTTTGAAATTCGTTTGAGGGAGTCCTGGGAAGAAGAGGCATGCAGTCCACCTTGATGCAAAGAGTTCAGTGCCGTAAAGAAGACTCGGTGATGGACATAGGCCCAGCAGCGGGCATCGGATGTCAGAAGATGCTTCAGAGGTCCTCTGACCTGTCGGTGCTGCAGCCGCAGCACATACCTTGGGATGGCCTCGGCGATTGGGAATCGACCACGGGCTGGACTTCGGATCTTCACTTTGTCAGTCTCCTCGGGACGTCTTTGTTGGCTTCTGGTGGCGGGAAACCCACTGGTGGACTTTCCTCGGCAGCCAGCGACCTCAACTTTCTCTGGCCGGACAAAGTAGTTGACATTGATGGCAAGGAAGCACTTTGTTCAAATGTTCTTAGGCAAGGTGGAGCGTTGCTTCTCCCATCGTCGAGCAGCACAGCTTCAAGCTGTCCCTGCTTCTGGGCGACACAACTCAACTGGCTTCCAGCGGTTACGAAAATCCTCCAAAATCGGTCAACGGCAATGGACTTTGATGACCTCGAAGTCCTGGTGCTTTACTTCAAGATTCTCGGTGGACCCCTTCCCCGGTTGACAGCCTTTTAGGACTGGCTTCCAGGGTACCTCAATGAAGATCAGCTTTTGCATGATGGTCCCTCGTAGCTCGGGAGAGGTCTCCGAGCCAGGTCTTCTCTCATATCCGTCCTCGACAGACTCAACAGCTTTTAGATTTCATCGAAGGAAAGCTGCAGCAATTCCTCTTCTTCCAGCTGGGCTTCAAGGGTAAGCAGCTTCAAGTTTCAACTTTAGCTTCTGAACAAATTGGTAAGTGGGAGGTCCCCAGATACAGACATCTGTCCCTCATTCACTCTGGCTGAGCCAGGCTCAGTCATCCAATCACACAGAAGGGAATTCATGCAGACAGGCAGCCAATCAGGCTCACATGCATTCAGGCTATTCACGTCCACCCAGACACCCATAACAAGAAATGTGGATTGGGGCAAGCACCCAGCTTTTCAGTACACCACACTGCATTCATGTCAGTTTCAGGCAGGGCTGTTCATTCATTGTGTCACACACACACACAGAAACCAGACCCCATAACATAGAATGCATATTGGTCACAAACTCTATTCACACAGGTCCCACCCCCAGGGTGTACCCACAAAGTACAGTAACTGGGAAGGCTCCAGCCAGTCTGGCCTGGACTGCCCCACAATACCATATATGGTTCTTCCACCCAACAGCCCGTCAGGGGAAGGGACAGAGTCAGGGCTTCCCAGGACTTTGGGAAAAACAAAATAACAGGCAATACAAAGCAAGAGGCTCCAGGGGGCATCCTGTCTTCTATCAGCAATCCACAGATTCCTATGGCATTTATATGACATATACTAGGGGTACAGGGTTGCACCCACACCCATGGGTGCCATAAGGGTATCCCAAGGGTCTCTGTTCACCACAACCAAAAAGAGGAAGAGCTGCACTGCCAGGAGTCCACTACTGGACTGTGGTGCAGAAAATAACAAAGAACACACATGATAAGGGAGTACAGGACATGGACATGGAGGCAGTTTTCCAGCATCTGAGACATATCTTACACCCCTCCCCCAAAGTGCAACATGAATAATCGGGTGGGTTACTAATGTCCTTCTGTAAATAGTCAGTAGGAAGTGTACACCCAGTCCTGAGAGAGAATGGAAGAAAAGGAAGCAAGGGGAGACAAATCCACAGTCCTCCGAAGTAGCCTGGGCTGACATGGGACAAGACTGAATGACAAGGGCGTGGCACATCATGTTACACTGCAACAGGAAAGGGAACAGTAAAACATGCCAATAGGTGTGTGTCAACGGTAAGGGAGGATGTGAATAGTTCCTTAAATACTGGCTAGCGGTCAGTCTCCAGATTCTTTAGTCCTGAGACCATATATGTGGATCCTCGTTCCCGTTCCATTGTCCTATACAGAGCTCTGCAACCTTTGGCTCCCTGGACTTTTGAGACTATGACTCCCATCACAGGTGGCATCGGTAGTATGGCAGCAAGATGATGCAGAGCCACACAGGTTCAAATCTCAGGTCTGAGCTTAGAATCATCTTCGGTATTAAGCTTCTTATAAATAACCAATTATACAATCAACCCTGGCCAAAATAATCAATGGTGCAGGATTGGGGAGTTGTAGTCCAAAACAAATAAATAGCCACAGGTTGTAGACCCCTGCCCTAGTCTCTTGAATCAAAGGGATCTGCAAAAGCCGGGACAGGTCCAGGAAAGTTAGCAGCTCGAGCAGAACGTCCCTTTTCAGCAACAAAGTCGTCCACGAGACACTCTCCCCATTTATTATTATTTATTTATCATTTTATTATTTATTTTGCACTTAAGCCCTTGGGTATCAAAGAGCAATACCAGAGGGCCAAAAAGGAGAAGGGATAGGCAAATAAGCAAAAAAAAACAAGATTGAAGAACAAAGCGTAAACTTCAAGGTGCAAAATATAAATCAGTCACTCCATCAGAGGGTTTGCTTTATGTACAAAATTCAGCGGATAAGAAGCTTTTCAATTTTTTCCTGAAGGATAGTAAGGAAAGTTGAGACTTCATGGAGGTCGGGAGTTCTACAATGCAGGTGCTAAGGCCTGAAATGTTGAGACCGCCGCTCGCAGTGTACGGGCCCGATTATACCACTTCAGAAGTTCGTTGGGATATTCGGGTGCAATGCCATAGAAGCACGTGTGTGCTATTGTTTTGAATTTAGTCCGTTGAGAGATTGAGAGCCAATGCAATTTTTTTTAGCACAGGTGTGATATGCTCACGAAGACCCGCATTAGATATTATTCTGGCTGCAGCGTCTTGCACTACCTGCAGTCGGGCTATTCCATACGCAGGGGTCCCCAAACGCAATGCATTGCAGCACAGGGGTGATATGCTCACGACGACCAGCGGTAGATACTATTCTGGCTGCAGCATTTTGCGCTACCTGCAGTCGGGCTATTCCATACGCAGGGGTCCCCAAACGCATTGGATTGCCTTAATCCAATAGAGAGCAGGGCTTTTGCCCTTTGTAGTCAAACGGATGAGCCAGGCAGTTTTGAGGGTCAAGCCAGGACCTTAATTGGGGGCATTCACCAATCACCATCCAACTTCCTGATGGCGGAATTGACCACTTCGGTAACTGCCATGGGTATTTCCTGAGTCAGCCAGGCAGCTTCGCTGTGTTGGCATACCCTGGCATTAAGGGGGGTGTCTTAACATCCTGGCTGCTCTTGTATCTGGGTTTGTTTTCGAACTACGCCTTGCAGATCAGAGACATCTCTAAGGTCAGAGGCAAAAGGGACAAATGCCTCGGGCCCCCACCTTGGAAAGGGCCACCACTTGGCTGCCTGATTTAAAAGAAGTGGCCATTTTGTGCAGAAAATAAGTAACGTATGTCATGATATTGGACAGTGTGTTGTCGGGATGTTTTTTGGCAAGTACGTTCCGATCTGATGGACAATGCTGTCAAGTGTTCTGTGTTCAGTCTGCAGTATTTTCACCTTTCTGGATGGAATCTACAGATCATGTGGAATGAGCAAAGTTGAAATACGCATTAATGCATTTGAGTGCCTATGGTTCAGAAGATAGCTCAGCGTGTTAGGTACTGGATGCAGAGATCTGTGTTTAAATGTCCAATCACTGCAGCAAATTCTGTCTAGGCGACTCATTCTTTCCAATCTCTGGGGGTTCATAAATGTTCGTATATAAAAGAAAAACGCACTTAGGATCAGCATGGTGTAGGTTTAGAAGACAGTACCTCTAGACAGGGGTATAAAACAGGACAGCCACCCCAAATGAAGAGCATAAACTATTAGTCGGGAGAGGTAATTAGGTAGCCAACTTCACAATCATGGAACCATAGTGTTGAGGCTGATAGCCTGGCTTTTCCACAGGACAATACAGTGATCCTGGACAAATCATCTTATCTCACTGTGCAGTACTGAGCCATCTTCTGTGAAAAGGTTTGCTTTCTCACTAAGCCAATCGCCTACCCTTGCTTTTACTTTGGCCATTTGAGAGGAGGGACTTGTAGACAGAAGACAGCTGACCAAATGTTGCAGGCCTCCGGTGACCTTGTTTCCAGGTCGGCTTATTTGACAGAAGAAGCAGTTTGCTTTTTTGATTTAGAAATGTGCTTTAATCGGAATATAAAACATAATCCTAAATAAAAAAAAATAACATCAAGTCACATAATATTACAATAACAAAAATCCACAGAATCTAGATACCTTTTAGGTGATGAAACAATTAGAATAAAACAGGTTTCATTGCTGGCTCTATATGACTTTTGCAGATCTTCCAAGTAAGTGTGCGTTTTTGTACACTTACAAATGTTCTTTTGCACTTTGTTATTAGCAATGTACAGGTCTGTGTGTTAGGTGTCTTTATAGCTTTAAAGTACAGTAATAAAACAGAAACAATATTTTTTAGACTTTCATCGATTAGTATTGTGGTACTTTTATACTCCCCTTGAGGATAGAGGGATTGAATCTAAAATCATTTGTCTTTTGCATGATATGTTTCAGATGTAAAGTTTTTTTATTTTATTTACTATTGTTATGTTGGGTTATCATGTGATTTGTGAGTGGCATCAGGGGTGGTTCTGAGATGACTTGGGGGTGCGTGCAGGTAGGTGTGTGGAGGCTCTGAGGTGGTGGTGGTTCTGGGAAGCGGCAGGAGGCACCCAAGGAATGGTGACCACCCCCCCCCCCCGGGGAAGGGCATCAGGTGGCTGGGACAATTAGAATGTATACTCTGTGTTCTCGTCTGCATTTCCAGCCACCTGATTGGCTGAACGCACCAGGTGTGAAATAATAATAGTGACCTGCTCACTAATGGACACATTCCTTGAAAACCATGGCCCTCTGCTAACCTCAGTCTACGTTCGGAGGCTTACCTCTGCCTGGAAGCTTTTAATCTGTCTGTATCCTCTATCTATTTTCATGGAAGCATTTAGGCACAGCCAAAGATCCCAGCTGCTAACTCTGACCTAGTCACCATCATTTTGTTTCCTCTCTTCCCCCCCTATTTCACCTAATTTCTCCCAAGAATTTATAGAGGGGATTACATAAGGCTAGAATACGGCTCTGCGGTTGTCCCCCCATCAGGCTTCCGTGCCCTGTGCCATGTCTAGACACCTCGTCCGATCTTCCTTAAGCACTGTACAGCCTAGGACCAAATGCTTGATAGTCTCTTTTACTGCAGCCATGCCACATTGCCTACAGCTATAATCTGTAGTTAAACCATACCAGCTACCCACCCTCTCAAGTGTTGGGAGTTGATTCATTCGAAACCGTAGGTATAAAGATCTTCTTTTGGAACATGGAAAAATGAGAATGTACCTTGGGATTTGGTCCCTCCTGAATGCAAGTCTTGCATATTCCTTGTAAAGGCTTGTTTTTATCATATCTTCTGATGTTTTACCCCAGTCATAGTAAAAAAACTTTTGTTTTACTTTCGACTGGTTTACAAGCAGCTCCTCCACTGATGAGCCGATTTCAAAAAGTAATTTGTTCATCTCTGCCTTAATTTTGATGATAGAGTCTCCAGGGGTTCGTGGTTGTACTTGTCCCCATTTTTCATACAATGAGTGAGCTGGAGGATTTAATAACTTGGCATAGGTCATCAATTTCCTCCACTCAGCCCTCACGGCGAGTGAAACTAATCCAAACCCATGACATATAATTGAGTTTGTAATTGATTTTGGTACCCTAAAGGTTTCTTTCCAAAGTTTTCTTTGGAATGCGTTTAGATTCTGTCTCAAATCATTAAGGTTAATATCCAAGCCATACAAAATCGGCAACTCCACCTGCATCTGGTAGAACCGGATAAGTGCTAACAATGAATAACTAAATAGCTGAGCATATACCCGCCTAATCCTAGTAAGAAGAGGGCCATATCTAGAATTCAGATACTTCACCCCTCCCACTTTAGATGTTGAATTTATTACCTCATAACCCAGATATGTTAAAGCAGAAACCCTCTCCAGAGGCTCATCACCTACATTACAAATCATTCTTTTAGGTCTTTTTTTTGGTTGAGAAGATATGTACTCTTGATTTTGCCCCATTTACCTTCAGGTTATTTTGCTGCTTAACTAGGGAAAAGCGCCAACTTGCGTTGCAGTCCGATAGGTGTGAGGTCGAACATCAATACATCGTCCGCAAAGGCTGTACAATCCAGTATTGCCAACCCCAACTTCACCGAATTTGTAGTTCCCCCTCCCAGATTTTAGCTACATCTGCTGTGTGCAAGTTGTAAAGGGTTGGAGCCACCGCACATTCTTGTCTCGGCCCTACATAAGTGCCAATTAGGGGGGTCATAGCTCCTTCCTTATTCAACCTCACTCAGATTCAGCAGGATCCGAGTCCTCAACAACTTTTTCCACAATCGACCGCGACTAACTGTGTCAAATGCACTATATCAAATGAGGCCATATAGACTGTCCCAATAGATTTCGCTCTCATATGTGCTAATGTGAAAGCGTTTAGGGGGTCCCCATACCTGTTCGGAAGCCTATCTGACACTCAGAGAGAAGCCCTCGTAGATTTATTTCTCTTTTAAGATCCCACAATAGGAGGGTCCCAAAGATTTTACTAGTGGAATCCAATAGAGCTATGGGTCTGAAATGTGCTGCATTTAGTGTGTCCCCCTTTTTTATAAATTGGTACAATATGAGATTGCTTCCAAGTATCTGGAACTCTTAAAGTATGATGTTCATGTCGAAAGAGTTCCCATAAAGGGGTTGTCCATAGCTCCATGTTTTCCTTAATTACAACCGGAGGGATACTATATGGCCCTAGAGCTCTTGAGGGTTTTGCTCTACCAATTGCCCACACCACATCTCCCCGATTTCACGGGCAATTTTGTTCCACCTTTGGCCAACTTTCCACATTTACCAGAGGTTCATTCTTAGGGGTGATGTACTTATTGCCAATGAACTGTACCCAGACCTGTGCTGGGATCTGGCACTCTTCTATCATGGTCATGTTTCCTTTCGTTACCCCTGCCATCATAGACCTGAATTTCCCTGTGTCATTTTTTGACAATGACGTCACCATCTCTTGATTCCTCTTGATTACTGTTTCCTTTTTAATCAGCTTAAGTACCTGTTTATAATAATAATAACAACTGTATTGTGATGTAGACCGAAATTCGGACTTTACACAAATATATAAGTAAATACAATAAAATAAAATAAAATACAATATTACATTACAAACCATTATCATATAAACATATAAACATATAACCACATAAAGGCTCATAAGCATATACTCCTTCCCAAAAACTCAAGTGCATATTTCATCCATAAGATACAATGGAGAACGGTAACACATGCGGAAGTACCTGTTTATAATATGTCATTATCTTCTTCTTTTTCTCTAAGACTGACACAACAGTAGCAGAATTTAACCTACATACCTTAATCTCCGCTCTCCTCTTTCTTTTTGCTTCCTTGATTTTACCATCAAAGGAATTGGGATGAATTTGGTTTCCCTGCAAATGTCCTTCTTAGTAAGAGATTTCAGACAAGTTTGCAATTTCGCATTATAATTCCAAACTGTTAATTGGAGACCGTTTTCCATCATATTTCTTATCTCTTTTCCCCAATCCACTGTGAAATCCGTAACTGCCTTTATATTCCACCTTATAGCTGCCCCCCCTTAGTAACCAGAGTAAAGGCCACAGTTGGACAGGTTTGGTGCATATTCGGGCATATACTTAAGTTTTAGTATATAGGCAAATGATCACTACCCCTCGGGTCCCCCCAGACTATTCAATCGTTTTTCCTGTTCAGCGCTGCAGAGACAAACATATGATCAATCCAGGAGGTACACCCCTACCCTTCTTCCACGTGAAGAAATCATTTATTTCTTCCCCGTTGGAACGCAAGCCCACAGGTCCCATTGTGCAAAAAAGTTTTTCCATAAGGCTCCCAGATAATCACTTCTTGTTCTTGCGATTTTTCCTCTACTAGTACCATTTGTCTGTTATGTCTCTACACAGGATGCATTAAAGTCTCCTGCTACCAGTAGGTTGCCATTTCCTGCTTTCTCCAGCCATTCTTCAAACAGGATTCCAAGCTCATTTTGCAATTTTGTTGTGTGCGTATAAGATGAATTTCCATAGATATTCACTAACAGGAGATTTAATTCTGGGGGGGGGGGGTCATTTGGATAGAAATGGCCATTGGATCAGAAGAGGTAATTTTCAGCTCATGATGACTCACATCCCAACTCTGATCAACAGCTATGACCAACGCTGCTTTGGGTCGGGCCATTTTTCCTTGTTCTGCCAATTTGCAGTATGTTCTATACCCCTTTAATTCCAGATGTTCTCTGCCCATTGTTTCTTGTAAAATTATCACATTTGCAGCTTCAAAGGACCCTAAGGAGTTTCCCTTAGCTTATGGAAACCACATATGTTCCACAATGTAAACCTGAGGGCATTCCTATCATTATATATACAAGATCATACAATTCTTAGTACTCTATAAACAAAGAGTACTGCTGTTAACAGCGTATTACAGGCGACCAGTAACCATCCTCATCACATTATTTAAAATATCCCGTTTGGTGAACTTCTTCGCATCAAAAGGAATTGCACAACAGAAACAGAATTAAAAAAAACACCAAGAAGTGACGATTAGAAAATTTAAAAATTGTGGATACAGCACAAGACATCTAAAGAAAATGGTACTAAAAACCATGGGGAGATCCAGACCTGAATTATTACAAGACAAGTTTACTAAAACACCGGAATTAGACAAATTGAGGTTCATCACGACCTACAGCTCAAATCATTTTGTGATCAGAAATATTTTGCAGAAGAATTGGAATATTTTGACAACAGATCCTGAGCTAAATACCTTTTTGGACAACAAGCCCAACATGTTTTTTTTTCGAAACTGTACAAATTTGAAGAGAATGATCAGCCCTTCATACTTTGAGAACCGGATATACGAAAGATTCAAACAAATACAGTCTTCAAGTACAGGATCCTGGCTCAAACTGTCAATTCAAGGGAATTTCAAATGTAATAACTGCCAGATCTGTCCACATATGGACAATGCGAAAAAAGAATTTCTACAACCAAATGGCAACAAGATCAAAATCAAACAATATATCAATTGCAACAGTCAATTTGTCACGTATGCTATTACATGCATATGCAATAAGACATATATTGGCAGCACAATAAGAAAACTAAAAATCAGGATAGAAGAACATCTGAGAGCAATCAAAAATAAGGATATGAAATCGCCTTTAGCCTTACACTTTCATGAACATCACTTAGACTCTGACTTATCCAAAATCAAATGTTATGGAATAGAAAAACCTTCCCCATTAAAAAGAGGGGGAAACCTGGAAAGACTACTACGTAAAAGAGAAGCCTTTTGCATTTGGTCCATGGACACAATTTACACTGGTTTAAATGTCGACCAGGAGCTACATCATTTCCTTTGACAGAACCAATGACTTTGTGAATCATAGGCTTTGCATTTATAGAATTGTACTTTTTGCACTCTGAAATAACTGTATAATATGTCATTTATCCTCTTTGCGTTTCTCTATACACTATATTTTTTTCTTTCCTTCATAATTTCTGTATTTCTGGCTTTTCTGGCAGTCGTTCGTATTATGCTCTGATAAGCAATGTGAGAATATTCCATTACAATTTGATTTGAATTTCTATGGGGAACTACGCACTGTTGTATGACCGCCTCTGTTCTATAAAACGATGCTCTGTCTTTTCTCGTATTTTAGCATAGAATATGAAAGACTATCTTTACAATGGGATTTCCACGATGAGGATTGAGTTCAAAAGCTGAATCAAGCACGTCAAATGCATTCTTCACATTTGGAATACTTATATTTTTTCTGTTCATTTACATATTGTGTGAACATCACCAGCTTTTATTTTTTCCTTAGTAACACGGTTCTAAATACATTTTGTACTATTTACCGTACAATAGAGATTGACACTAGACCACCCCAATCCAACATGGTGCCTCGCAAGAGACGGCAACCCGTAACACAATCACGTGCCATACACATCACAAATAGCTTTATCGACCTTCCGGCTAGAGTACAACAGCACCATTCACACTGATCACGGCAATCGTACCGCTCGCTCTGATGCATGAAACTAAACACACTACAAATTAGAGGTAAGCTTTCCGTATCCGTTTATACAGTTCGCTTTAGAGTTGCAGACTGTATTTTAGGTGCAGATTGCAGATCATCCGTAGTCACGGCCAAACAGGACGCTTAAACATATGTATCCTTTCCTCTCCAGCATCACTACTCTACCTATTCAGAAAACACATCACCAGTCCAACGTTGAACTACTTGCCTGTATACCTTGCATTTTTCAAACATGTAAGTGACCATTTTTAGTCTTTCGAATAACATAAACGTTCAACCCAGACTTGTTTGTTTGTTTGTTTGTTTGTTTGTTTGTTCATTTATTAAGCGCACCAGACTCGTAAGTAAAAGGGCGCAACGACAAGGAGATGTAAGGCTTACATAGTTACATATACATAGGTTACAGAATTTACATATCATAACATATTTACTTGTCCTGCAGATCCCATTGTAAACACCCAATTTATTTTCTATCTTGTCCTTTTTCAATAGGTTGCTAAGGTCTGATATATGCACTTAAAAAGAGATATTAGCCAGTATACCCCTGAGGAACCGTCAAATTTAAGGCAGGGAAACACGTGTCGGGATTAGGCTGGACACAATGAACTTGTATGAATGAATCCAAGCAAAATGTAATGAATTGAATTATTTGAATTCAATGAAGAGAATTATTGTAACAATTGGATTAAATTGAGACTAAGTAAACCACACCAAGTCTTTTTGGAATCAACTCTTTATTTACCAAAGAACATTTTTTTTGATTGTGATACTTTTTGTTTAAGCGCAAGCCACAATAAAGTCTAGCTTGTTTGTTTTCAATATAATTCTTTCCCTCTACAGTCTAAGGGTAATAGACCTTTAACTTGCTGCTTTTACGCTTCAAACCTGATTTGTATGGAGTAACGCCGGAATCAGCAGAATACTGACTTTATTTTCATCCCATTCCTATTAAAGCTGCTGCTGGGACATTTTTAACCTTCTCGAACATCTCGAAAGCCCCCTCCAACCAGGCCCAATAATCTCCGTTTACTAGGTGGCCTATGGGACCAGTTTTCACTTCACTTAGACCTTGCGGACTATCCAGTAGTGGTATCGGATTTAGATAGCCTTCTATTTCTTCCTGTGTAGCCATTTCTCTTAATTGATAACCCAATGTTTTCAAGGCCTCTCTATTACTCCATACCATCTGGGCCACGAGGTTTGAGGCAAAGTAACTCACTGATCGTTCTGCCCCCTTCTTCAGGAATGCCACTCGCAGAATATCCCCCGATCTTAGTGCCCTCAAGTGGGGAACCACCTGGATCCTTTAATTATCGTCCCTCTGTTAAATGTTCTTTATTCTCCGATGTCCACCCCATTTCAGTGCCCTGGAAGATTTCTCTTTCCATGTACTTAGCCCTTCCCACCTGTTGACTACTTGGGGGTTCGGCTGGGGGTTTATCTGGGTTCTCTTCCAAGGGCCCCGTAACTTCTTCTCTCTTTTTTGTTCATATGAGGAGGGAGGCAGTCAAGTCCTGCACAGGACAGATGTCTGTGGTACCATGTTCAGTGTTTATACCTGTGCCAAGTGGACTCAGAGGCTGTGACTGTACAGGAGTGGCAGTGCTTTACTTTGCGCTACTGACATGCTCTCATGTTCAATGACACAGATGGCACTATTCCATCCCACGTTCTTGGAAAAAAACACTTTTTTTTTTTTTAACTGGGATGACTTTCATTTATAGTTTTAATTATATGAGTCCCACTGTCTCAAGATATGTAATTGTAATTGGTTATTTATAACGCGCTTAATACCCAGAGGTTTCTAAGCGCGGACCCTCGGATCGAACCTGTGTTGCTCCGCATCGTCTTGATACCAAGGTGAGTTGTTGCCCCTGAGCTATCCTCCCGAGACTAAACACTTTTGAACTCGTTCGGTTGCTGGCTGCTGGTTCTGCTGCACAAGGTAAATTCATCCTTTCTGCAATTGTGGTACTACCACTCCTCACATGATGGCATGATGGCATGTGTTGTAAGCATCGCTCCCTGCACGTGCGAATGCAGGCATGTTCAAGTGTAGTCCATTGGACAGAGACTCCATGCCCGTTCATTGTGACAAAAGTTGTTTTCATTGCGGTGCCCACTAACACATCTCATCAACTGGACCCGGAAGTGGGGTCACAGGAGCTGTGATGTCTTTTCACTCTCCAAGAAATGCATACGAGTCCATAATGAAGCATAATGAGTCGCACGTGAGTATGCTCCAGCTGTCAACCTGTTGAAATAGGCGCATAGGCAGTCATGCTGCGATTTACTTGTTAGATGATAGCAAACTCTGCCTCTTCGGCTTGTGCAGTGAAGTTCTGGAAATGTTTGCAGAAAGAATTAGCAGGTTGTAAAATGGGGGTGTCCCCATCAATCTACCAATTATAAAAGTAGCCTTATTGTGACCACAAGAAACATGGCAGGGGCGCCGAGTACGCTGGGGCTCTGGGCCCGGGCACCCCCCGGCAGAATGAAGTCGAGCTGAGCCCCCCCTTCCCCCTGGCCAGAGAGAAGAGACGCAGTATGGCTGGCCCTTTGTTCCATCCATACTGTGTCTCTCTCTGGCAGCCCGGGTAAAAGCTGGGGGAAAATGATGTTTAAAAATGGAGGGACAGATGCAAAGTAAGAGGCTCTTGCTTTGCATCTGTCCCTCAATTTCTAAAAATCGTTTTGGGTTGGGAATACTTCTTCATCTGTGCACCCGGGTGCACGGATGTAGAGGTACACGCAACCCAGAGCGATTTTTAGAAATGGAGGCACAGATGCAAAGCAAGCCTGTCCCTTAATTTCTATAAATCGTTTTGGGTTGGGTGCATTTGTACATCTGTGCACCCCTCTTCACAAGAGGAGTGCACAGATGTAGGGGTACACCCAACCCAAAAGGATATTTAGAAATGGAGGCACAGATGCAAAGCAAGCCTGTCCCTCGATTTCTAAACATCTTTTTGGGTTGGGTGAATTTGTACACGATTTTTAGAAATGGAGGAACAGATGCAAAGCAAGTCTGTCCCTCAATTAAACAAAATCCCTTTGGGTTGGGTGTATTTGTACATCTGTGCACCCCTCTTGGCGACAGGGCTTCTATAATTGTAGTACTATGCTTTTGTTGAGGCAATGCTAGTTCATCTTAGTGGGGCTGCTATACTTTTGATGGGACAACATCAGCACTTCTCAGTTGAGCTGCTACACTCTTATTGACAAGGCCCAGCACTTCTCTGCAGTTTTATTTATTTAAATTTTAATTGGTTATTTATTATGCACGTAATACCCAGAGATTTCTAAGTGCAGACTGAGGGATCGAACCTGTGTTGCGCGGACTGAGGGATAAAACCTGTGTTGCTCCATGTCATCTTACTTTCAAGGCGAGCACTTTGCCCCTGAGCTATCCTTCCGAAACTCTGAAGATCTGAAGTACATTTAATTATAGAGAACCAGAACTATTGAGCAAGACTGATATCATCTTCATCATCATCAGAATAAGTCAACACTGTCGTGGTTATAAAAGAGCTAATATATTTAAAGGGATGGAATTACTCAGAATGTAGCAGCACTATTCAATAACCCAAAGTGCTTAAGCATGAATAATGTGAAAATACTACACTTCCCACCGTTGGGACAGTCCTGCCACTTCTCACAGAGACTCATACACCTTTTATGGGGCAGCACCGATCCAGCCCACTGGACATCTTCACTTTTAATGGCACTTCTCAATAGGGCTGCTATACTTCAATAGGAAATGACCAACACTACCCCGCAGGGAATTGCATACTCATGATGCCACCGAAGCAGCACTTCCACCCACCACGGCTGCTTTATTTTTAATGGCACAGTGCGTGTACTTCTCAGCCACTCTGCTTTACATTTAAACAGACCAAATTGTCTTTTCTCAGCAGGACTGCAACACTATACCATTGTGTTCTGTATGTTGAGTGCTTCTTCACCACCAATGTGGGTTCATGGCACTCTCCCAGTGTCTGAATAGTAGATCTGGCTACATTCAATTGGCAACAGGCATGTTCCGAGCTGCCTGCTGTCCATTAGCTGCCGCTCAGAATGTTGGAAGCTGTGATGGGGCAAGGGATAGAAGGCTCGAGCCTGTAGGATAGCAGAATCAGCAAGGTCTTAAAACCTGCTCACTCATTCTGGAGTGAGGGGCCATGGGGCAAAATTAGCCTGATCCCACATACAGGGATGTTACCCCTTTATCTCTCCTGAATGAAAGAATGAGCTCTCTCAGACACAAGTTATCATCCCTGCACACACAATGAATGAATTTGGTATGGATCTATATATATCGAGAAAACTGGAGTGAGAATTCAGAGTGTTTTAACAGAAATATAATTATCTTCCCAGATGGGAGACTGACTCCATTAATATACATGAGGTCACTGAGATGACCAAGAGTGAAACTGTACGTTCAGTTGTGAGATTACCAGCAACGGGTATACTATGCTCCAAGGAGTGAGGTGCCCACTCAATATATCACACTGTTTAGAGGTGTGAGACCCATCCTGAATGCTTGCCCAAAGAGCCTTGGCCAGAGTTTCACACTGAAGAAGTGAGCATGTGATCCGGGGTCTGCAGCCCACACACACGCATGGGATTCCCATGCACCCACTTGTGAGATTTGCACCAAATTAGTGAGATTGTGCTCCAAGGTAGGAGGCACACAAACAGTCTTTGCTCTGACGTTTGACACACTCACAGGATGGGCTGGCATTTCGTTCTCCCATCCTAGTTGTGTTGCTCTTCCTTTTGAGGGTTGTTCCACCCTGAATGATTATAGAGGGGTGTAGTAGGGGCAGTGTTGGCCTACTGGAATGCAACTGGATGGTTTAAACCTCCTTCTTACTTGACTTTAGTATATGCAGTACATGCTAGCCAATGTTTCTCCTGTTCAGCTCTCCACCCACCCCCCTCGCAACAAGTTGGCGACAACGTGTAAATGCGGTCATATAACTGCTGGTGATGTCACTTCCTATATTTGGGCACCCCGCGGGAATTTCATAAGTCGGCTCCCCTGTGCCATAGGATCAGCATAATGCCTTGCACTAACTCAATAGCACATGGTGGATCTGGGCCCCCGGCCTTCAAAAATAGATGGAAAATGTCTTTCTACAACACTCATTTTTGAAATTTAATTCACCTACCCCTGCCCCTTCTCCCAGGGAAGACTCATTTAATGTGTTTGAGGAAACTCATATTCCTCTAAGCATCTTCCCTCGTGCAAGTCAAATGTTAACTTAATCGGCTGCTCTATCTGGGTTACGACGCTAGGGTCATAAGCGTGGCGTGTTATGGGGGCCAGCCGTTGGCATCAAGCCGGCCCCCTGTAGGTGCTATGGGACACCAGCACCACAGAGGCCCAGTGCCTCAGGGGGTTGCCGGGGACAGACACCCGGTCATGGATGGGGCAGGGCGGGCCTTATCCAGCACATGCGGACCCTACCCACCTTGCTGGCAAGAGGCACCCATGGCAACATGGCCTGCAGGACTGTGCTCACACGGTCTGGGCCTGCAAGCTGAAATGAGACACAAACTCGGGTCATTCCATCTTGGAGCCTGCAGCCGGTCTAACGCAAGTACCTGCAGGGCCCAGGGCTCCTTTTAACCCAGATAGAGATCACCATCCAAAAGGTCAATGCACCTGGGAGAGACTCATCCCCTTGAAGCACAACACACATGGGAGGATCACAGCACGACATGGCGGTGTAATATTTAACAGCCTAGTTGTTATGGCTCGTGGTCACCCAGAAACTGATGCGATGCGTGGCAAACCACGTGGTGCCAACCACTAGAGGAGTAAATGGGCTTAGGAACTTTGCTTAGAGCTGGCCCAGAACCTTTTGAAAGTGCCTCATGCTGCAAAGAGACAAAGCACAACGGACCTCATAACTAGTATGGCAGTTTGTCCCCAGTGTGGTGTATCCAAGTGGGGCCCGATCACGTGACGAGGGGAGACCCGAGCCACGTGACCGGAGCGTAATAAAGTTTGGCGCGGAAGAAGTCTTTCCGGTGCCAGTAACAGCCAAAGTGAAACGTGTGTTATCATTGCTCCATGTTATAGCGTGTGAGGCGAATGTGAGCGTGTCTGACCTCCCTGCTAACACCGAAGGTCGGGAAGAGAACACAACACTGGCGACGAGGATTCCAGCACTGCGCGTGTGTCGTAGAAGCTCGTAAAAGACAAATAAATATGCAAACAACGGCAAGCCCGCTCCCTGCTGCCTGCTCAACATTCCGTTGTGCAAAGACTGTCAGGTAGTCCCAAAAAGGCCCAGGAAAAGACCCGGTTTTGCTACCAGCCCAACGCTCCACAGCAAGAACATCACAAGGAGCCCAATTAATGCGGCTCAGTGAAAATTCAGAATACTACTCCCCACAACTATAAGAACGGCACAGTGGTACGCCCAGGCACCGAGGGCCATTTTCTCTACCAACAGCACAGCAACCGCTACTCATTGTGGCAGTTAATACACCAAGTTGGAAGTGGCAGGTTGGCAGTGGTGGTCTCTATTGTGAAGTCCCAAAAGCCACCAATGCCACCATTTCCATTTAGTGGAGGTAATCCGGTGGAAAACCCTACATCCAATTACTGGAGATTGTTATCCGAGCTCTGCTCCACCTTTGAAGCATGGTGCTGTGGTTAAAGCCCTGGTACTTGCTTTACTGCCCCTTTTTGCCTCCAACGCCATATCCGGAATGAGGCCCAATATTCATATCCTGGCCTCCTCCTCATGTAAGTGTATAAACCAATTGGTACCATTGACAGAGAGAGAGAGAAACACTACCTCCCTCGCATAGTATTACCCCAACTACCAGAGAGCTAATTCCCTAAGGTAGCGATGACTAACATAAGCCCCTTTAAAGAGTCTCAGCAGAGGCCCCAGCCTTCCAGAAAGTCAGCATTCATCCACAGACTGCAGCAAGGTGTGCCCAGGCAGGCCCTGCTCAGCAGAACCGAGTTCCCACATAATAAAGCAGTGGCTTATCAACCCAAACTTGTTTTATAGGTCTAACACAGGAAGTATGTCACCAGGCAGCTTCTCTATATGTGGCATGCGCAGGGAGCTGTGCATGGCGCTTTCCATATTTCTACAAATAACCTCCATTTTGGAAGGTCATCATGTAGCTACACTGAAACTCAGATTGGTTCTTTGTCTCTCATGTCACTGACATATTTTTTCTGGCTCCACACTTGAAGCCTGCATGACTCATTGTGCACAGTCATGCACTTTAGTCCTGATAATGCCACACTGCATATGTAACTGCAGCTTCCAGAATCAGTCCCACTGGACAAGAGTAACAGCAGGCATGCAGTGAAAACACAGCTCTGCTTTCCCCTCTCCTCACCTACCATTCTTTACATCGCGTAGTCCCCACCCACCACACATCTGAGCTAGGGGCTTTGGGCTGTCTGAATGTTCTTCTCCTCCTAGACCCCAGTTCACAACCCCAAGGTAAGAGGCTCGAGCGGAGGATCCTGTTTCCTGATCTTCATGAAGGATGGTGTAAGATTGTTCCATAACGTTTCATCAACAAACTTTTGTTCGACTCTCTTTGGTCGTACAAAATTCTTATTTCTTTTAATGGGGGACATCTCGCACACATCCTATCCCCCTTCCTACTGTGAGGAATTCGACCATCCGCACGGGAAAAGTGCGCTTGCTCTGGCTTTTTTGTTCATTTTAAAAAGAATTAATGATGGGGCCATACCCGCGCACATTTTCCACGCTCACCGCACAGCAGGAAAAAAGTAATGTACTCTGGGAGGACACAGCTTACCAGCGCCGCCCTCCCCTGTCACTTGTGGCTGACACCTAACCGACGTGGGTACATAAAAATCCTTTGGCTGTCGACAGCCTGATTAGAATTTCAAGGCCCCATGGATTTGCATCTCAATTGTGAAACCTTGCTGGTGGCAGTGAATACTGAAGAATGTTAATTAACAGGCCTCAGGGAAGGCCTGGGAGCAGGGAGTGACAATGGAGACCAAATGCCAGACACCTCTTTGTAATGCAATGTGTCAACTTGGTACTTAAACCCCTCCTTGGTATGAAAGGGCAGTGAATGTCCTGTCTGTAACCACTCCTTTCAGAGCAGTGAAGTATGTGAATTGTAGGAGACGAAAGTCTGCCAGCAACCCCCTACTTCAAAGGAGGCCCATGTTGTAATCAAGCTCTACATAGGGCTCAGTTAATTAGGGAGACACTTTGATGTACAGCAGACAGGAAGATGGGTGGGACTTAGAAGTATATGTTGTTATCCTTCCCCTGTCTGTTGCCAAACGCCCTAGTTCTGACATGAAGCATCACTGAAGATTTTTGGTGGTGTCCCAGGATTGGTCCATTGAGGTGGGCTTGGCCTAAACCGATCGCTTGGGCCCATTTGGCTTTAAAAGAAGGCCGAACCCCTCACTGGTCAGATCATCTGAAGACTTTGCAAGGACTAAGAAGAAGGGCTCATTTGTACCCGGGCTGAAGGTACAGTCTACCTTACATCTTCTGCCAGTGAAGGAAGACCAAGAGTTCCAAGAGGGAAACAAGATCCCTCCCCTAAACATCTCCAGGGAACAGAAGGAGATACCGGACACAGAGGACCCATCCAGCATCTCCAGAACAGGTACCCAGCCAACACACAGCATACCCTGCTAGGTTCCTACAGCAAGCTCCTAGGTGGGAAGTGCCCGAGAGTCTCTGGACAAAGGACAAGGCCGTTGCCTGCTAATACCCTCCTGAGCTTTGGGCCATCCACCTTGAAAGGACACGAGCCCTGCGAGAAGCTAGGACTAGTGCTACACAAGCATCATCTAGTAGCCATCTTTTTACGGACAATTTCGAGACAGTCAAGTCCTCTAACCGCATCCGGCTGCACCGCTGACTGTTGTCACGCTGCAGTCACCAGAGCCATCCAAGACGCAGAGACCAGCATTCCAGATCTGCCAACCAGCACAGGGACAACTATGTTTGGCCCTGAGCCTCCGTGCCGGACAACCACCGACGTCCTTCCAGCCTCACTTGCCGAATTGCCTACCGCCTGGTACCCGCAGCTGTCGCCGCACACTAAATCTGTCTAATGGGCTGTGAAGCGCCCTGCAACCGCCTCGACGCTGCTGAGCACCAACAACTTCTTCAGCACCAGGTACATTGTGGTTCTGCCCCCCTGGTCCTTACCCAAAGGCCCCTAGATACAGTTACAACCCTTTGCCCCTTTCGTGCTGAAACTAAATAACCATGAACAGTAAGACTGATTGTTTTACCAACTACCCTCCTGTCAGTATCCAGAGTGCATCCCTTTCCTTTGTGAAACTTTCTGTCCTCTGTGTTCCTTTACAGTGTGGGTTGTAATTGTAGTGTGCTAGAATTGTCGGTTGTAGTAATAATAAAGTAGATATTTGTATACAACCTTGACTGGACAGTCCCTGTTATCACTGAGTAATAACTGTATTTTCACTGTGTTGCAACTAACCAAAAATCCACAACCTTGTGGAGATAAGCCTGCCGTTCCGTCCATGTTACCAAAATTGGACAAGCAGGTCTTATAATTTACTTGAATTCCAATCTGTTCTGCTCCCTTCTGGTGTACTAGAGGTGTGGGATTGATTGATGGTTTAGAAACTGATATTCATCCCTGCACCACTGGTGCCCCGGAAGTTGATTCGTCACACCTGCCCTTCCCCTCACCCCATGCCCCTCAAGTAACACACACATATATACTTGAGCATGCAGCTTTCACCTGCCTATTCATCTACAATATTTCTGTGAAATTCTTATACTACGTGATTATCCTTCTGATTTTCTGGTTTAACATGAAGCAGACATTTTTCACTTTAGTATGTAGGTTTGGAACTATTGCAATGGTTTGCTTCCATATTTGTACTTTTTTACATCATCATGCACTTTGCACTTTATTCAAGCCTGTTCTTGGTTTGTTGTCTTCTCTCACCTACATCAACACTCGGGTCCGTCTATTCATTTATTTTAAAACTATGTGTATACTTGTGAGTATTTTACTCACGTTTAAAGATGGCCGATAGATAATAATGCAGGCTGAGAGAGTTGTGAGAGGTCTCATCAGTGAGAGGAACCATGGTGTTTACACTAAGCATTAATATGGTGAATTCTGTTCGCCAATTTTTGTTTTTGAATTTTGTGTATTTTGCACTTTATTGAACTCTGTTTCTTTCATTTGGTGTCTTCTCTCACCCCTGTAATTTCTTTGCCTGACATTTCTAGAATGTTGTCTATACTTGTGAGTATTTTCCTCATGTTAAAAGATGGCTACCAAGTTGTGCTTCTCAGCACATGGCCGCATAATAGAGTTGTGGGAGTTGTCACCACTAGGTGTAATCATAGAGTTGTACTCATACATGAATGGTTTGGTGTTTGCTGCATGCTCTGTGTGAACAAGCACACAGTTGTAGTGCAAAACACTTTGGGGCTCATTATAAGTTTGCCAGTCCGTTAGTAACGGCACCGGTAAGCTACCAGCGCTGTTACTACCGGACCGGCAAACTACGAGTTCTGCTCACGGGTGCCTTTTCGCCCGCCAGGTCTGACCTGGTGGGCATACTGGCACCCGCGAGCTGAGCATGTCGGATGCACCGGCACCATTCACAAATGGTGCCGGTGCATCCGGCTTCCCAATTCCCATTGAGCCCTACGGGGCTGGAACGGGAATGGGGAACAATATTTTCAGGCGCCCGCGAATTGGCAATTACTGGGTAAAAGCCGTGACAAAGCCGTAATGACCCCGTAAGTGCCCATTCACGGGTGCCGGTATTTTTTTTTTTTTTTTACTGGCACGGCTACCGTCAGTATCGTAATGAGGGCCGTTGTCTTTTTTGGCTTTTCTGCCTCGTGGTGGCTGGAAATGCTGTGAATAAAGTTCATATGGACTTTTAAGCGTTGTAGTTTTGTGTTTAATAACACATTGCAGCTGAGTGCGATCCCAGCACTTTTGGCAATTTTTTGGTGCCTATATATATATATATATATATATATATATATATATATATATATATATATATATATATTTATGTATATATATAAATAATATGGGGAGAGTTGAATCCTGGCTGGTTCTACACTACAGTTATCAGAATTCCCTGATGCCACATCCTGGTACTTACCAGAGGGAGTCAACCCTGAACACCTGAATCCAATCAGCCTCCCTGAAGATTGCTGAGGCATGAAAGCGCGCTAGGAGGAGAACATCTTTGGACGGTTTGAGCTTACTGCAGCTGGGACCCAGAGTAGCCCCCTGCCACCCTTCCTTTTTCTTTGCATACATTTATTTATATATTCTTCAAAAGCCAGTGAAAATAATCCACAAGAGTTTCGAATCACACTCCAATAGGCAGCAAAATACTCATATCCAGAGCCACACTGCGGTATCTGCTCACCTGAAAGGGTGAGAGGGCTGGAGCCCTCCCCTGTCCCCTCGAGCATACCGAAGCACCAAGCCACGGACTCCACTCGGGCTGCCTGACCCCCTGATGCAGCAACTACGGAATCCCCAACACTGGTGAGCTGTTTGTTTGCTTAAACAGCCCACTGCCACTACTATTTGGGCCACCATCCGAGCCTTGCTGGCCACCAGAGCCCCACCGGGGCACCTGCGCTCATCTGCGGTGGAGATCCACCATCTTGTCCTGACCACGCGGCCTGACCCTAAAATGGCGGGCGCAGCGCGGCCCGAAAACGAGGCTGCATATTGTTCCTAAGCAACCTCGTCTCTCTTTGGCCAATCCCCGGCACCGATAGGCGGGAGCCGGCATTTCGGGAGAAGGCCTGAGGGAAAAGGCCCTGTTC
Source organism: Ambystoma mexicanum (assembly GCF_040938575.1). NCBI lineage: Eukaryota > Metazoa > Chordata > Amphibia > Caudata > Ambystomatidae > Ambystoma > Ambystoma mexicanum. The sequence goes on along the minus strand of NC_090940.1, from coordinate 76,227,139 downwards.
CTCCCCTGTTCGCCCCGGGTCGCAGCGGTTAGGCGTCGCCATTATACTAGACTTCTGCGCCCTCACGCACCAACATTACTACAACTGGCCCCGCCTTGCCCCAGCCAGCTTGCACCTCCCTGCGGCACACCTCAGGTACTATTCTATGAGTTATATGCCACCCTGGCTACTGACACTCCGTACATATCGTCATGAACAGCATTACTTATCTTGGCGCCCGGAGACTTGCCTGGTCAATTCACTCGTAATGTCTGTCACTCACGCTTGTCTTAAATGGTGTTGTGCCCTATGATCGCCCTCAGACCACATTTGAATTGTGCTGTGCCCTATGGTCGCTCACAGACCACATTTGAATTGTGTTGTGCCCTATGGTCGCTCACAGACCACATTTGAATTGTGTTGTGCCCTATGGTCGCCCTCAGACCACATTTGAATTGTGTTGTGCCCTATGGTCGCTCACAGACCACATTTGAATTGTGTTGTGCCCTATGGTCGCCTTCAAACCACATGTGAATTGTGTTGTGCCCTATGGTCGCTCTCAGACCACATTTGAATTGTGTTGTGCCCTATGGTCGCCCTCAGACCACATTTGAATTGTGTTGTGCCCTATGGTCGCTCACAGACCACATTTGAATTGTGTTGTGCCCTATGGTCGCCTTCAAACCACATGTGAATTGTGTTGTGCCCTATGGTCGCTCTCAGACCACATCTCAATTGTGTTGTGCCCCATGGTCGCCCTCAGACCACATTTGAATTGTGTTGTGCCCTATGGTCGCCCTCAGACCACATCTCAATTGTGTTGTGCCCTATGGTCGCCCTCAGACCACTTTTGAATTGTGTTGTGCCCTATGGTCGCCCTCAGACCACATCTCAATTGTGTTGTGCCCTATGGTCGCCCTCAGACCACATTTGAATTGTGTTGTGCCCTATGGTCACTCACAGACCACACTCATATTGTGTTGTGCCCTATGGTCGCCTTCAAACCACATTTGAATTGTGTTGTGCTCTATGGTCGCCCTCGGACCACATCTCAATTGTGTTGTGCCCTATGGTCGCCTTCAGACCACATCTGAACTGTGTTATGCCCTATGGTCGCCTTCAAACCACACCTCAATTGTGTTGTGCCCTATGGTCGCTCTCAGACCACATCTGAATTGTGTTGTGCCGTATAGTCGCTCATCTACGATCCGGCCAGTGCCTCTTGCTGCGCCTAGCCACACTGATACCTCCTAGTACCTAGGATGCTTTTCAACCCACTCTGAACCTATCCACTCCTGCCTACCTCAGGCTAGGTCCACCCTATCTGACTGTGCCCTCCTCCACACACAGCCCCGCCCAGCGCACTATCATGCCCATAGCGTCCTGCAAGCTCAACATGGCCACCACCACGCTGCTCACTCTCCTCGCAACATTCACTGCTCTCAAACTCTATACTCCCATCCATCCCCTCATACCCACACCACCAAGCCCACTCCCCTACCACAAGCATCTCGCTACCCCGGATACCACACCAACCATGCCACATCGCACACCATGTGTCGTAATTATGCATAGACTAGAAAGACTTAGAGCTCGCACACAGACCACAGAACTTAGCACACTACCCCTTCCCACAGAATACAGAAACTATAGACTGAGTTCGCGCACCACTTCCAAGCGCTGCCCCCGCACGGGATACCCACTCTCCCACAGTCCACCACCCACTAACCCCGCCACACCCCACAATACCACCTCACATAACATATCATATACGACCACCACTCGCACTTCCGCAATCAAACCTCTCACACATCACATCAAGTGTGCCCTCCTCAATGTCAGATCTCTCCCAGCTCATGCACCTGATATTCATGACCTCATAACCAACAATAACATTGACCTATTAGCCATCACTGAAACATGGTTACATGAAGCATCAGGCCCCGCCGTTGCACTTGCACTACCACCTGGCTTCACCATACTCAGACAAGACAGGCCAGATCGAATAGGAGGCGGAGTAGCCCTCATCTACAAGGAGAACCTCCAGCTCCGACCTGTCAGTCACGCCTCGACGAATAACTCTGACCTCCTTTCGGCCAAACTCACACTGTCACCCAACAGCACCATCAACATTCACCTACTATACCGTCCCCCAGGCATCACCACAGACTCCCAGGAAAACATCATTCACATCCTCAGCAATAATATCAAAAGCTCCACCAAAACCCTTCTACTAGGAGACCTCAATCTTGGATTCAACGACTCAAAGGACACATTTGCAGCCACTCTCACCAAGGAACTCAATGACCTGGGCTTCACCCAAAAAGTAGAAAGTCCTACTCACATCAAAGGCCGCATTCTTGACTGGATTGCAGACCATTACTGCCTCACCACTATCACCTCTAACTCCTCACTGCCCTGGACTGACCACAACTGCATCGAGTTCTCTATTCCCATCACCAAAAACCACAAAACTCTGACCCCTGCCAGCGCTGCACAAGTCAGAAGCTCTAAAAAACTCATAGAGGAGAACCTGCGCCCATACCTCAATACCCCTGCGTTAGCTCCCCCATTCGCTAATGACCCCAATATCCTAGCAGACATCTACAAAGATGTCATCACCAAAGCTATCAATGAAATAGCACCACTCAATTTGAAAAAAGATAAGAAATCCCTACACACCAACTCATGGTTTACTGAAGAACTGCACTCAATGTGATCCCACAAAAGAGCAGCACTAAAAAACTGGCAATCTGACCCCTGCACCAATACCAAAAACAAATTCAATTTAATCTCCCACCAATACAAGATAGCTATCACCGAGGCCAAAGCCAACGCTTTCAACACACGTATCTCCAATGCCAAATCACACTCCAAAGAGATCTTCGCCATTTTTAATGAGCTCATCTCCCCCCCTAATACACCGGACGAAATAATCAAAGATGAAGCCTGGTGTACCAGCATTCAAGCTGCCATGCTACACAAAATTGACCTTCTCCAAAAGAAAATCAAAGACCACTGCAAAGCACCTCCGAAACAGACAGAAACTAAACCTACCAGCACCCCACCCACCTTGCCCAAGCCCACCATACCTGACTTCTCCTTCAGAGACGTCACTGAATCAGAAGTTATTAACCTACTAAAAAATCTCAAACCCTCCCCCTGTAAAGGCGACATCTGCCCACCAAAACTCGTCAAAGACTGCGCAGACTGCTTTGCGCCGCTCTTCACGGCATTCATCAACACGTCTTTTAAAACAGGCATCATCCCAGCTAACCTCAAAGAGGCCTGGGTCTGGCCTCTCTTAAAAAAACCTACTCTCGACCCCCTACAACCAAACAACTACAGACCAATAACCACGGTGCCATTTCTGCTGAAATTACTGGACAAAGCTGCTCACTGCCAAATCCAACACTTTCTGGAAACCCACTCCATCCTCGGGACCAGGCAATCAGGCTTCCGGAAAGGACATGGCACAGAAACAGCCTTGGTAGATCTGAAGAATCAGATCACCCAAATCATGGACAAAGGCAAGCCTGCTCTTCTGCTCCTTTTAGATCTCTCAGCCGCTTTTGATCTGGTTGATCACAAGACTCTCACTTCACACCTCACACACTCAGCCAACTTCTCCAAAGAAGCAGCCCTCTGGATCACTTCCTTCCTAGAGGGAAGAGCCATGAAAGTCTTCTCGGACATCGCCAACGCCACTCCCACGACAATCCACTGCGGGGTCCCTCAAGGATCTTGCACTGCACCCACACTCTATAACTTGTTCACCAAGCCCCTCTTTGACAAACTTGACTCATACGGCATCACATACACAAATTACGCGGACGACACACAAGTACTTCTACCCCTCTCAGGATCATACAACGAAGACGCCAAGGCACTCCACACAATCTACTCCGTCATCAAGGCATGGATGGCAGTTAATGGCCTCTGCCTCAATGGTGACAAGACGGAAATCATGATATTAGGTCAACAGAACACCCTAGACAAACTTGACAAACTGTACGCCAACTTCTCCATTGACAACTCCATCATCCCCGTATCCACAGCCGTAAAGACACTGGGAGTATACCTTGACTCTTCATTATCTATGACTAGACAAGTCAGCGCAATCACTTCCGCATCCACACACACCACCAAACTCATAAACGCCATTAAGCCCTACCTCTCTAAACCCAACTGCCTCTCTATAGCAAGGGCAACCATTGGAGCCAAATTGGACTACTGCAATGCTCTCCTAGCAGGCACATCAGCCAAAAACATAAACAGACTACAAGTCACGCAGAACAATGCTCTCCGGGCCGCTCTTAGTATCCCAAGAAGAGAGCATATCACCCAGGCCAGGCACTCAGCCCAATGGATCCCGGTCAAAGAACGGATCACTCTCAAAATCCTCACCCTCACTCACAAATGCCTCTCTCTCTCCGCCCCATCCTATCTATCAGAAACCATCCTCAAACCTTCCTCCTCCCATCCCACCAGGACGCAATACTCCAACCTAATCTGCATCCCACGCATCAAAAAAGCCAAAGCCGGAGGTCTAAGTTTCCCCTACATTGCAGCCAAGACCTGGAACGCTCTCCCTGCAGATATTAGAGCTGAAAACGCACTCCCCATTTTTCGCAGGAAACTGAAAACCTCATTCCTTGCAAAATAATTGGGAAACTCTCAGGAATCCATGTAAATATACTGCATTGCGAATGTATGCATGTCCACTGTAAATTCTGTATTGTATGTAATTGCTGTATCCTATGTAACTAAGATATTGTCTGTAACAAGCGCCACGATGCCCACGGGCTGATGTGCGCTCTACAAATCTGAATAAATAAATAAATAAATAAATAAATGTACACCAAAAAATGTACTTTATTAATACAAATGCCATGCCCAGGCTACAAGGCATGGCTGCATAATGCGTTTCGCAACGTACTCGTTGCTTGTTCACATACGGCGTCACATAACACAAGCCATTATTTAAAAGGAGGTGTGTGCATTAGCTATTCACTGTCCTTTCTTCATTTGAACCATGCACCTGGTTTCCAGTGGGCTGGTGTATGTCCCAGTTCACGTCGCCATGTCGGCCATCTTAAAGGGGGTGAGCAATCAATGTATATTAATATATAAGCCCCTACAGACATCTGAATAGTGCACTGTTGCCACCAAGAGGAGCAAGCAAAATGACCAGAGAAGTGCACGTGCGTTACTCCATAAAATATGGCCACAAATGTTAAACAACTGTTCAAATATGTGGAAAGATGTATGGTACCCCAAATCCCAATTTAGTAACAGGATTACCGCTCTGGCATGCATGGAATTAAACATGCGTGACGCAATATACACTGACCGAGGCACCCATGGTAACGCGTTCCCGGAACACCTCCGCAGACTACTATATAACCAGGCGCATAGTATATTTCCTTTCTCATGCAGCAACATTCAACCAATGTCATCCACACTATAGCACTGGTTGTGGCAATCATAATGAGACCAGTAAAACTACAAATTTGTGAAGGACAAACAATCTGCCGCCACCCCACATGGTGCACCACAAATACCATTTTCAAATCTCCTGCGTTATGTTCTGAGCTTAGTGCTCTAGCATGCAACACAGAATACATATATTATCTAAAGGGATAGACCAAAGTACATCAAAATGCAAGAGTGCCTAATCTGAACATATATATATATATGGATTGCAACATGTGACAATTGTCCGGCATTCACTTTAAAGCAGCAGCTCAGTAAGAAACCAAAAAAACAAGGGTTGTATCACAGAGGTGACCAGTGCCAGTGCAGAGGCATGTCAGATCTATTGCAATTCTACAAAGAAAGATGGATTCCATGCAAGTGCTTAATGCTGTGCAAAATATCATGCATATATGTTCGGGAATATGGATGCCATAATGGGCATAGAAATTCCCATGCTTTCTAAACGCACAAGTACAATGTTACATTATGTTATGTTATTTGGCATTTATATAGCGCTCTATATATCATTGGTATGACCTCAAAGCGCTGGTAGGTTGAACGCCCTCGGGGAACGTTGTCCAGGTCAGTTGAGAGAGGAAGCTGTAGTAGGGTGCATGGGTACACCAGTTCTGTGTGCAGAAGATGTAATTGCCTGATGGTAACTGCATCCTAGCGTTAGGTGTGGTGCTTTTGACATCAGTTGAATGTGTGCTGTCTGGCGGGTGGACATCCAGACTGGTTCTGGCTGCGTTAGGCATGAAGGACGCTTATGTGGGCAGCTAGGCCGGTTTGTCATGTGGTATAGCTGCGTTTTATTAGACTGATGAGTTGTCGATGGGGTAGTGCTCGTAATTGAGCAGCTAGGCCGAATTGATCGAGGGGTATAGCTACACTCTAATTGTGTGATGGTGTAGAGCAGAGAGTAAGCATAGTGGTATGCAGAGGGAGTGTTTGGTGGAGTTAGAATCAAGGAGATCGATATTCCGGATTCCCGGCATGGGTCATTTGTAGCGAGTCACTAGGCCTATTCATGACCGACATTACTTGCAATCACGTCGAGACAATTAATTGTCAGATGCTAGGTTAGTCGCTAGATAATGATTGTGGTTGGTATTATGGAAAGAGCCACGTCTTTAGAGCTTTGCGGAACGTCATATAATCTTGGGTGTGACGAATATGAGGGGGAATCGAGTTGGGGCCAAGGTTGAGAAGGCAGACCCTCCAATCCCGGCAGAGTTAGCGGATGGAATTACAAGAAGGTGGGCAGTGCTTGATTTTAGGGTGCGAGATGGGAGGTAAGGTTTTAACTTCTCTTGTAGATATAATGAGCCAGACTTGTGCACAGCTCGGTGAGTGATGCATAGGGTCTTAAAAGTGGTCCTTCATCCGACCGGGAGCCGGTGGAAGTTCACAGAGACATGCCATCCTTATTGCAATACTACAAAGAAAGATTGAGTCAATGCAATCAGCATAAAGTGCTTAGTGCTATGCAATATATCATGCATACATATTTGGGAATTTGGATTAACTCGTGCCATAATAGGCATGGAAATTCCCATGTTTTCTGAACCCAAAATGTATATTATTGCACATAAAATCTGATTACAATCTGAAGGGTCTATTGCTTTGTAAGTAATGTAGATTGGAGGAGCCAGGAAATCCTTGTTCCATCCATTGGATACATTTTGTTAATAACTTCCCATATAAAAAGCTGCCCATATAAAGTGCTATATGCTGTGCAACATTGTGGACCTACTTCAAGCGGTATTACAGTGAGGGTCATATAAGCTGAGCCCCACAAGTATAAAGTGCTATGTGCTGTGCAAAAATGACTTAATCAAAACATATGATTGTGTAAGCTGGATAGCATCTAAATACAACACTGTCACAACGCAGATACTCTTCACACTAGTTCTCCAATGTTCGGTCCAGCTAAACCCCTACAACATATTAAAAACATAAGTGTATACTAAGAAAACATTAGAAAAAGTTAGAAAAAGCTGGCAAAAACAAAAAACCTCTCTCAATAACAAATAATGTTCTCTGGTGTTCTAACACCCATCACCTCATATACTTCAGAAAGATCTTCTAAGTCATAAAAGTCATATTTACTACCATAAAATGCACTCCATTCGGATCATCAGACAACATTCTTACCCGTCATACCGTGTCCAGTTATGTCCCCAGAAAAGTGTATAACTCCTCATCCACATTGTGTCCAACAGGATGTTGTGTTTCAAAATCAAGAATGTATTTAATTTCCTGCTGATGTAGCACGCGTTCTTTGTCGCCATCTCTAGGTCCCACTTTTTTTTGTAGACCATAGAATCCAAAGCCATCCGCTTTCCCTTCATGAACCTCGTAAAATTTTTGTTTTTTGGATAGGCAGCATCCTGATATGTTATCGCCCTAAGGCGCTGCATATCACGCACCTTCAATTTACATTTGGTGCTGCCGATATACCACTTATTACATGGGCAAGTGAGAGCATACACTACCCATTCAGTCTCACATGTGAATTTTGGGGTAATGCGGACAGAATGGTCCAGAATAGTATGCATGTAAGTGGTGCAATTGGTTGCATATTTACACACTTTACATCTTGTACACTTATGAAAGCTTCGTCCTGATTCTGTAAGCCATCCAGTCGATTTAGTTCCCTCTCCCCATTCCATAAAACTAGAGAGAAAAACATCTCTGAAGGAAGAAGATCTGCGAAAACTCACATTTGGCAAATTCCCTAGGGCATTACTCAGATCCTTGTCCATTTTCAAAATCATCCAGTGCTTTTTAGGGCATCTCTGATTTGTTCTGCGTGGGTACCAAAAGTAAGGATAAGTCGTATAGCCTCTCTATATTGTTTCTTAGCCACAACCCATCTATTTTTTTGCAGCAAACTCTCCCTATTGCTTATACGTGCTTTAATATTGGACCGTTCAATGATCTTTTTAGGATAGGCTTGCTGCTGGAACCCCCAAGATGTGATTTTGCTTTCTCTATCAAATGCCTCTATGGTGGAACAGTTTCTGCAGTTGTTTTACGAAACTCATCCATGTTTTTTTGCTACCCCTCCAGATCACAATAAGGTCATCGATGTAGCGAAGCCACAACACATGATCAGGCTATCATGGTCACCACCGCACTGGACTACCCTGATCAGCAATCGGACTACCCATATCAGCATTAGACTACCATGATCACCACTGGGCTACCCTGAGCGCCATTGGGCTACCATGATCACCACTGGGCTACCCAGATCACCATTGGGCTACCATGATCACCATTGGACTACCCAGATCACCATTGCCCTACCATGATCACCAGTGGACTACCCTGATCACCATTGGGCTACCATGATCACCACTGGGCTACCAAGATCAACCTTGGGGTTTCTGTTCAAAGTGAATTTGTTTCAAGTCCTAGCTTTTGAGGTCTAGGCGGCATGGTGTTCCAGTTGCATTTATTTAACCCTGCATCTAAGACTTTGCTCATCCGGTAGCATTTGTGTCAAACAATCTAATATCTATTGTGTGTATTATAACCACTTTCCCTTTTGTTGCGACAGGCTAACAAGCATCAGTTCACCCGATGTAGCGATAGACGTTATGGTCCTGATTGACCCAAGTGTTTCTCAATGGAAGAATCCCATTGACAAACACGTTGTAAATCAGGAGCAATCTGTATTTTTTTTTTAGATTGGCTCAGTTTTCCCGCACAAAGATATGCAAATTGTGGCCTATTGGCCCATGTACCAATAGCCCCCACAAAGTGCTTCACTTTGAGGCAATTCCCAGAATTGCTGATCTGCATTATTGGCTAAACGTTAACTTGTAATACCCCAGGTTTTCTGTGATTATTCCGACACGTGCAACTACACATGTGCTTTTGATGATTCACATTTGCGCAAAATATCGAATGTGCCCCCAGAAAGTATGTAGATAGCGGGAGAGCTTTGGGCTAGGATTATGATAACAGGAACACAGCACCATTGACACCAACTCTAACACTTAGCCTAAGCCTCACTCAACCCTAACCCTTATCCCATGCCAAATCACCAGCCCTCACCAACTTCCCTAGCCCCATCCTTTTCCACAGCTGTAACCCAAACCCTTACTCTGTTACCCATGACCTTACCATAAACTCAACTCTAACCCTAACCCTTAACATAACCCTTATACTACCTAGCCCTAAATCTTAACCTATTCCTTACTCTACCCTAACCCTAAACCTTAATTTATCCCTTACTCTACCCTAACCCCAAACCTTAACCTATCCTTTATACTACCTAGCCCTAAACCTTAACCTATTGCTTACTCTACCCTAACCCTTTACTATCCCTTATACTACCTAGCCCTAAACCTTAACCTATCCCTTACTGTACCCTAACATTAAACCTTACCCTAACCCTTACTTTACCCTAACGCTTATCCCAACCCCAAATCCAAAATCACCAGCCCTCCCCAACTTCCCCAGCCCCATCTTTTTCCACAACTGTAACCCAAACCCTGACTCTGTTAACCCTGACCTTACCATAAACTCTAACCCTAAACCTTAACCCATCCCTTACTCTACCCTAGCACATGACCAAACTCCAATAACACTAGCCATTCACAACCTCCCTGATCATAACCTTTATCCTAATTCCAACCCTCACTTCTAGCCTTAGCTTAACCCATATCCTAAAAAACATGTAAGCACAAGCCCTCTACAACCTCCTTAACACTAACAGTTACCCCAACAGCACTGCATTTTTTTACTATTTTCTAGCTTCATTTTTGACTACTTTTTTGCCAACTATTTCACTTCCAAAGTATTTTCAGCATGATATTTTCATTGACTACCTTTCAGTTGACAACATTTTCACTGGATACTGTCTGGTGGTTGCCGTCCTGTTGTTTCCTCTCAGAGGTGCCCGGATAGTGGGTAAATCTGCGGGGAGGGTCTATACAGTCATCGTTGGTGTGCTGATGGCAAAGTTGCAGTTGGCGGTTAGCAACTTCACTACTTGGGAGGCGTTGTTTCACTTGTGTCTTTATGACAAAAGCTTCCAGGTAAACTGTCCCCTGCGAGGTTGACACTCAGCTTTGCTCGTGCTATTGCATCACTCCGCTGTATGTGATATGTAATGTAATGTAATGTCATTTTTTCATTTGAATAGTGCCTTTTCCCATTGGTATGGATTCAAACTTGTAATACCCCAGGTTTTCTGCGATTATTCCGACACGCGCAACTACAAATGTGCTTTACGTTAATGCACATTTGTGCAAAATATCGAATGTGCCCCCCGAAAGCATGGAGGTAGCGGAAGAGCTTTGGGCTAGGATTGTGATAACAGGGACACAGCACCATTGACATCAACTCTAACACTTAGCCTAACCCTCACTCAACCCTAACCCTAACCCTTATCCAAATCCAAAATCGCCAGCCCTCACCAACTTCCCTAGCCCCATCCTTTTCCACAGCTGTAACCCAAACCCTACTCTGTTAACCCTGACCTTACCATAAACTCGACTCTAGCCCTAACCCTAAACCTTCACCTATCCCTTAATCAACCCTAACCCCAAACCTTAACCTATCCCTTATACTACCTAGCCCTAAACCTTAACCTATTCCTTACTCTATCCTAACCCTTAACCTATCCCTTATACTACCTAGCCCTAACCCTTAACCTATCCTTAATCTACCCTAAACCTTAACCTAGCCCTTACTCTACCCTAACCCCAAACCTTAACCTATCCCGTATACTACCTTGCCCTAAACCTTAACCTATTCCTTACTCTACCCTAACCCTTAACTTTTCCCCTTCTCCCTCCTTCTCTGCCTATCCCCTTTTATTTCAGGACATCCTGTCCTCACTCTCCGCCTATCATCTCCCTCCCTCTATTCCCTGCTCTTCCTCTGGCCCTTCTGCAGCCACCCCTCCTCCCTCCTTCTCTGCCTTTCCCCTTTTCTCTGCTGACGAGGTTTCCAGACAAGTCCGATCTATGAAAGTCTTGTCATAACAGGTTCACCCCTGTTCCTCCAAAACTATCAAGGACCACATCGACTCCCTGGCTCCTGCCCTGGCTGACTTTTGCAACCACTCCTTCGCCTCTGGAGTCTTCCTATCGCCCCTTAAACACTCCCTTGTGCACCCTCTTCTTAACAAACCCTCTTCCGACCCCTCCTGCCCGGCTAACTATCGCCCAATCTCCATCACTCCCTTCCTGGGCAAGCTCCTGGAGAAACTGGCCATCTCCCAGCTTAATCTCCATGCTGAATTTGTTCGTAGTCTTCATGACCATCAGTCCGGCTTCAGAGCTGCCAGAAGCACAGAAACTGCTCTCCTGAACATCCGTGAGGACCTGCTCTCGAACCTTGACTCCAGCACTCCGTGTGTTCTCATTTTGCTCGATCTCTCTTCTGCCTTTGATACTGTCAACCATGCCATCCTGCTCAACCGTCTCCGTGATAACCTGGGTGTGACAACCTGACAGAAGCGCCAGACACAGAAAACCCAAAGGAGGGTTGGTGGGGACAAGAGACAGAAAATAAAACAGTGTTGGATCATGAAAACGAAACACACACAGGCCCTGATATTCACGGCTGCGGCCGTACAAGTACAGACTTCATAAAAACACTGGCACAGGCAGCCGCGGGAAAAGACATGACTCATGTAAATAGTTTACACATCAAAGGCAAAACATTCCCTCTGAAGTCAACGCCGGCTCAGGCAGCCGAGGGAAAAACTTGTTTCCAGTTTAAGGTTGGCAAGTTCCTTTCGAAGTCAAACCGCAGTTATAATGACCGGAACAGAAAACCATACAAGCGTGTTAATAAACAAAAGAGCGCGCCACAGAAAACTGTAGAAAACAGCATTACTGTATCACAGAACTTACTGTGTACTTTTACAATGAAAACCAGCGTTCTCCACGAGGCACCAGTGCGGGCTCCATTATGGCGACCAGGATCCTCCAGGGAAGGGGGCGGGGCTTGGAGGGGCTTTTCAAACTTTCGGGCGGGGAAGCATCCTGATTGGGTGGAATTGTCCAAGCCCCTATATAAGGGAGGAGAAAAGGAAAAAATGACGGATTTGTTTCCTTTCTGTTGCAGAGGCCAGCAGAGAGTGAGGAAGCAGCCGAGAGGTTCCAGTGGGCATACGAAGACTGAACTAAGGTTTTTCCCTTATGCTCTAACCAAGCCTGCTGATAAGGAACTTTGGAATCTAAACAGGGGTTCTTACCCAACTTAATTTCTTTGTCAATAAAGACACATTTTCATTAACTTAACTCCTGCTCGTAGTGATCCATTACATCAGTGGTGGCAGCGGTGGGATCGAGAACGCTATGGAGACCATAATCAAAGCACTTACAGATGGTCAGCAACAACTACAACAGGCAATGCAGGTGCAGTCGCATCAAGTGCAAACGGACCGACAGGCGTTACAGCAAGCTCTACAGATACAGGCAGCCACGCAAGATGCCATCAAGCACACCACGGAGACTATGACAGCTACAAGGGGTAATTCCATAGCCCCAACTAATGTACTACAAAAATATCAGCAAGGTGAAGATCTAGGGTATTTTTTTACCAACTTCGAGAGAGTGGCAAGAAATTCGCAGGTGCCGGTGGAGAAATGGGGCCACTTCATTGCTCCATTATTGACTGGTCCCTTACAAGGAGCATATCAGGCGGCAAATCCAACAGGAGATGTTACTTACGCGGAGTTCAAGAAAACCATATTAGAATGAATGGGGGTCGACGATGAGGCCTACAGAGCAAGACTAAGGGATACCCGCCTAAGAACCGGTGAGACCCCCAGACAACTGTATTATCGAATACACGATCTCTGTGACAAATGGTTAAAACCAGCCTCCGGATCAGTTTAGGAAATAATGGAGAAAGTAAAACTCGAACAATTCATAGAGGCTTTACCATCCGCGATGCAAAGATGGGTACATCAACATCATAGGCCCACTCTAGCAGAGGCCATTGATATTGCAACAGCATTTCAGAAAGCAGGTACTTCCCGACCACCGTCGGTAGACCCCATCAAATTGGTACCCAAAAGAACAGCCCTACCCAAGTTAAAGAGCAGTCAACCAGGCCAAGGAAATGGTTGGAACACGACGACCAGACAACCACAATGTTTTGACTGTGGCGAATGGGGCCATATTGCCCGGTATTGCCCACGAAAACCAAAGCCAGAGCCAATGGAAATCGGATATGCCCAAAAACAAGAATACCGAAGAAGGAAGGATCCGTATCTGATGGAAGTACGACTGGATGGAAAACCGAGACAAGCCCTGCTGGATTCAGGAAGTGAGCAGACCGCCATAATACCGGAAGTAAGTGGCTTGGCGGGGAAGGGTAGAGGAACTATTCCTATTACGTGTGTGCATGGGGACACCAAGGCATATCCCTCCCAGGAAGTAGATCTTGAGTTAAAGGGGGTTAGCACGAGGATGAAGGTCGCCATAATGCCCCATTTACCGGCACAAGTGCTAGTAGGTAAAGACCTACCTTTATTTGAGGAATGTCTACGTGATCAAGAGTGGCTGCATACCGCGCCCTATGCTCAAAATGAAATCGAAGATGAGTCACATCCCAGACCTAAGAAGACAAAAAGAGAAGTCAGAGAAAAACAAAAATTGTGGCATGAAAATCGCAGATATGTAGGAATAATAGATTGGCTACCAGAATCAGGGACCAGGTCCTTCCGGAGTGAACTGTTGTTAGACCCAACTTTAAAACATGCTCGAGATCCATTAACATCAGATTACAATGAAGGAGTTTATCCGTGGTTCAAGTCAAAGAACGATCTGGTTTATCGAGTAACTTTGAATCAAAAGAAGGAAGAATTGGAACAGTTACTAGTACCGTTGGTCTTTAGAGAGACCGTTCTACGAATAGCACATGATGATGCTGTAGGAGGACACTTGGGGAAGGAGAAAACACAGGAGAAATTGCTAAAAAGGTTCTTTTGGCCCGGAGTATACCGAGAAGTGGCCAAATATTGCGAAGAGTCTCCTATATGTCAAAAAACCAATCCACAAAAACCAAAAAAAGCTCCCTTACAACCCATGCCACTTATAAAGGAGCCTTTTTCCAGAATTGGGATAGATATGTTTGGACCATTAGAACCCGGTAGTCATGGATATTCCTACATCATGGTGATAGTAGACTACGCCACAAGATACCCGGAGGCATTTCATATGAAGGGCATTAGCGCTACACAGGTATGCAACCAATTAGTTCAATTTTTTTCAAGAGTTGGCTTGCCCACAGAAATAGTAACGGACCAGGGACGCAATTTTATCTCAGGAGTGATGAAGAAGGTTTGCGAACAGCTAAATATCCGACAGATACGTACATCAATATACCACCCTCAAACCGATGGGTTGGTGGAGCAATATAATAAAACCCTCAAAATGATGCTCAAAAGAGTGACGGCACCAACAGGATAAAATTGGTACAGAGTCTTACCATGGGTTTTAAATAAGCCGACGAGAGAAGGCCAGGAGAAAAGGCCTCCTGTGCTCTTTGCGGCTCCGCTGCGAGCACGTTTCCCCACACGCCAGCTGGATGCCTCATCAGCTGTTCTTTCCTTCGGAACAACCGTGTGTTCCGAGGAAATCCTTGCCGCCTGGAGGAGCCACAAAATGGTTGCCGTTGCCATGGAGACATCGACACCAATAACTGCTGCCGAGCAGTTCACCGCCGCAGGCCCAGGCTCCCATTTGCTGTGTCTGCCTGCCCGCCCCTCCCCTCCTGCTTTAAATGGAGGGGGAGAGGGCCGAGAGGCGAAGCCGACGAGAGAAGGCCAGGAGAAAAGGCCTTCTGTGCTCTTTGCAGCTCCGCTGCGAGCACGTTTCCCCACACGCCAGCTGGATGCCTCATCAGCTGTTCTTTCCTTCGGAACAACCGTGTGTTCCGAGGAAATCCTTGCCGCCTGGAGGAGCCACAAAATGGTTGCCGTTGCCATGGAGACATCGACACCAATAACTGCTGCCGAGCAGTTCACCGCCGCAGGCCCAGGCTCCCATTTGCTGTGTCCGCCTGCCCGCCCCTCCCCTCCTGCTTTAAATGGAGGGGGAGAGGGCCGAGAGGCGAAGCCGACGAGAGAAGGCCAGGAGAAAAGGCCTCCTGTGCTCTTTGCAGCTCTTCGCTGCTTGTCTGCCGTTTGCCCGAAACCTACGCCGCACCCAGAAGGTAAGAAGCTCTACCCTTGCAAGCTTCTCTCCAACCCCTGCACCACCTCAAGGCGCTTCAGGTTGCGCGCCCGTACTTTGAAAGCTGCCTTCAGTTCACAGCCCATTCCCACGAGTAGCCGTAATACGCGGCTATGCCCACGCACTGTACAACCCTCCTCACTCGCTGATAAGGCCAGGCACCCCCGCAAAACCTCAAAGCCTGCATCCACTTCAAGTACTACCTACACAGCCACCAATAAAGTACTTAACTTTTCGTACAATTATACCGCCTCCATAGCCAATGTGATTACAAATGTGTCCACCACCGCTGAAAATGTGACCCCCAGTGTAAAATCTGTGATTTGCAATTCTTCTACCACCATTTTGAATGCTAGTGTGCCAAATGCTATACCACATGTGTCCACCACCTCCGAAAATGTGACCCCCAGTGTAAAATCTGTGATTTGCAATTCTTCTACCACCATTTTGAATGCTAGTGTGCCAAATGCTATACCACATGTGTCCACCACCTCCGAAAATGTGACCCCCAATGTCAAATCTGTGATTTGCAATTCTTCTACCACCATTTTGAATGCTAGTGTGCCAAATGCTATACCACATGTGTCCACCACCTCCGAAAATGTGACCCCCAGTGTAAAATCTGTGATTTGCAATTCTTCTACCACCATTTTGAATGCTAGTGTGCCAAATGCTATACCACATGTGTCCACCACCGCTGAAAATGTGACCCCCAGTGTAAAATCTGTGATTTGCAATTCTTCTACCACCATTTTGAATGCTACTGTGCCAAATGCTATACCACATGTGTCCACCACCTCCGAAAATGTGACCCCCAATGTCAAATCTGTGATTTGCATCTCCCTAACACCCAGAGCTCAACCCCCCCTCCACCAAACCCTCTCTCATCATGAACCCCCTCTCAGGCATTACTGAACCCCACATGAAATGCGCCATGATTAACGCCAGGTCCATCAATGCCCACGCCCTAGACATACACGACCTCCTAACCTCCCACAACCTACATCTACTCATGATCTCAGAAACATGGCTACATGAGGCCTCCGGCCCGGCACTATCCCTCGCCCTACCCCCTGGCTATTCCATAACTAGACAAGACCGCCTCTCCAAAGGTGGAGGTGTAGCAATTATTGCCAGAGACTCGCTCTCTATCAGAAAGATAGAGAAATCCCTGACCAACAACAACAGCGACTACCTCCAAGTTAAAATAACCCTCTCTCCCCATTGCACCATTACTCTGCACACCATTTACCGCCCTCCAGGCCCAACAGGAGACTTCCAAGCCTCTCTCATCCACCTCCTCTCTGACAACCTCAAAAAACAGTCTAAAGCCATTTTCCTCAGGGACGTCAATCTAGGGCTCCGGGATAGTAAGGACGTAGCAGCCAAATCCCTTGACTCTGCCCTCAATGCTCTAGGCTACAAGAACACCATCCTTAGCCCTACTCACACTCAGGGCAGAATGCTTGACTGGATAGCACAGCATAACTGCCCACTCATCATTACAGGTAACAATCCCACCCCGTGGTCTGACCACCACATCATCACCTTTAGCATCCTCACCACTAGCTCCCCTGCTGCCCCCTTGCCTCAACCGCTCCCACCTTGCCTCGCCAGAAGCTCCCGCCAGCTCACTAAGGAAAGGCTACTGCCCTTCCTCCAAGGCCCAGCCTTCAGACCACCTTTTTCATCAGACCCAGAAACACTCGCAACAACCTATGATACTGCCATCAAAGCAGCTATCAACTCCATTGCCCCTCTCAAACCACGCATATCCAAACCCACTACCCATTCCAACTCTTGGTTCACACCTGAGCTCCTCACACTCCGCAACGAGAAAAAAGCTGCACTCACACAGTGGCAAACGTCCCACTCTGAAAAAGACAAGAAGATCTTTAAAGCCCTATCCACCAAATACAAAAAGGCAATCACCCAAGCAAAGGCCAAATCCTTTGAATCCAGAATCTCGGAAGCCCAATCTAGCACCAAGGAAATCTTCGCCATTTTCAGAGAGCTCGAGACACCCACTCCCGCCCCCCAGAATCTCACCAAAGACAAAGACTGGTGTGACAAAATACAAACGGCCATGCAAACCAAATTAAGCCTCCTCAAAAGCAAAATACTAGCCACTACACAAGCCCTACCCAGTAGGCATATCCCTATCCCATCACCCGCCCCGGATCCCCCCTACCCTTCTCCTTCAAACCCATCCAAGAAAAAGACATCATCAACATTATGAGGAACATCAAGCCCTCTAACTGCAAAGGTGATGCATGCCCAGCCTCCATTATCAAAGACTGCACGGAAGCGCTAGCGCCCTTCCTAACAGCCTTCGTTAATGCCTCCTTTACCACAGGGAAAGTCCCCGCCTCCCTCAAGGAAGCTTGGGTCCGACCTCTCTTGAAAAAACCAACTCTCGATCCCACCTCCCCCAACAACTACAGACCTATCACCACTGTCCCATTCCTCCTCAAAATATTGGACAAAGCAGCCTACTTGCAGGTCCAGCATTTCATTGAAGAGAACAAACTCCTTGGACTCCGCCAATCTGGCTTCCGCCCTAGACACGTGACCGAAACCGCCCTACTTGACTTGAAGAACCAAATGGACGATGCTAGAGACATGGGTAAACCAGCACTTCTACTCCTTGACCTATCCGCGGCATTCGACCTCGTGGATCATGGCGTCCTATGCCAACACCTTTCCTCCACCGCCAAATTCTCCCCAGAGGCCACAGCTTGGATCACCTCCTTCTTACAAGACAGAACCATGCAAGTATTCTCTGACCTAGCCGCCGTATCCCCAACTACTATACTTTGTGGTGTACCCCAAGGCTCCTGTCTCTCCCCCACCCTACACAACATCTTCACACGACCCCTCTTCCTCATCCTCAACGCTATGGCCATCTCATACACCAACTACGCCGACGACACCCAGATCCTCCTCACTCTCACAGGTAACTATGACACCGACTCCCTGACCCTCAACAACCTCTACAACACCATCCAAGCCTGGATGGCTGACAACGGACTATGCCTCAACTCTGACAAGACGGAACTCCTCCTGGTAGGTTCCCCCGACACGCTAAAAAACCTAGATGTCCAATTTAGCCACTTCACCATTGACTCCATTAAAATCCCGGTCTCCGATTCTGTCAAAACTCTGGGAGTCTACCTGGACTCCAGCCTATCCATGGATAGACAAGTCAACGCAATAGCATCCGCAGCTGCATATCATGCTAAACTTATCAACGCAATCAGGCCCTTTCTATCCAAAGAGAACTGCACCAACATAGCCAGAGCCATCACCGGCTCCAGGCTAGACTACTGCAATGTACTCTTTCTAGGAACCTCCAACAAAAACTTAGTGAGACTACAAGTAATACAGAACAATGCTCTCCGGGCAGCCCAAGGCATTGCTAAAAGAGAACACATCTCTGAAGCCAGAAAACTAGCCCACTGGCTCCCAATAAAGGAAAGGATCGTATTCAAAGCCCTGACACTGACCCACAAGTGCATTCACTTCACTGCTCCTGCTTACCTTTCTCAAAGGATCCACCCTGTCTCCACCACCAGGCCAACCAGATCCCCGTACACCAACATGCTCTCTGTGCCACTAGTAAAAAGAGTAAAAGCGGGTGGATCCAGCTTCCCCTACCTCGCGCCCACCCTCTGGAATGCCCTACCTCCCACCATCCGTGGCAAGGACTCCCTCACCACCTTCCGCAAAACACTGAAAACTACCCTCTTCACATAAGGACCGACACATCAGCACAAATACTTATCATTTATGTTTGTAATTTACGCCCAAATGCAATATTTCTAACAACAGTATGATTTCCTGTACTACTCATAATGTGTCAACAATCGCTATCATATGTACCATGTAACTAAGTTATTGCAAGTAACAGCGCCTCAATGCCCCTGGGCTGCTTGCGCGTATTATATAAATTTAAATAAATAAATAAATAAATAAATACTGAGAGACACACCTCAATCGTCTATGGGATTTTCTCCCTTTGAGTTGTTATTTGGTCATAAACCCAAAACAGTCCTGGATATAGCCAAGAAAGAATGGGAAGAACAAGAGAAGGAAACTCACCTTACTGACTATGTTCTCGATATGAGAGAACATCTAAACAAACTAAGGGAGATGGCCAGAGAAAATCTGGGGAGAGCCCAAACATCCCAAGTTCATTACTACAACAATAGTGCTAGAGCTAGGAAGTTCCAAGAGGGTGATATGGTGTTTGTTTCGTTGCCCACGTCATCCAATAAGATGTTGGCACAGTGGAGGGGACCTTACAAAATCATACGAGTTCTGGGTCCTGTGAATTATTTGGTGGAGCAGCCAGACAGAAGAGAGAAACAGCAAAACTATCATGCAAACCTCTTGAAAGAATGGAAGGGGGCCGAGACCGCCAACATGAACATCCTAAAAATAACTAGAACAGACCCAGCCATGCAGGCAGTTCAATGGGGACCCCAAATCAGTCCAAACCAGAGGAAAGAACTGGAGATCCAGCTACAACCATTAGAAAACGTTTTCTCGTTCTTTCCAGGAAAAATACATCTAGTAGAACATGTCATCAACACGGATCCCTCTCAAACTGTGAGAGTCAGACCTTATAGACTACCTGAAGCAAAGAGGGCCGCAGTACAAAAGGAGGTAGAAGAGATGTTACGATTGGGAGTAATCGAACCCTCAGACAGTCACTGGTCATCACCCATCGTCTTGGTATCTAAGCCAGATGGAAGTATCCGATTCTGGATGGATTATAGGAAATTGAATGCAATTTCAACCTATCAAGCTTATCCCATGCCCAGAATCGACGAACTAATAGACCAACTAAGCACAGCCCACTACATCAGTACCATTGACTTAACAAAAGGGTACTGGCAGATCCCACTACGAGAAGAGGACAAAATTAAAACCGCATTTTCTACACCTTCAGGACTGTACCAATTTACCGTATTACCTTTTGGATTGCACGGGGCCCCGGCTACCTTCCAAGCCTTGATGAACCAGGTCTTAACTCCCCACAAAGAATTCAGTTCAGCATACCTGGATGACATCATTGTATTTAGCAAAACATGGGAAGAACATCTTAGTCACCTAACAGCAGTGATCACCGCGTTGGGAAAAGCAGGATTACATATCAATCCAAAGAAAACCATTTTGGCAGCCAAGGAAACTAAATACTTGGGGTACCTTGTTGGACAAGGGTTCATCAAACCACAAATCGAAAAGGTGAAGGCCATCATGAGGCTACCCATGCCCTGTATCTGAAAACAGATAAGGGCCTTCTTGGGTTTCGTGGGTTATTATCGAAGGTTTATCCCATTGTTCTCCAGCATCGCTAGTCCATTGACAGAGGCCCTGAAGTCTTCCTATAAAGAAGATGTATCACAGAATCCGTCAGCAAAATTGGCTTTCTGGAACTTAAAAAAACACATAGCCTCACTTCCAGTATTGAGATGTCCTGATGTTGAAAAGGAATTTTACGTACAAACAGATGCATCAGGAACAGGTTTGGGGGCCGTTCTCTCACAAGGGACCGAAGATGATTTATTTCCGGTAGCATTTATTAGTCGTAAACTGTTACCACACGAAATGGCATATTCAACACTGGAAAAAGAATGTCTAGCTATAAAATGGGCAATTGAAAGTCTACGCTATTATCTACTGGGAAGACACTTCACAGTGTTCACAGATCATGCCCCTTGCAATGGCTAGCCGTACATAAGGACTCAAATCAAAGGGTTCTGAGATGGTTTCTGACACTCCAAGCTAACTGTTTCAAAACGGTACACAAACCGGCTGTGTTCCAGGTTGTCCCTGATTATTTATCACGGAGTCTAGAGCAGCCCGATTGGCTTTATACCAGAGGGGGTGTATGTGACAACCTGACAGAAGCGCCAGACATGGAAACCCCAAAGGAGGGTTGGTGGGGACAAGAGACAGAAAATAAAACAGTGTTGGATCATGAAAACGAAACACACACAGGCCCTGATATTCACGGCTGCGGCCGTACAAGTACAGACTTCATAAAAGCACCGGCTCAGGCTGCCGCGGGAAAAGACATGACTCATGTAAATAGTTTACACATCAAAGGCAAAACATTCCCTCTGAAGTCAACGCCGGCTCAGACAGCCGAGGGAAAAACTTGTTTCCAGTTTAAGGTTGGCAAGTTCCTTTTGAAGTCAAACCGCAGTTATAATGACCGGAACAGAAAACCATACGAGCGTGTTAATAAACAAAAGAGCGCGCCACAGAAAACTGTAGAAAACAGCATTACTGTATCACAGAACTTACCGTGTACTTTTACAATGAAAACCAGCGTTCTCCACGAGGCACCAGTGCGGGCTCCATTATGGTGACCAGGATCCTCCAGGGAAGGGGGCGGGGCTTGGAGGGGCTTTTCAAACTTTCGGGCAGGGAAGCATCCTGTTTGGGTGGAATTGTCCAAGCCCCTATATAAGGGAG
Organism: Ambystoma mexicanum; assembly: GCF_040938575.1. Lineage (NCBI taxonomy): Eukaryota > Metazoa > Chordata > Amphibia > Caudata > Ambystomatidae > Ambystoma > Ambystoma mexicanum. The sequence continues at coordinate 76,204,985 of NC_090940.1, read as the reverse complement.
GAGAAAAGGAAAAACTGACAGATTTGTTTGCTTTCTGTTGCAGAGGCCAGCAGAGAGTGAGGAAGCAGCCGAGAGGGTCCAGTGGGCATACGAAGACTGAACTAAGGGTTTTCCCTTATGCTCTAACCATGCTGATAAGGAACTTTGGAATCTAAACAGGGGTTCTTACCCAACTTAATTTCTTTGTTACGATTTTTTTTTTAAAGTCAATAAAGACAAATTTTCGTTAACTTAACTCCTGCTCATAGCGATCCAATACACTGGGTATCACTGGTCAGGCTCTAGCGTGGCTGATCTCTTTCCTCTCCAATCGACCCTCCCAAGTCCAACTGGGGTCCTTCCTCTTTGCATATTTTTCTCTACCTGTGGTGTCCCCCAGGGATCTTCCCTCTCTCCCTGGCTGTTCAACCAGTATCTGGCACTCCTTGCCCACTGCATCGCCGCTCTCTGCCCCAACTTTCAGTGTTATGCGGATGATACCCAGCTCATTTTCAGGCTACCCTCGGCCTCCTCCTCTCCTTCCCTCATCTCTGACTGTCTGTCTGCTATCCAGGAATGGTGTGCCGCCAATGACCTCTGCCTTAATGCCAGTAAGACTGAGCTTCTACTCATCGGCACACCCACTCCCTGCTTCCTTGCAGCTCTCTGGCCGGCCTCTCTTGGCCCTCTTCCTGCTCCTACCTGCAAGGCAAAAAACCTCGGGGTCATCTTCGACTCCACACTCTCCTTCTCTCCTCACATATCTGACGTCTCTAGGAAGTCACACTACCAGCTGCACCTCCTCAGAGGTATTCTTCCTTTCCTCTCCTTCCCCCAGAAGCTCACTGTCTCCCGAGCCCTGGTTCTCTCGAAACTGGACTACTGTAACAGCCTCTATCTAAATCTGCCTGCCTCTATACTTCGCCCTCTGCAACTTATTCAGAACTGTACTGCGAGACTTGTCCTTGGCCTCAAGCCCAGGGACCGTATCTCTCCAGGACTGAAATCTCTACACTGGCTCTCAGTGGCTGCGAGGATTAAGTTCAAAACCCTCTGCATTGTCCACAAGGCCTTCTGGGGCCTGGGGCCTAAATACCTTCAACTCTCTCTTCCTAAATATCTTCCTTCTCGAGCTCTTTGCTCATCCGCCTCCAACTCCCTCAGGTTCAGCCGCTTCTCCAAGCAACGAGTTGGGGGTGGATCTCTCTCCGCAGCAGGGGCCTCCCTCTGGAACAGCCTTCCTGCCTCCCTGAAACTTGAGGAGAACCATCTCCGGTTCCGGAAGCACCTCAAAACCTTCCTCTTTGCTTCTGCTTTCTCTCCCCCTCTCCCCTGCTAATTCTTGACTGAAACTGCACCGAATCTGCACCTGGGCCATTCACACTGACCTCGGTCCTTGGCCCTGCCACTCTCCACTTGCACTGCCTCCCTGGCAACCCCTGCACTGCGGGACTGTCTCTGTATCCCTACAGCCCCCTTCCCAGCACTTGTCTGCACTTACCTTGCACTTGCCACCAGCTGGCTCTATTATTTATCTTTTTCTACCCTGTACTGCACTTTTCCCCCCTCCCTTTCCCCTTGTTCTTTTCCATTCCCCCTACCCATGCACTTGCACAATCTGAATGATACCTGGCCTAGTAGGATCGCTGTCTGTCTTCCCTCTGTTCCCCCTCCCTGCCTCGTCGCGCCTTGAAACACTTGTGTATAGGCGTGTTACAAATGCCATATCATATCATATCATATCATATCATATCATACCTTATACTACCTAGCCCTAAACCTTAACCTAGCCCTTAATCTACCCTAACACTAAACCTTAACCTATCCCTTACTGTACCTTAACCCAAAACCTTAACCTATCCCTTATACTACCTAGCCCTAAACCTTAACCTATTCCTTACTCTATCCTAACCCTTAACCTATCCCTTATACTACCTAGCCCTAAACCTTAACCTAGCCCTTAATCTACCCTAACCCCAAACCTTAACCTAGCCCTTACTCTACCCTTACCCCAATCCTTAACCTATCCCTTATACTACCTAGCCCTAAACCTTAACCTATCCCTTACTCTACCCTAACACTAAACCTTACCCTAACCCTTACTCTAACCTAATTCTTATCCCAGCCCCAAATCCAAAATCACCAGCCCTCCCCAACTTCCCCGGCCCCATCTTTTTTCAACAACTATAATCCAAACCCTGACTCTGTTAACCCTGACCTTACCATAAACTCAACCCTAAACCTTAACCTATCCCTTACTCTACCCTAGCACATGACCAAACTCCAATAACCCTAGCCATTCAAAACCTCCCTGATCATAACCTTTATCCTAATTCCAACCCTCACCTCTAGCCTTAGCTTAACCCATATCCTAAAAAAACATGCAAGCCCTGTACAACCTCCTTAATACTAACAGTTACCCCAACAGCAGTGCATTGTTGTACTATTTTCTAGCCTCATTTTTGACTACTTTTTTACCAACTATTTCACTTCCAAAGTATTTTCACCTTGATTTTTTCACTGACTACCTTTTAGTTGACAACAAATTCACTGGATACCGTCTGGTGGTTGCCGTCCTGTTGTTTCCTCTTAGAGGTGCCGGGATAGTGGGTAAATCTGCGGAGAGAGTCTATACGGTCATCGATGGTGTGCTGATGGCAAAGTTGCAGTTGGAGGTTAGCAACTTCGCTATTTGGGAGGTGTTGTTTCACTTGTGTCTTTATGACAAAAGCTTCCAGGTAAACTGTCCCCTGCGAGCTTGACACTCAGCTTTGCTCGTGCTATTGCATCACTCCGCTGTATGTGATATGTAATGTAATGTAATGTCATTTGTCATTTTTATATCGCCTTTTCCCATTGGTATGGATTCAAAGCGATGTAGGTGAACGCCCTGGGGGGACCGAAGCCCAAGGTATGGGAAATTTGTCATAGGAGTTTAGAATGTGTGGGAGTATTTTAGCTAATGCGGCTGTAGGTAGGGGTGGCCAAGTCCCTGTTAGCTACTCATGTCGAGCTGGCATGTGGATGGGGGCTGTGAGGTAGTCTGGAGAGCATGCGAGTGCAGGAGAGTTGTGGGATGAAATAGCCCTGAATACCATAACTAAAGGCTGGAGTCAGTATGAGGGCTCCCCAAAATAAAAGGCCTGCTTTGAAGTAACATGGAACAAAGGCCCTGCAATTTCAAAATGAAAAGGAGCGAAATTAGGCCTCAGAACTTGGAGATGCCTAAAAATGTTCATTGCCTCACAGAAGGGAAAGACAGGAGACTATAGTTGCAAAAAGTCTCAGGAAGCTAAAGTCATATTGGCAGGAATCACAGTGTCCAGCATGTAAACGAATGTGTCAAGATTATGTGATATATGATATGATATGATATGGCATTTGTAACGCGCCTATACACAAGTGTTTCAAGGCGCAAAACAGAAAGGAGCTTTCACTGTGACAGAAATAATTTTATATGTAAAAATCAGTTTTTCCCTTTTAATTAAAGATATGCTTCTTAAAAATGTGTGCAAGAGGTGCAAAAAATGAACTGGAGTTCTGTCCATAAGGAGCTCACCACAGAAGAATCCTTTAAGTTTCAAGAATCTACAAGGAAATGTGAAACTGCAACAGAATGAAAGGTTTCATGGCTGGAACTTTCCCCAGGAACATTGGCATTGTGCCTTTAACAGTAACACTTTAAGCATTCAAAGGTGCAGCTAAAGCCTTGACATATATATTAATGTTGCCCTTCTGTCAGCAATGTTTGCAGGTAACGACTGTGCGAGGGTCTTACATGTTGAAATTGTGCAATTCTAAGAGTTGATTTAAGATTAAAATGCTTGCAGTGGGGGAAATGCTGAAGTCTTGGTTTAATTTCTGCTGTGGGTTTCTCAAGTGCGAAACTCGATTCCAAGCTCTGTTGTCAGGGGAAGGAGTTGAGGAATTCTCCTGTTCACCAAGGTTTAAGACTAAAACCAGTTAGGCTGTCATAAAAACTGGCAATTAGCCCTTGAAGCCTTGGACTAATCTAAACAAAAGCCTCCCTCTTGACAGAGCTAAAATCAGATCTCTTCCAAGGGTGGGGGTGGAGTCTGGAGTAGATTCACAACCATTGCACAGAATGAGAGATATGTTGTTTAGGGGATAACTTGGGAAATATTAATCATACACTATTCATGTTCAGATTTCTGAAAAGCTATTAGTGAGCTGCTTCTGATGAGCCAAAAATGATTTTTGTGACACCAACATACCACAGGTTACGAGAAGAAATGTGGTCGCGAACTCTGTGTAAATGCGAGAACCATGTAAATTAGAAGAAATATGTAAAATGTTATCCATATTCTGCCCACCGAGTGGTGGATTTTTTAGTGATATAGTTTAGAAGAGCAGCTGAATGCCTCTACAGGAAGTCCCGACCCCATCTTCCCAATATGCTGGAAACCGGAAATTGTGACATGTGCAACGCCAGTGATGGTGCCTATCCCATGGAGAGTCTGTGAGAAAAGGTATCCATTGAGAAAACCCTATATGGTGTACCCTCGCAGAGATGACAATCTCTTGGAGGAGGCCCCGAAGGAACATGAAGATGAGAGGAAAAGAGGCTGGTGACGTCACAAGAAATTAGCGTGACCCACTGAGAAAGATGGCCAAAGAGGAAGATTTACAGACTTTATAGAATCTGATGATGAAGTAAAGAATTGAGTAAACTTTAATATGCAGTATGAAGATTGCACGTGTGACGACTACTGCAGAAAATGCGAGCCATTTTATAACTGCACAGATGCTGTAACGCAAGTAGACAAAGTTATCATAAAGGCTGGCTATACGTGTTGAGTAGACTGCAGGTGGTGCCGCCATTGTATAGAATTCTGGAAATCTGGTGTCACATATTTAGTAAGCTCAGACCCGTGAGGAAAGAAGAATCGGAGGGCGGTGTCACAGTAAGAAAAGCAGCTGAAGATTAAGGAAAGGTCTGGAATAGCTGTCTGGGCTGGTGTCAAAGGATGGAGCAGCCAAGAACTGGTTATCTATCCAGTGAATGTGAGAAGATGAAGCGGCCATTGTTAAGGTGCAAGAAAGAATACAATGAGTGCCAAGTTTATTAATTCAAGACAATTAAATGCTGCAAAACAGGCCGAAATACTGTCTCCTGTCACCTGAGCCAAGGATGAAAATAGGAGTGGACGTGCAGACCTGAGCTATGATAAGGATGTGCCCATACTCCCTTTTATTCTCAGAATCAGTGATACTTGCAAGGCCAAGTTCAAAGACAATCTGAATGGCAGAAGGCATGAGCGATGAGAGATCTGGGGCTAATTGGGTGGGGAGACACGGTCAAGTACACCCACCAGCACCCAGGATACCATCTTATGTGCTGCTAGTGAATCGAATGATCCAGAAGGGTACAAGGGTACCAACCAATTGTAGAAGGCCACATAATGAAGGGCCTTATAGTTTGAGAGCCAATGGTGTACCATGTATTTACTAACTGATCAGGATGTCTTGCATTAGGGATTGGCATAAGTTGTCCACCTGACTGTAGAGACCCAATACCAACCCGATCCCTTAACGAAAGTATGCTTAGATGTTCCCTTTTGAGCCTATGACAATATTCCATAGGTTTTCTTAGTTTACCACATAGTATGATGTCACTTATGATGAATATTTAGTATTTAAGTATGTTTTTTATGCAAAATGACTGAGAGCACGATTGAACGTCCGTTGATCTGTGTTGTAACTCCCTGTTTTAGACAATTGAAAATAAAACAGTCAGAGGAGACATTTTGCCAACTTCCTAAGTCGCCTTATTATTTGGTGTAAGAGTTATTCTGCATCCCCATCCTTGTATGACGTGTTACTGATTTAAAGGGCCCATTCATGGGTTTCTGTGGTAGCATTGTCAGATGGTTGCAAAGAAGACCCATCAACCTATAGACTCCAGAGCTTCGGACAATCGTACATCTTGTATCTGGAAGACCACAGGGTTTCCTGTGGAGAGCGGCCGACTAGAAAACGTGCAAGTAGAATTGAGACAGTGAGCAGGGTCCCTCTTTGATGAAATCACTACCTGGTTTCCACAGGCACTTTGCGGACAGAAGGCGAAAGTGTTTGATTGGAGGAGGAGACGATACCGAAGGCTTCGGGCTGAACAAGCGAATGGTGAGTAGACTAAGGGGAATGGCAAACTGAGGAGATGGGGATGTGATAGTTGAGAAAGTAACAGAAAAAGTAAAGGGAAAAGTAACAGGGGTAACGGGAGATTTCTTGTGTATATGAAGAGAGAGAGATAGAAGAGAAGGCCTGAAGAGTCCTAACCCAGGGGTTTTAGAAGAGATTGTCTTACACTCCAGTCGGAGTAATTTAGGCTACGTGTAGGACAGGTCTGCATAAGATAACAATCTAAACTCTGTGTTCAGGGTATTATTAGAGGCAGAGATTAAGAGTGATCACTAAGGTTTATGTAAAGAGTCGACTTGTCTGTCTGTTCATGTATTTATGTTGAAATTAAGGTGTCGAGGAGCAACACGACCTATTGTATAAGAATTGAGACAAGGTTAAAAAAGCTATATTTTCTATCTAGGGAAGCAATCAGTACCGATTCAGAGGTAGACAGAGAAAAAATTGGAGGGATAAAGGTTTTGAGCAGCAATTCTTGGAGCATGCTCACATTTGTTGTTTTTTATAAAGGTATCTTGTAAACACTGGTATGTATTGACAGTCAATTGAGACTTTTCACAATGGGAGACATTACTGCTCTGATGAATTTATGTAAGACATTGCCAAAACACATGCCCAAGCTCAAGCTCAAACAGTATACTGCAGAATGGGTGAAAGGCAAAGCAGATAAGATGTTCATGCTATGACCACAAGGGGATCACTGTTGAAAGCAGTATTGCAGCACATAACCACATACTTGCACACTGCATACCCGGGAAAGAAGTTAGAAAAAAGGTTCGCTACTTTAGAGCTTTGGAAAATGTACCAGCAAAAGAGGGAGGATGCACCACCTGAAGACCGGATGCTTAATCAGTGTAACTAGGAAGGTGACAAGCCTTCTGCTCCCCTTACCTCACCAGAAGTAAACAGCGATAGTACAGAAGACGAAGGATTGTATCCATTAAAGGAACTGAAAGCGGTGACAGGTTATAGTAATCCATTATCTTAAACCGCTTACTTCTAGCAAAGACTTAAGTCCAGAGGAGAGTAAGAGAAAAGAGGAAATTAAAGAATAGAAGAATATAAAGATGAAAATAAGAGGACGAAAGAAGAGCAGAGGCAAGGACAGAGGAGATAAAACAGGAAAAGGAAAGAGTTAGATGAGAACCCAGAACGCAATGAGAATTAGATGAAGAATTTGAATGAAAGAGAAGACAGTGGGAGCGCAACATTAACCTCATTCAAAAGGAGCTAATGAAGCCCAGTCCAGCGATAGAACGGGGCAGTATAGAGGAGTTCCTCTTGTTACTGGGAATAATGTCAGGGCCATCTAGAGTAGCCTTAGAAGAGAATTTTGGTATAGGAAGCATCAATGACAGGCTCAATAAAGCCTACCAAGTGTTAAGGGAGAAGGGGATGTGCGTCACACTAGTTGTGACTAGATATGTCAGACAAAGAAAGAGAATTCTTCCATGGGGAGGAGGTGCATGTGCCCCTGAGGGAAGTCTGGAGGCGGACAAGGACGTAAGATGATCTGATCTAGAGCAACCCAAGGATAGAATGGCAGATCCCATAGCATATTCAGAGCATCCCAAGGAGCAATTGTATAGTGAGAAGGGTGAATCAACACCAAATGTGAGCTGGTTAAGATCATTGCCAGGGAGGAGGCGATAAGGAACCATTATCTCTACTATGGACTGGCAGACGATGAGAGCGGATTGCTGGTTGGGGTTTTTACGCAGTTTACCTTATTGGAAAAAGGAGGAGCAAGACCACAATATATTCCATGGCCACAGATGGACAAGGATAATTTAAGATGCAAACTTCTGAGTTTGATAGCGGGTGCAGGAAAATGGTTTTATGAGTTAGAAAAGGTGACAGGAGGAAATACCTTGGCAATAGGGGACATTAAGGGTCTCTTAGCAGCCATTCTTGGGGAAAATGCTGATGACATATGGAAGAGAGCAGGCTATTTGAGTGTGCAGCACAGAACACGGTGCACGATGGAGCGCCATTTAATAATTGCAGAGCAGATGTCTGGAGGGCTCTAAGGGAACAGAATCCTGACACATCAGATATGGGTGCAATCATGACACGTAAGATGAAAGAAGACAAGGATCCTCTTGCTTACATTCAGGACATTCAAGAACGCTGGACTCTTGGAGCGAGGGAGCCATGGGAAAAATCGGTGGCATTATTTTACCACATTCCATGTTAAGGGTTATCCAAGCAAGTACAGAGACAAATGAAAAAGCAAGTGGGAATGGACGCAAAACCATGGGCAGAAATACAGTTGACAATAGTGCATCACTGTTGGCTTTTGCAGGAGAAAAACAAGAATAGAGAAGAGTTTAGGAAACTCGAGGAAGCTAAACTAGTTCACAAGAAATTGACAAAATATGCCATAGAAGAGGTGGTATTGACAACTGGAGAAGAGCTGGGAGTACAACAAGCAACAGGTACATTGCAGGCAAGTAATCAGCGCCTGATCGACCAAGGAGGGAATGGGTTTGTACCACAAGGTAGAGGCATGGGGTATAGAGGAAGGGGTGGATTCTAAAACAACCAAGGCGGGTTTCAGCATGCACAGAATGAGAATCAGAATGTGCAATGAGGGTTCGACCAAGGAGGACTAGTCAGAAGGGCTCCTCCTGTATGTTGGACTTGTGGGATGACAGGGCACATTGCACGCGTATGCGGAAGCCAAGGGTATGTATATGTACAGAATGGTCAATTCTCAAGAGGGGGGGCAGCTTATCCTCCAGCACATAGCTCACAAGCTAGGGAAGGGTTTGCCCAAAATCAGACAATGTATCAGCCATAGACACCGCAAATACAATAGGCACAGCAACCACAGCAATTACAGCAAGCACAAATGAATCCACCGCAAGGGCAGTCACAACACGCCCCTATGCAGGTACAGCAAAATGCAAACACAGGACAGTTATTGACACCTAAAATAGAGGGTGTCACTATGGTGGGAAGAAACCCTTTCACAGGCACAGGGGTTTGCATGCATCTTCAATAGAACAGCTCACAGGGCAACTTCATGTGTTCAGTTCTATCCGTGACACGAGACCCCCAAGAGGAACTAAGGGTCGATGTGACTATAGGAGGCAAATCTTTTTTGTTTTTAGTAGACACTGTGACTCCTGATTAAAGAGCAGGTCTCCCTTGAAGTTTGTGGCGAGAACAGACTTTCTGTCTCCATGAAATCACAAACTTCTTTTCTCTGAAAGGGGGTTCCCTGCAGGGGTTGCCTACTTTAAACAGTTGACCCAGACATGACATTCACTGCCCTTCATACAGAGGGTTGGGAGCTAGCTTCAAGTCGACGTATTGCATATCAATGAGGTGTTAGTTTCCCGTCCCTTGTGTTCGTTCTGTGACCAGGCCTATTCGCAGGCTTGCCTCAATTAGCTCTCATCAGTATGCGCTGCCACCACACAGAACTTTGACAATAGAACAGGGTGGATCCATGGAGCCTTTGATATTTAATTAGGCTGGCCATGGCAGTAGGAAGGTGCTGCCTTTGCGCTTACTGAGATCCTTTGATGTACCTGTGGCTGTCACATTCCAGCTAAATGGGACAGGGAGGACTCCGCCTGTAGGCTGTGTCCCCCCCAGAGTACACTTGACTATGTTTTTGCTGTGCGGCGAGCATAGGAAAATGTGTTCAGATTAGCCCCACACATGTAGAGGGGCATGAAGGAGAATGATTGGGATAATGATCAAACCTTAATAGCTGTGCATTCACATTTCCTGCAGAATACAATCCCAAATTACATTTCACAGGGATCCCAATGAGGTGCTTATGTTGTTGTGTGGGTACACATCTCACCCCCTGATGTTAGCGACTACGGTTCGAATCCCAGCTATGACACTGCAACATCATTCAAAGCAGTAGTAACCTGCTGAAATAAATAAGAATTGCAAATGAATTTTTCCATATCCAAGATCCGGTGAGACATTTTTTGCCAGATCCTGTAAAATACAGCTCAAATGAAAGCGCTGACCCAGACCAGTTCTTGATCATGCAGCCAGCATGCCACACAATTGTCATTCTCTTTCGGCCACAAATATTCCTGTTTGCTTTCCAGTTTTCTGCCTGGTGAATAAATAACGACCACCTGACAATTGTGCTTTACGGGCAGCGTTTATTAATGGATTCCTATGGAATCTGAGTGCTATCCAGCAGGTGCTAAATCAAGGCACATTTCCAAGGGATCCATTCAGGCAAAAAATGAGGTGCACTTATGGGGCAGAACGGAAAATGGAGGCGAAAAAGCAGTAGGCCTTACTTTAAGGCCATCAATTCCCACTTTGCTCCCTGTACAACAAGGCTGACAGAGTGTTTAACTCAGATTTCAATTGATGTTGGCTCTGAACTTTGGTTGATGCGCAATTACGGACGTCATTTAATGCGCCAAATCACATTAGTTTGAGTCTTATGGATCTGTAAAATACTGCATAATTGTTTCCTTGTGCAATATAAAGGTATCTTTTTTATTGTGATATGGTTAAAAGCAAACCTTTCCCAAACATTTCAAATTTCTGAAGTTTAAATCAAATAATCCATTAAAACAGTACATTTCATAAGCATAAGTCACTGTGCAAACAAATTAAAAACAATTCATCCATTAACAAGCACATACCATCCTATTAAAACCAATCCAAAAGAGGGAGTCTCCATACAACTTTATATAAAACTTCAGGAACTCATGTAGCACTCAAATAAGGAAGTGCTACTCGCCCGAGGGGGATTTGTTAGGCTCACATTGGTCTACATGATGCTATTATGATTTAAGCCATATTCCCATTGCTCAACATATTTCTATGACAATGAATATAGTGTATGGTTAGTTTACTATTAAAGCCTAGTTTATTATGTAAGGTGGTTTGCTTCCAAGGCATTGGTATAAATAATTATTTAAGCACATGAAATGTAAAGCAAAACCTTAATAAATATCTATATTAACTAAACCTGGAAAGATGTGCGCGGTCGCTTAAATTGTTCACATCCCAGTTTCACCATTTAACCAAGTGTATGATCCTGAGCAAATCATTGAATCACATTGTGCCTTTTCTGCAGCTCTGCAAGTGATTCTGATTCACTTCAAAACTTATGTTAATGTATCATGGTATTATAATGGAAAAGCCTAATGACTATAGAGTTGCTCCACATATAACTATAGTGCAATTTAGGTATTTTGCAACACAAAGTTATGTGTTACTTAGCTTATTTATGGCAACTTATTCTAAAGTCACTTCCATGGTGCCTCCAAGTATCAAAGACTGATGATGTGCCTTTCAATGTCCTTTTCTGTGAAGTCACTTCTGTTGGTGCAATTCATATAATAATTAGGCAGTTTGCATGTATTTTGCCCCAGAGGGCTTGGACAGAGCTCTAATAGATGAGTTTTGTGCATCTTGAATGATCCTGCAGTTTTATTGTTTTTTGTTGTGTGTTAAAAATGTCATCTTTCACTATTGTTACCAAAAAAGTACATCGGGCCACGGGTGGGCGGTTTGGGAGTGCCAATGAGACCATGTGGAATTCCACACACTTCATTTTGGTGCTCACCCCCGCCACACACACACACACACTCTTACAATGCTGGATAATCTCCTGCTTAGTTTGGTAAGTGAAGCAGTTTTTGGTGGCCTGTAACGTGAAGCATGACACTCATTTACTCATTTGCACCAAACCGTCCTTAAAAAGTGTCTGCAAAACTCGAAATACTTTTTGCCAGTTTGGTGAAGATTCTTTTTGGTGGCAGGGGAAGGGCTCTTAAACACAAAATCCCATACGGTTCCTTCTGCGCACCGAGAGCAAAAACTGCTTAACAAAAGTTCACCATGTTTGGAAGGCGTATAGCACTCAGCTTCATTTCAGAGAATTTGCAGAGTATGACAGTTTTTGGTCTCAGGTTTTCTCAGCTTGACACTTTCCACTCTACTTCGGGAGAGCGCACCTTTCGCCAACTTCATTTTGAAATTAGGATGGTGCTGCTTTATTAGCATCTGAAAAGTGGCAAGACTAATTTGAGAGGTGTTGTAGAGCTGTGGCTTGCCACAGGGAATGCACCATTTGTTATTGTTTGTGTGTCTTCATACCTGGGGCCTTAATGTGTACTGTGAGCTCTGCTCACATTGTCCAAGTGTGACACGCGCCCTCTCTAGGGTCAGCCAGCAGCCAGCCTCCCAACAAACATACACAAACACAATTAAAAATGATAAATAAACAAAAAAAAGTACCCCTGCTCTGCTTTCAAATGCCGCCCGGGCCACGTCTCATGTTACACCGTCCTAATCTCGCACTCACACACCTCCAGACTCAGAGCATCCCACTGCCCTGAATGTGATGATTGTGGCCCCCCTGCACCTCCAGACAGAAACCAGCAAGCTGAATAAGCTTCCTAGTTCCTGTCTGTGTGTCGCACGAACACAAAGCCGGAAAGCGATTCTCTGTGCTGCGGCCCCTGGAAGTGCTGCTGCTATTGTGGCAGAACAGGCGCCAGGCCCTGCAACACCCAGTTCAGCACCCTGGCTGCTGACTTTGAGTCAGGCCAGACAGGGTGAGGGACCTGACATCCGTAGATGGTAGCTTTGGGGGTGATTCCTTACAGGATGCTTCAAGTATCAAATCTGGTAATGCATCAAGAACTTAATAGCCTTGAAAAAGACATCATGTCGAAACACGCGTTGGATGGTCTTTTGCACAAGAAAATAAACTGGACTTAACAAGCCCACTTAAGACTATATGACTTTTAGCTCAAGCGTTACTAAAACCGAATAATCTTTTGTAAAACATGTTGTAGGGATGTATTTACCAAGCGGTGAGGGGTTTTCTTCTTTCTATTGGAATTAAGTCTGTGAATGTTATGTTGTGTCACTGGGTGTATGACAGGCCGGCTGAAGATTTGTGGGGGCCCAATTGAATTAAAAAAATATGCCACCAGTCCCCCTCAACATTTTTAGCAAAGTTACTCCACTGCACTCCCGTATTGAGCAGTAGCCACAGGAGTTGGCATACACCTTCAGAAGCGTCCATGCCATAGATCTCTAATTTTACTAAACCTAACAATTCCACGATGTGCGGCACCTTTAAAGTGAATTGTCTTGTAAAATGGGAAAGGTTGCAGTTTTGAACAGCGTCAAGTTTGTCCTGAATGTTTTGTGAAATGTTGAGGTGAACGCACACACAGTATTGATATTGGGACACGGTCTTAAAGCAGGGATTCAGGAGTGCCAGAAACATGCAGCGCAGTGATTTCAGATAGAGATTCTATATGGCAGTCTGCAGCTTCACAAACAAATCTCTATCGGGTGCACTCAATCTCGAGCCAACTAATTAAATACAATTCAATCTTACCTGCATAATTTGTCTTTTTTTTGTTTTTCTTTATTTGTACATTTTCATACAAAGTCCATTAACAGGGATAAGGTACAACATTTTTCTTTTTAAGTAAGTACATTTGTCTAAATGTATCAAATTATTTCTGAAACCATATCCAAAGCCACTTCTAATAACATACCAAATTGAACAATAATGAAAAACTAGAATCCCATAATAGGACAACCACTATTTACAAAACAACAGAAACAAGACACATAACAAACAAACACACAAGCATCCACCACCCTCACAACACAACACAGTCCCATGCCTGGCCCCCTAGCCATAGCACGCCCTAGTACAACATAACACCAATTCTAGCCAAAGAAATGCTCAGTAACTTGTGATCAAAGAGCACCTATTGGGGTATGGTTCCATTTGAACCAGCTCATGATATATAGATGGTTAGTCTCTGAACATGGGCCTGCAGGTCTGCGTTGGAGCACACGGCTACTCCTATGTTTCCATCGTGTAGTACCTCTCAGCTATGCAACCCAAGGTTAACATACATGCAGGCGGGTGACAAGAAGTAACTGCGGCGTCCGTCCTGCACCAGCCTCCAAGAAGGGTGGATACACACCTGGGCCAGTCTTTGGATTCTCTATATCGGCGCGGGCATGTGAGCTAGGAGCTGGTTCTCTCTCTGCCCGCAACCACTGACTTCCCTGCTTGGAAAACCCCTGGGAGGGGAGGCTGCATTGCACTCCCAGAACTCTACAAACACGAGCTCTGTCTTAGACTTGCTGCGCCTACAAGAGTGAACAGGAGACACAGAATGAAAAACAGAAGAGAAATAGCTGGAGAGAGACAACATAAAACTCAGAGAAGGAGAGAAATCTGAATGAAAGATGAGAGACGAGAGGCGTCCGGGAGGGGAGATATGGGAAGTCTCTCTGCAGCGCCCCCTAGAGGCATATACACAGAAGGCTGCATACGGAAGTCTGCCTCCTTATATGTCGGCCTGTAAGGGCCACGACCTAGAAGGAAGCTGGAAGAGAGTACCAGAAGGCAGCAGGTAAGTGGGAGAGGGCGGAGGGGCCCTTGTAGTGTAGTGGGGGGCGCACACGGCGAAAGGCACCGTAGAGGGCCGGGAACAAAAGACTGACTTCTCAGATGCGGCCTTCTCGGCCTGGAATCTGCAAGGTGGGCCTTCAGCCCCCGAAATATCAAAATGAAAGCAACAGAAGGTCAAGAAAGACTGGGTACAGGATCTGGAAGAGAGAGCACGAGTGCTGGTGCTGAAAAAGAAAGTGGGGGATTTCAGCGTAAAGGAAACACATAAACCATATTGCTTTTCACTAGAAGTGTTTCAAATGAAATCACTTTGCTCATTTTTTGGGGTGATCGTTTTAGCGGCTAACCCACACGAGCACAGTTCCCCTTCGTTTTTTCATTTTAACAATAGAAAAAAAGAAAATAATTCTGACTTGCATTGGGGAAATGATAAGGAGGGCAGACACACGATGTGCACGATACATCCCCCACCTGCCAGCCAGGAGGACCAGCAATTCTCAAGTGCCAGCTCAACCCCTTTGAATTAAGTGCCTGAGTAGCTGAAGTGCTGTCTGAAGGCAGAGGACATACACTCTGCCCCTAACTGCACCCCTTGACGCAGTGTGTCATTTTGGCGCCCTTCCTTCACCACTGTCCGCTCTCTGTTCCATGTGTTAATATCCCTGCAAAAATATTGCCATACAAAACTATCGCCATATTTCTGCGGCGATATTAAGGCATGGAATCTGCAGCCTACACCCCTGCAACCCCTGCATTATTTTTAAAGGAGTGGAGGACACACCTGCATGCCCTGCTCAGAAACCCTCCAAAATTATCCCCCCCCCCCAAAATATCTCCTATGGTAGTTCCAGACGACCATATATACGACGATATTTTTGGTGGTGATAATATGTAGTGATACCCCGCTGTCAGGGTGCAATGACGCTGAAGTTCTCTAAGGGGCGGAATAGCACTTCCTTATTTGAGTGCTACGTGAGTGCGTGAATTTTTGTAAAATGTTGTATGGTGACTCCCTCTCTCAACAACCTTTTGGATTGGTTTTAATAGGATGGTATGTTCTTATTAATGAATGAATTGTTTTTAATTTGTACAGTGCTTATATAGTCTATAGTGACTAATGCTTATGAAATGTACTGTTTTAATGGATACATTTGATTGAAACTTCAGAAATTTTAAATGTTTGTGAAAGGTTCGCTTTTAACCATATCACAATAAAAAAAAGTGTATCTTTATATTGAAACAATAATGCAGTACCCCCTTTTATAAATTGTACGGTAGAAGCATGCGGCAGCATAGTACGGATAGAAGCAGCTGTACTTGTGAGTGCGCCCCATTCCCCCAGTCTCTTTTTTTATACACCCAGAATGCACTGTGACATATCCCACTGATTGCTTTTCTGGATGCTACTCTTGCAAAGATTTCCCCTCATTTTAAAGGTTCTTTCATTTTGCTTTTCATTAATAGAGAAGACAGCAATTGCAGCCCAGAGTAATGCAGGTGTGGAAAAAATGCATTTCCTTTGCGCTTTTGACAGCCCCCTAGTGCCCACTTGTTCTTTTGAGCTAATTAAAAAACAATCACTGAACTAAAATTAAAATTAACTTCATATATATTTTCTAAATTAGCACTGCTATGTGAATTCAGTCAGTTTAATTGTAATAAGTAACAATGAGAAGATTAATTGGAACACATAATATTATTACCTGGACGCTGTGTTTTTTTGGGAGCCATTCTCTGAATGCTGCTCCATAGATCAACACCCCCTCCCCACACCCCCCTCGTTGGACCATTCTGTGAAGAGGCACCTTGGGGCAGTTCATTTTGCAAGAAGGTGCGCTCTAAGCATTTCATTTGGTCCTGTAATGGGTTCCATGTGATATAATCGCTGGAAATAACATTCAGGGTGGCTCGATATTTTTTTAAAGGCACTAAACACTGTTCCCAAAATACTTTAGGACTGGTGCAATATATAAACAAATCCCAGTCCTAGAATATTTGGGAAAAGTGTTGGATAGTGCTTTTAAAGAAAATATTGACTTCCTATTGAAATTAAAGAATGCAATCTACTTTTTTAGTGGAGGAAAGCTACGAAGAAGGATGCCCTTTGCTGAGCTGTCAAAATGCAGCCATGAACAGAATGGATGTACGGTAAAACAAAGTCTGACGACAGCAAAAGAATGTCATAAAGAAGATATAAGAACCTATGCTGAAACGATATGAAAATACTTAAGGATGACGATGTAACTGAAGCACTAAGAGAAAAATGTACCCAACGATACAGTAATCATGAACACAAAGAAGAATGAAGTGACTCACTGGTCAATAACTGTGAATACGCTGTAACGCAAGGAAGAAAAGAACATATAGAAGCTTGCTTATGAGAGGTATATGTTCAATGTTTAGGATGACCATTAGAAGATGGACAACGGCTTATGTCAATCAACCCAACTATCTCAAAATACGAGCACAGGATCCTAAAGTGAAAAGACGATGAAGAGGTGTTTTCCCTTGCAAAATAGAGGAGTACATTGGCCTAGGACCAAGGATGCTATTTCGAGAGATGAAGGCAAAGTACCAAGGGAGTCCAATCAGCAGACCATGTACGAAGGACATATTTCTCAAGATTAAGAAGAAGAAGAACATTTGCAGTTTCCAAGTATTAGACAATTAAAAGTGCCTAAAGTTTATATGGGATAAAGTGAGCAAGTCTCTAAAGTCCAAGAGGAGCAACTGTACCCAGTATAATTGAATCAAATAGTGCTAAACACACTGTCGAAATGGACAAATTGGTAGTCTCTTAACGCGTGACAAAGAGATCGCAAACAAGGGTTATTCATTAGGCTTGAACCTAAGATAATGGTGTGCCTACACTCGCTTGAATGTTCAGAGACAGTGCAGACTGGCAAGGTCTGTCTTCAAACAGAGGATACTGGCATGAGGCCTACCGTTGAGAGAGGGTAGACTAATTGGGAAAACATAGGGGAGAGCTAACGCATCTCCAAGCACCTGGGTTTCCTTTCTATGTACGTGCTGCGAGTGGGCCAATTGTCCAAGGTTGAATTTGGGTTGCCAACCAATCAGATAAGTCTGCCATGCACTTTTGCAAGTATTATTCTGCTGCCATACTCTTTGCTGTAATCAGTGTGCTACGTGTGTAGAAGCAGCTCAGGGCATGTCCTACAGACAAGGGACCGCTAATGGGAGATTAAGGGCCTCATTACACGTTGTGCGGTAAAAATCTCCAATTACCGGCATGGTGCTCTTAACATGTCCGCCCTCGCAAGAGGGCGCTAATAGCGTACCATTACGAGTACGTGGACATGAGCATAGCGCCATGCCGGTAATGACCCTACTGCCATGCCGCTAAAGACCCCAAAAAGTCACTTACCGCCCTCGACGAAAGTGCAGATAGCACCTCTGCCCTCACGCTGCATGCAAATAGCGGTCACCGCTATTAGCGGTGACCGTTAAATTGCGGAACCGGAAATAGCGTCACCGCACAGGAACGGGAAAGAGCACGGCGGCCATCTTTAAAAAAGCAATCCATTGCCATCCTCTGCCCCCTGGACCTGTTTGGAGTAGGTTGCAGTTGCAAATCATCAGGGACACCCTCAACATGCCTAAGGCATTGAAAAAAAGCACTGACAGGCAGCGCAAAGAAAAATGTACATCAGATCATGCTGACCCAGACCCTGGCTGACAATGCCGCCGTTGTCTTTGCCAACGTCATGAGGCGGGAGACACTTATAAAAAAAAGGCCATCTGGGATGAAGTTGCGGTGAAAGTTGGTACAGTGGCCACCACCACCCGCAATGTGCGTGAGTGCAGGAAAAGGTGGGACGACCTCAGACTGCGGGTGAGGAGCATCCTTGCCGAAAACCATAGAATAGCCACTGCAGGTGGACCCGGTTCACCCATCAAACTAAAGGAATGGGAGGAGACCTGTGCAAACCTAATCGGAGTGGAATACATTGAGGGAGTCGGCACTATGGAGCATGGCGTGGCAACCACTTCAGATGGAGGTGAGTGTACACATGACAGGATGCTATGTGAATGTACTGATCCCCCCAAATGTGAGCCCAGAATCATCTCATGGATGGACAAACATCCACACATGCATCCATCCCTGCCCATGTCAGAGTCAGACCCAAACACACACACACATGCACACATCACCAGAGACAAGTGCCAAACACAACCATGCATGGATGAGGCACTGAACTGACACATCACCTGCATCCCAAACAATGAAGTTCCAATGGCCACAACTGCATTATTGATGTATTCTGCATAAAGTACATAGAAACGTAACCAATGACATCCCCCTTCTTGTCCCTGACAGGCTCACATACAGACGGTGAGGATGCCGGAAATGCATCCCAGGCACCCCCTGCAAGTAAGAGACCAAGGGCATAGGACTCTGAGCACACCCCCATGACATCAAGGGGCAAGGGGGGAAGGTTCCACATGATGAGTGTCAAGCAACGGAGGAGTGCCACTGCCAGGATAGAAGTAGCCACACCACTAACTACAGCCCCACCACCGGAGGTGAACCCACAACCACCAATCCCAGCCACGGAGGGCCCACCATCAGCTGCGCCAAGCTCCGCAGGAGAGGCAGCAGCCCCTGCCCACTATCTGATGTTGAGGACACAACAGATGTCACAATGGAGATGCACACCCCAACCCCCCCTGGAACCCCTGAGCCATCACCACTCCAGACACCTGGGTCTGATGCCACTGGCGAGGACAACATTCTAGGCTCAATGTCCCCCATGGTGGCTTCACCTGCTGACATGGATGCATCTGAGGGCACAGCAGCCACTCCACCAGCACTCAGCACTGCCCTCGACCTGGCCACCATCAGCCAGCGTCAACAGGAACTAACTGTGCTGGTTGGCCAGCATGTGGTGGAGGCTGCCCATCTCAGGGAGGAGATTGTGGAGACGGCAAGGCACTCCAGTGAGAGGATGGAGGCCTGTACAGACAGGCTGTGTGAGGAGATAGGCAGACTCAGGGAGGTCCTCACTCGAATAGCAGACACAATGGACCGCCACTTCACACCACCAGGACAGTCAGCCACGTCGTCATCCGCCAGATCAACGCAGACAAGCCCCCTCCGCCGCTCCACACGCACCACCAGGCGCATGTCTAGCCAGCCTCCAAATGCTGGCGCAGACAATGGCCAATAGGGAGTTCATGGCGAAGCTTCTGCGTGCATGGCCCGACGCAAACCTAGTGGCAGACACATGAGGAACTGTTGTGGGCGGTGGGTGGAAGGGTGTTATGGGTCTTATGGGTCTGTTGTGGGGGGTGGGTGGAAGGGTGTTATGGGTCTGTTGTGGGGGGTGGGTTGAAGGGTGGTGGGGTGTTTGGGGACATGCACTTTTTCATCTTTCCGTTACTTAATACACTGGTGTCTGATCAAAACACAGGCTTGGACATCTTCATTGTGTTTGTGTACTTTATTGGCGACAGGGTCCACTGCGTGCTTCCAAACATACACCAGTGCATTCATACCCATATCCATGTGACAGTAAAAAACCACGTTACTCAGAATATTTGGTTGATCAGATGTTGTCTCACAGCACGTCCCTCTTGACCATCCCCTCTTGCATGTCCTGCATCCCCTTCACCTCTGTCCTCATCACCATCATCATCCACATCAGGTGCTTCCATTTCAATGTCAGGGGGCAGTGGCACATTCCGTCTGATACACATATTGTGCAGCATGACACATGCCATCGTGATCTTGGCCACCTTCTCATGGCCATACAGGAGAGCGCCATCCGACCTGCTTATGCACCTAAACCGTGTCTTCAAAAGGCCAAATGTCTGCTTGATCACGACGCGGGTACGGGTATGTGCACGATTGTAGTCCTCTTCGTGCCTGTTCTGTGTGTTTCGTACAGGGGTAAGGAGCCACTTATTCAGGGGATAGCCAGCATCACCTGTATGGGGGGATAAATGGGGACGTGTTAGTGTTCAGCACAAGTGCGGCCAGTTCCTTTCAGGCTTTTTAAATTTGCATTGTGATTGAAGTGCACAATTAACAGCATACATGCAGACTGTCTGTGTGACAGGAATGTGCAAAGGTAAGGGCGACCCTGCAAGTACACATGCCCCGTCAATGCCTACAACAGTAATGGACATGTCCTGGCTGAATCCGTGTGTTAGGGGTTCCTTGGTCCTAAGCAGATTTGGTATCACACTGCTGGTGTACTGCCATTCCAACATTGATGTTGCCATGCTGAGAGGCATCACTTGAGTTGTGCTATAAGTGCGTGGTGTAATGCTATGGCTAGGGGTGATCCCTTCGCATGCATTCAAGGCCACAATGCATTATTGCTGTTGTGCTGCGCTCATTTTGTAGGACTATGTGGGTGGCATGTATGAGATTTGTGTATTTTGAGGTGTGGAATGTTGTGCAATGTGGATGTGGATGGATGTTTGATTTTTCTAGACCTGGATTGTCATCTATGTTATGTAGCTCACTCTTGCATATCCATTCATCTCTGGTACGTTTTGGGCCTACCCAGATGGATGCTGGCGTACATCTGTATGTGCATTTGTCCAACGGACAACAAGCTACACCCAATCGGAGTATGTATCCCTCCCCCCCCAATCACACTGCCATGTGCTTGCCCTGCTACTCACCAAGTAGCCACGAACGTTGTCCGGCTTGTCGCTCCATGTAGCGTGGGATAGTTGAGTTCCGCAGGACCATGGAATCATGGGTTGATCCAGGAAATCTGGCACAGCAAAAAGTGATTATCTTGTTGGCCTCACATACCATTTGGACATTGATGGAGTGGAATTGCTTCCTGTTTCAGTACACTACTTCATTGTGATGTGGGACCACCAATTCCACATGGGTACAGTCGATTGCCCCGATGCAACTTGGGATGCCTGCCAGTGCATAGAAGCCAACTTTGGTGTTTGCAAGCTCCTGGGCAGTCCGTGGCATGAATATGTGTTCAGGTGCATGATTCAGGAGGGCATCGAGCACCTGGGTCAGCGTGCGTGAGAATACTGGTTGTGAGATGCCATGCATCTGCCCCACCGTATGCTGTTAAGTGCCTGTGGCCAGGAAGTGGAGCACAGTCACCACCTTGAGTAGAGGGGGGATGGCAGTTCGGATGTCTATGAGGCTCACAATGTCGTTGTGTATCATGTCTACAATGCTGGTTATGGTATCCCGGTCCAGACGGTACAGGGTGTGTATCTGCTCCGGGGTTAGGTTAAATGGATTGGCTCTGATCCTGGGGATTGGTGGGTGCCTCTGTGGTATGATTAGGTGCTGTGGTGGTGCTTGCTGTGCCTGTCTTGCCCTCCTCCTCCTGCGTCTCCTCTGTGCTGCCTGCTGCTGCTGCTGCTGCGCTGCGATCATGTCCTCCAGCCCATGTAATGCTGCTTGTATTGGAACCATCTTGGTGGGGTGTGGTGTGCTCCTTTTGTGCTGCCTGAGTCTCCATTGCCTCCACCTGTGCTGATTGTGTCCACCTGTGGCAGGTGGGAACACTGCTCAGTTCTCTTAATGGGTGGTTTGCGATGGCGGTATTAGCGCCATGGCGGTAAGGGGTTTTGGGTGCTTTTCCATGGTGCTATTGGCACGTCCGCCAGGCTTGTGATGATGTGCTAATAGCGGCATGGCATAAATTACGGAATCGAGGGTCGCGCGCCCGCGGACTGGCTGCTATTAGTGGCACCGTACTTAGCGGTGCCGCAAATAGCGGTGAGCCAGGTCATAATTTGGATGGGGATTTAACGTTAACGGTATTCCATTACCGGTAACGTTAAGTCCCTACCGCCTACCGTGTAATGAGGCCCTAATACTCATGCATTCTATTTGTCGCCATGTTCCCCTAATCTAATCCCACCCCTCGGTAGGTTTTTGTAATATGCCACATAGGATGATGTCATAGACAACACATATAGCATTATATAGACTAAGTATAATCAAGAAGACATTGTGATCCTGCATGAATCAATTTGATGAATGATGATTTACCCTGCTTTCCTTCTATGGGATAAAAGCAGTATTTTACCATCTTCTTTGAGTCTGTCCGGTTATTTGGCCTGAGACTTTTTTTGGTAATTCCATCTAGCATACTGACGCTTCAAGGTGCTAGAGCACATTTGGTAGCAGCGCAGATGGTTCAGGTCTAATCTACCTAGCTCCCAGACCCATATTCCCAGACGATCGACGGCTCCCGCCACGAGCCAGACGATTACAGAGTTTTCTGTTTAAAGCAGTGCACAAAGAATCACGTTATCCACATATGGTCAACATGTCCCCCTTTGACGAAATTCCTGTCCAGTCCCCGCAGGTGCCCCGCGGACAAAAGATGAACTGGTTGATTGTGGGAGAGTCGATGCTGAGGGACTCGAGCTGAGCCACGGATGTAAGTAGACCATTGCAGCTGGTACAGATATAGAGGAGGGTGGGTTATAATTGTGTTATGTTGTATATATAAAAGATATAAAGAGTAACTGGAATTTGGGGATTATAAAAGGAAGAGAGAAAAGAATACCTCAAATTCACATGCCCCCAGAGGGATGGAATGGGCACACGCT
Organism: Ambystoma mexicanum; assembly: GCF_040938575.1. NCBI lineage: Eukaryota > Metazoa > Chordata > Amphibia > Caudata > Ambystomatidae > Ambystoma > Ambystoma mexicanum. The sequence goes on along the minus strand of NC_090940.1, from coordinate 76,181,875 downwards.
ATAGCGCCATATCGGAGCATTAAGGATTCCTATTGGCAGAGCTAATTAGAAGAGTGTATGTCAAACTCCCAGAGGGATTAAGAAAAAGAGAAGAGTTACATTTACTAAGATAGTAAAGGAAGATGTACGTAAGGGGAATATATATATATTAAAAGTGCACATATGTAAAAGGTATATGTTTGTATAAAGATAATGGGCCTCATTACACGGTAGGCGGTAACCATGGCGCTATTAGCGCCATGGTTGCCGCCGGTATTTTACAGTGTCCGCCTTGGTGGATGGCGGAATTACCGGCCTACTCCAAGGTGAGCGGGGGCGGTAATTCCCCATTCACCAAGGCACTTCCCCATTCCCATTTTTGCCCCCATAGGGCATAATGGGAATGGGGAAGGAGCTAATTACGGTACCGCAAATTGCGGTACCGTAATTAGCACCGAGGTCCCTTTGCGGCACCCTACTTTAACGGCTGGTAAAACCAGCCGTTAAGGTCGGGTCCCGCAAAGGGAACTCGTAGTAAGGCGGTAAGGGTTTACCGGTACCGGTGCCCTTACCAATACCGGTAAACCCTTACCGCCTACCGTGTAATGAGGCCCAATGTGTTTAAAACGGACGACAGAAAATAAGAAATTATAGCATAAATAAATAAATAAACATTTTTTCCTTAAATTCTTTGGACAAAGGATTGATGTCAAATAGCTAGAAATAGATGACACCAAAATATAAATAATGAAGACAGCTTAAAGATCCTAAAAAACAAAGAACGATATACAAATAATCAATGGAAAGTGTACAAATAATCAATGGAAAGTGTAAACGAAGGAGCAAGAAGTGTCAATAGATTTTTTTTTTTTAAATAATCAATAAAGGTAAGGAAAATATTTAGATTATTTGGAATACGAGCAGCGATTGATGGTGCCTGCTCAAATATATTAAAACAATATATTAAATAAACTTGGAAGGAAGAGGAAAAAAATTGGGTAAGTATTAGCAGTCTGAATTGACTTGTCATCATGGAAGAAACACCTCTCACACATTTATGCAGAGCATTACCAAGATATACAGCCAAAATGAGGCAGTATCATTCCGAATTGATTAAGTGCACGACCAGTAAGACATTTATGCCCTGGCCTCCAAGAGGTTTTTTGTCAAATACGTTATTATGTAATCTGGTGACATATTTACATGTTACACATAAGGGAAAGAAGCTAGAGGGACGATTTGCAGTATTAGAGCTTTGGAACATGTATGAGAATGAGAAACTGGACCCAGTCTGTAGGGAGTGGATGCTTAGTCAGCATAAAGGGGAAGATGTAATACCTTCAGATCCTCTTTCTCCTCCCGAGAAACAAGATGGAGAGGATAAAGAGAAGGGATTTTACCCTCTAAAGGAATTGAAAGCAGCAGAGGGGTATGTTAATCTACAATACGAACCCCCTGCCTATACTAGTGAAGAGACAGAGTAAAAGCAGTGAATGCAAATATATATAAAAACGTGATGAAAGTAAACAGCGTGATGAGAAAAGGGATAGACAGAATAAACAGATAGAAATAGAGGAAGAAGCAGAGAAACAATGAGGAATACAAGATACAGTTAAAGGTATGACAATAGTACAGAACAAATGGATGGGAGGACACACGTTGCTTAAACTACATGATAAATGTATTGATGGAGTTCAAGAAAGAGAGGAAAGGGAAGAGCGAGATAAAGCTAAAGAGAAGGAGGAAGAGAGGCTATACAAACAAGAAAGGGAAAAAGAATGGAAGCAAAGGGAAGAACGAAGAAAGTATGAGGCAAACAGGGAAAAGGGAAGATTAGAAGAAGAGAAACAAGAAGAAATAGAAGCCCAGAAATTGAAAGCACAGAGGTTACAAAGAAGGTGAGAGGAAGAGGAATTAAGGGAAATAAGGAGAAGAGGGGAAGAAAAGAGCAGAAGTAGGGTATTTAAAGAAGAGATTCAATATTTATGCCGTAGCAGCATGATACCCATAGAAACGCAAGAGCAAACCAAAGAAGAGAGAGCATCACAACCGTCCCATGGGGGGGTTGCAAGGTTTATCAGACATACCAACATGGAGAGAAGAAGACACTAACACCATAGGGACAAGGATGGGGAAATTATATAGGCAAATGAGGGATAAGGAAGAATATACAATTCAAGAGGGTGAACAAGGATCCTCCTTTAGAGAAATAGGAGGAAGTTTAGATGTCGTCAGAGCAGACAATCATAGAACAGTATCTTTAAATAGGTTAGATCTTGAGGGCGTGGAAGAGGACAATAGTCATACGAGTTGGGGCATAATAATGTCAGATGAGGAAAGGAAACAAGACGACGCGAGAAGAGGGTGCATACAGATTTTCAAGAGGATCAAGTGTAGAAAAAGGGGTAAAATGGTTAGATTTAGAGGACCCTATAAGAAAAACAGCAGAACCAATACCATATACTGAACGACCGCAAGTACGATTGCATACTACAGGGGATGCGGCCCACCCTATGTGAGTAGACTATGGGCATTGCCAGGACGAAAACAAGCAGCAATGACAATGCTGCATGGAGAACAAGGAGTGTGGGTAGGTATGACCAAGGACAAGGGTTTTCAAAGTTTCCACTACTAGAGCAATGTAAGGAAGGCATGGTATCAAAGTAAGACAGACACAAGTGCCACAGTTCAAGGGTGTTTATTGAACTTTATCAAGGGGGGGATAAATGCCTATCTTACCTAAATCTAAGTTGGAAGCAAGCTATGAGCATCAAATAATAATAAGGCAGTCCTAGTGGAGTCTCGTCAAAATAAAAAGGGCCATGAAACGGGCCTATACTAAAATAAATGATTGCTAGTCCTTACCAATAAGTTACAAATAGTGGGGGGGTTCATGAAAAAGAAAGTAGTGTTCAGAAAATGATAAGCCATGATGTTCAGGCCGTTGGCCGCCCTTCCCCACGTTTTCAGCACAGAACAAGTTGGTTCACTCGAGCATAGCAAACCCTTGTGCTTCTTCGGTACGAGGATACAGTTACTTTTTCCAACATCAAGGCTTTCTGTGCCCAAGTCTCTAATGTTCAAAGTCTCTTGCTGCAGAGAGCCTGATGTACCAAAAACAATGAATAAAATTTCCTTTCCAAATATTCACGTTGGGCGATTCACTCTTCCACCCAAGATCCCCCTCGACCGGGCTCAGATCCTTTTTATACAATTAGTCTCCCTCAGCCAGGATCAGACCAATTTTAGTTTGCATGCATCCCTCAGTCAGGTTCACATTTACCACAGCAATATCTTCTCTGGTGAGTCACAGTTCACCCCGGATGCCCCTCTTCTGGGCTCAGATCCCCTTTTACTACAATTAGTCTCCCTCAGCCTCGTAGGCTATCGAAGACTTTCAAATGTGCGCAGGATTTAACTTGACCAGCTGCAGGAACACTTCGATTTCACAGTTCAATAATTCTCACATGCTCAGTTGGATACCAAACAGAGAACTTCGAGTGAGCACCCACGTGGTGCTGGATCACTCTGTATCTGGTACCTATTTCTGGTTCATAAAGTTCAATCACTTTCCTCATACAATGCTGCTGCTTGCAATCTTGAGCGTAACACAGTCCGGTCTGCTATGAGTCTCTACGACTCACTGGCTGTGCGGAATTCACTGGCGTTGCTTTGTTGTCAGAGCCAAGAACAGTACCATGGCAGCAATCACTTCTCCCCACCGTGTCTATCAATACGAGAGGCCCCATGTAGCTTCCACATACACTGCACCATTATTAAGCTGTAATTTCCAGTCTTATGTTTCTTTTCCACGAGGCCTCTTGAAAGTTGTGGTTCTTCTCTGAAAAGGTCAAGGGTAGTTCCCTGCTTGCAGCCCTCTCTGGTCTCACTGCCTTTCTCCTCGGTTTAAACCGCCATCTCAGAATTGCTGCTTCCTCTGGTGTTTTGCCTTGCTCATAGTGTGCTTTTGTGCTCCGCCTTTTATCCATGTGGGGAAGTGTGATAGAAGTCAAGTGTGTGTAATTATCAGTAATTGCCTGACCCTCCCTGACCCTTGTGTTGGGACATGTCAGGTATACGGCTCTGGTGTTAGTCTGTTGTTGTTCACGATGAACTGTCTGTGAGAAAGTGTTTGTGTTGGGAAAAGGGGGGTTGAGCTTTTAGGTATCCTGCCTGGTAGGATGAGGATACTGCATCTCACCCTTTGGTGTCCCACTTTCACTCCTCGAAGACCCTTCATCCGGGTGATCTTCCTGCACTGGTCCACCCCAGGAACTGGATCCAATAGCGATGGCGGTGTCCTGGCCATCTGGATGACAGATCCCCAGGGACTACCGGGTGAGACACCTTCAAGTTTCTCACACAAAGGAGGAGTTGACCACAATATATACCATGACCACAGATGGATAAGGAACATTTAAAATGCACACTGCCGAGTTTGACTTCTGGTGCAGGAAAATGGATCAAAGAATTAGAGAAAAGGACGCCAGGAATGACGTTCGCTATAGGCGATATGAAAGGCCTATTATCATCTATCCAAGGGGAGAGAGAGCTGATCACATTTGGAAAAAAACTGGGTCTCCAAAAGTAACTGCGCAAAACACAGTGCACGATGGAGCACCATTCAATAATTGTAGAGCAGACCCATGGTGAGAACTTAGAGTACAATATTCAGATATGGCGGATATTGGGGCAATATTGACTAGGAAAATAGGGGAGGATAAAGACCCCATTGCTTTTATTTAGGATATTGAAGACAAATGGAGTGCAGGGATGCACGCACCGTGGGATAAAACTGTAGCATTATTTGACCACATATTATGCCAAGGACTGTCAGAACCAGTACAAATGCAGTTAAAGAAACAGGTGGGAATGGAAGCAAAGCCATGGCCAGAGATACAATTGGCAATTGTGCATTATTGCAGAATGCTAAAAGAAAAAGATAAGAAGAAAGCTGAGGGTAGAAAGCAAGAATAGGCGAAGTTGGAGCAGAAGAAATTATCAAAGTTCGCCATAGAGGGAGCAGTGTTGACAAGTAACGAGGGAAGCACAGCGCAAGTGGTGCAGATCCTACAGCAAAATAATATAGCCAATGGCCAAGATCAGAATGGTTATAATTATATGCCAAGAGCCAGAGGGAATGGACCTCTGCGGTTGGATTTCACAACCCTCAAGGAAGGGGAGGATCTAATGGTGGGCAGCCATTAACATGTTAGAATTGTGGAAAAATAGTACATGTACTAGGAGAGGAGGCATGCAACAATAGAACTGGCAATCTCTGAGAGGGGGGACAGGATATGCTCCACAATACAATACAGATTCACAAGGATATTATGCCTAAGATCACACGCAAAATCAGTCATATGTGCCACAACTACAGTAGTTTCAGTAAATGCCAGTATAGACACAATTGCCACAACCTGTCATGATCACTGGCCCAAACACACAAACCCTGCACCCCCAGGTGACGGAGGCAAGGAGAAATGCCATACTTAATTGTCCCTTTGGTACAATCAAGCACGGGGGACTCAGCTGGACTGGGTCCTGGCGCCTCTGGCGCCAGGCTCATGAACAAATATGAGCAGAGACATTATTTTGGTGTAAATTACTTTATTACATTCACAGGAACTATTCACATGCATTCAGTCCGGGCGTGGCTGCTGAAAAACTGAGTAGCACATGCAGCAACATTTGGGAGTGGCAGGGTGTGGCCGGAAAGCCAATCCTAAGGGGGCATGGCACGGGCTAGGCTATATAAGCCCGCCCAGCCTTCATGCAAGCACTTCACGTTATTCTGCTTGAAGGCAGCGTAACGCTCACCGCCGTTTGGTTGTCGATACACCTTGGAATCCAGCTCCAGTGATTCAACTTACCTGGAATCTGTTCGCTTCTGCAACCTCACTACTTACCTGGGAACCTGTCTCACCGGAAGCTCCTCTACTCACATTGGGACCAGCTCTCGCCTACAAACACCTCCGCAGTGCCTGGCACTCACCTTCCATCTCGGACCTCCCAGAAAGCGAATCCTGGCTGTGACACTGCAGCTTGCTGCTTAGCTCATCCCTGGACGGCACCTGCAAGGAGAAACAACAGACAAAGGTTAGACTTTACCAAAAACCTTCAGTTTATGGTCACGCTCATTGCAAACCTTGCGCTTACCCTTAAACAAGCTCTCACCTGTGGTCGGAACGCCGTAGATCCTTTTTTCTTCATTCTGGCTGCATATCAAGCTCCAAGATCACAACTGTGGTCCACTTTCGCCTGTGGAGAGAAAGCAGAGAGGAGACATTGTTAAAATTCGCAGATCATAATGTGTTGAGGACAATACTATAGTATTTTAAAGCAAGAAAAGACTTTACAAAAACGAAAGATACTTACCATTACCAAGTGGCATCGTCGCAGCTGGACTGGACTACCACTTCAGAGGCCAGTGAAGTAACTCAGACCCATATACAACGCGCCCCTGCTGGAAGAATCAGGACTGAGAGCTCATCATCTATTAATAACAGATGAGCCCATGGGACAGTGCATGCTTACGGAAACCACGCTGTGGGAAGAAGGGTTCGAGGGACACCATAGCAATAGACAGGCAGACTCATGTTCTCTCATACCCACGCAGGAGCAGTTCCACCAATCACCGCAGACAGCAGCATATCTGCAGAAGGGTAGGCTTGACCACAGTGATTCAAATCCAGGGAGGGCTGCAACCGTGTCCCAATGCCCCCGCAGAGACCAGGTGAGTGTAACACAACCCCAGCAACTCCAACAAGCACCAATGCAGACACAGGGCCTCATTACGACCCTGGCGGTACAGGGTAAACGGCGCCGTAAAAGGTGCCGGCGCTGTTTACTCCATACCGCCTCATTACGAGGTCCCCTTGCGGGACCCAGGAAGCAACGCCTGGTCAAACCAGGCGTGCTTACCGGGTCCCACGAGGGGAAGAGGGAGCAAACAACGGGCCAACTCGTAATGGCCCATTGTTTGCTCCCTCTCCCATTCCCATTCAGCCCTATGGGGGCTGAAATGGGAATGGGGAAGGACCGGGTCCGGGTCCTTGGAGGGAGGAATTACCGGGCCTTCCTAACTCGGAATGGCCCAGTAATTCCTCATTCTGAGGACCCGGACGCGATTTCGGCAGCAGCCATGCCGCCAATAGCGGCATGGCGACCGCCGAGGTCGTAATGAGGCCCACAGTCATTACAAGGGCAGCAACAGCAAATGCATATGCAGCAGGCACCCACTCAACAAATACAATACATCCCAATGCAACAGACAGACGCATCACAATGGCAAATGGACACGGGAGCTACACAAGTAGTAAAGCCCAAATTAGGAAGTGTGACTGTGGTGGGAGGGAATCCTTTCACAGGCATGGGAATTAATATATACCCACAACAGGATAGCCCATATGACAACCTGATGTGTTCAGTACTATGTGTAACACCAGACCCCCAAGAGGAACCAAGGGTCAAGGTGACGATAGGAGGCCCAGACATTTTCATTTCTTGTAAACACTGGAGTGACTCTTTCCTGTGTCTGTGAGGGAAAATATCCAATGTCAGACATTGCCATGAATGCTCAGGGATTTTCTGGGGTGACAAATTTAGTTCTATTTACAGATGAATTACCCATTTCTATAGGGGAACACAACATGTCTTTACAATTGCTATACTCTAAACAGACACTGGTGAACATACTAGGACGTGATTTAATGACAAAGCTTAAGATGATGATATATTTTACTCACAAAGGCATAGTGTGTTCAACACCGGGGATACATTATGTGAATGTGAGGGAATTTATATTAGCCCTTACAGGAAAGAAGCCTTATGAGGAGTACATCTAGACGAGGACGTTTTTTATATGGAGTGACCGTTTTATTTTCATGGTTACCCAAATTGGCAGGTAAAATTGTAAGGATAACCGGATACGTTTTTGTTCAGGACAGACATTCCTATGGATGATAAGGAAGGGAGAGTTATTCCTTTGGAACTAAAAGCAGCAGTGGTAAGAGAAGAAAGGGTGATGTTTCATGGGACAGACAATGAGGGAAGGGGATGGAGAGCAGTGATAGCCATCAATGAAGGATATAGACTGACAGACTTGACAAATGAAGAACTGTTTAGTGATGACTGTTCAGATGATAAGTTAGTATTCTTATAATACTCTTACGTCCCGTCCCCTTTCTGCCAAACTGTATGGGCATCCCTTCCAAGGGACGGGAGACAGAACCTTTTTCACCAGAAAAACCTTCTTCTCCTTTAAATTTAGAGGCACGCAGGGTGCGGCCCAGGGAGCATGCGCTGCCCTGACTCCACCCTCTGGCACCACACCCCAGTCCCTTTTTCCGCGTCGACGGGAATGGGCCGAATTCACCAGCGCTGCTGGGTTTGGCTTCGGCCATGTAATTCCACGCGTGGATACTTCTTCTCTTTGTCTTTTTTTGTCTTATCTATCATTCAGGTACTCAGTCCTCAGGCGTCACACTCCTCCCCGGCGCATATCGACTTCCACAGAGTTCAGCAGATGTCCATCCTGCAACGGGCTCTTCCCAACTTCAGACCACCACGCCCTCTGCCTACGTTGCCTTGGCTCAGACCACGGTTGGCAATCATACTCGGCGTGTGACTCGCTGTCCTCGAAGGCGCTGAAGAACAGACTAGCCAGGTGGAGGGAGCTCTTCCAGAGGTCGCCTGCAGAGGTTCTCAAGAACTTCGTGAAGCATCGAACAAGGCCCAAGGTGCGGCCAATATTTTCTAGTGCACCCCACAAGGGAGACTCGTTCCCAGGGACTCTTCTGTGTGGGTGGGACCGGCCAGCTTCTTCTACCAGCACGTGCCCCGAAGCTGCTACAGCTACTGGTTGAGGGGTCCTCGGATCCTCCCAGGCGCAGTGTCGAGGGACCGGAGGGTTCTTGTACTGGGTCTACACCTGAGGGGCTACGCCCTGCTACCGGCACAATGGCTGAGGGGATACGCTCTATTACCGGCAACACGTCCGAAAGGCCACACCCTGTTACCGGCAGTACGTCCCAGAGGAGCAGGGTAGGCTTTGTGATCTCCATGCAAGAGTCTTGGACCAGGCCAGGCCCAGCGGGCCAAGCAACACGTTGCAGGCACGTGGCAGGCAGCTCGACAAAATGGCTGCCATGGCAGAAAGGGGGACCCGTCCGATGCCATTCCACGAATTCGGCAAAGAACAAGTGTCGAGGTGGGACTGGCCTCAACCGGGTACGTGGCCTAAAGTCTACCCTTCATTTGCACAGGGCAACTTTCCTTTGCGTCCATACAGACTGTGTACGCAGCGGCTCTAGCTGCCCCCCGCTGCCCCATCGGTACCCCTGCCACCTCTTTGGCCAATGAGGAAGTGCTCTTCAAGAAGTTTCTCGGCCTCATGAGGTCTCTTCAGATGGGGTTTATCATCAAAGACGCAGTCAGGGAAGTCTTCCCCACCATGCTAGAGGCACCACAGACACCTTAGTCGGGTCCCCAGGCCCCAGTACAGCCACCTCCTCCGGCTCCACAGCCAACTCCGCAACCTCTGCAACCTCCTCAGCCCCCGGCTGCGATCCCTGTACCCTAGCCTCTGGCACCATCTACCCCTCCTCCTCTACAAGATCTTCCAGATCCACAGGATATGGACGAGGAGGAGGACCCGGACATGCCATCCTCAGCCAGGGCCTTCCATGAACGTCTTGCTGGCCTGGTGGAGTACCTGGGCCTCCCCCATCCCAAGGTCGAACAGCCGTCAGAGGGGGTTCTGGCTGAAGTCCTCACGAGACGCCCCGCTGCCAATACGGGGATTCGACTGCAAACTGATGTAGTCTCCCTGGCCAAGAAGGGTTGGCTCAAGCCCCACTCAGTCCAGCCAGTCAACCGACGCCTGAACGCCAAGTACAGGCAGGCGGAGGGAGATACACTCTTGCTCTCGACCCATTCTCAGCCCCACTCCTCGGTGATCACTGTAGCATCACTATACTCCAAGCCTCAGTCATCCTCAGCCTCCTCCTCTGCGGCGCTGCTTGGCAAGGAGGAGAAGATCTTGGAGGCGTATGGCAAGAAGATCTACTCCAACGCGTCCTTGCACCTATGTCAGGCCAATGCAGATGCCATGCTGGCGGCCGCCAACCAACAGTTATGGCGGGAAATCGCGGATTTCCTCCCGGAACTCCCCACCCAATGCCAATCTCACTTTAAGGCGGGGCTAGCAGAAGCCAACCTCGTGGCGCATGACCTCATGGAATCCACAGTGGCGCATATCGATAACTCAGGCCATGCCATCTGCATTGCCATAGACATGAGGAGAACAGCCTGGCTCTGGGCAACGAAGTTCAACCCGGATGTCCAGGAGCGCATTCTAGATCTACCGTTCAAGGGGGGGGGGCTCTTCCACTCCTCTATGGACGAAGAGCTGGACAAGAAGAAGAACAGTTCACAAACGGCAAAGTCTTTATCCATTCTTACTAAGACCACGCCCAAATCGTACACCCAATCTCAGCAGCGCTCAGAGAAGGGTTGTACATATGGAGGGTTCCGTGGCTTCCAGGAACGCAGATCCAGGCAGCCGGACCGCTCGCTGTCTCAGACCCGGTGCAAACAACAAAAAGGGGGGAGTCAGGGCTTTTTCCCTGTCCCCCTCCTCAGCCTCAGCCACTGAGGGAAAGAAGGCATGACACGCCCCTTCGGGTCCACGTGTCTCCGGTGGGGGGCAGGCTTGCTCTCCATGCACAATTCTGGTGCCAGCGAGGCTTCGGCTTCTACTCCAGGATTGTCGCCATTCAGAAGAACTAGGCGTGCCTGAGAGTTGTGCTGTACCTTTCCACTCTCAACCAATCCTTACCCCTGCAAAAATTCAAGATGGATACGCCAGCTTTTATAGCGGAGACATTGGTCATAGGATACTGGATGTGCTCCCATGACCTGAAGGACGCGTACCTACACATCCCAATTTGGCAGCCCCATCATTCTTTCCTACGGTTCAGAATCATGGGCTACCATTTCCAATACAAAGGGCATCATTACAGCTCAGGCGTTAAGGGTTAACGCCGTCGTTAACCCTTAACGCCTGATTCCGATTTTGACGGCTGCTTCTAGCAGCCGTTAAAATCCATGGCGCTAAACCGCCTTGGTGCTAATTACGCCACCGTAATTTACGGTGGCGTAATTAGCGCCTTCCCCACTCCCATTATGCCCTATGGGGCAAAAATGGGAATGGGGAAGGGTAAAATGGGAAATGGGGATTTACCGCCCCACTCACCTTGGAATGGGGCAGTAAATCCGCCATCCACCATGGTGTAAACATAGTTTACACCATGGTGGTAAAGTTGGCGTACTTACCGCCTGGGTCGTAATGACCCCCAAAAAGTCCTTCTGTTTGGCCTCAACTCAGTCCCCAGGTTCTTTACCAGGCTCATGAACGCTGTAGCAGCCCTCCTCAGAGGCAAGGGCCTGCACATCTACCCATACCTCGATGACTGGCTCGTCAGGGCTACATCTCTGGAAACGGTTCACCACTCGTCTCATGCCCTTATGAACACACTGCACTACCTGGGCTTCTCGCTCAGTCTCAAGAAGTCACAGCTGCTCCCGACGCAGACTCTGACATTCCTGGGACTCATTTGGGACACGTGCTCCGAGAGGGTTTTCCTGTCAGAAGACAAGATCTTGGCCATCAAGAGGGCCACCGCACACTTCCTCAGCAGAGAGTTGACCTCAGCATGGTGGTACCAACATCTCCTGGGTGTACTAGCAGCGGTTCTGCTAGCCGTGCTGTACACGAGACTAAGGATGAGAAGGAATCAGCTGCACTTTGCAGCTTCATGGAATCAGGAGCGGGGCTCCCAATCCGAGAGGATCAACGTTCCTCCATCTCTCCACCCACACCTAACTTGGTGGTCCAGGGACTGCAACCTACGGACGGGCAAGCCCTTTTGGCACCCTCCGCACAGGCCACCATCACCACAGACTCCTCGCTCGAGGGCTGGGGAGCCACCCTCGGCGAGTTCTCGGTCCACGGCACCTGGACTCGACAGGAGCAGGAAGACCACATCAATTGGTTGGAGCTGAACACCATCTGGCTAGAGCTCAGAGCATTCTGACCACTTCTCAAGGGCAAGGTTGTCCTCATCCAGAGAGACAACTCGACCAGCATGTACTACGTCAACAAGCAGGGAGGCACCAGATCCCCTCCTCTGTGCAGACTGGCGATCAGCATGTGGGAATGGACCTTGGAAAACGAAATTTACCTTTCGGTAGTCCACCTTCCGGTGGAATCCAACCTGGAAGCAGACAGGCTCAGCAGGCTGGGAGCAGACAATTACGAGTGGCAGCTAAACGACCTCGTTACTCAGGAGATCTTCAGCAGGTGGGGTCACCCCACGTGGATCTCTTTGCCATCTGGCACAACAAAAAGTGTCCCCAGTTCGCATCCTGGCAAGGTCAGGGCCCCGGCTCTCTGGGCAACGCATTTCACCTCCAGTGGACCTGCATGAAAGCCTATGCCTTTCCGCCAACTCCGCTGATCCACAGGGTAATTTGCAAGATCAAGGAGTCTCATCGACTCATCATTCGGATAGCTCCATGGTGGCCGGCCAGGCCATGGTTTTCAGAGCTCCTCAGCCTCTTGGAGGTGCCCCCCATACACCTTCCAATGGGCCCAGCACATCTTCTGGTGCAGCAGGGGGGCAGAATAATCCACCCTGCGCCAGGGAAACTAGCCTTCACAGCGTGGTCCCTGAGCAGGTAATGCTTCAGCACCTTAGCCTCTCACACGCCAATCTGGAGATCATACAGGGCACTAGGAGCAAAGCCACCAGGGCCCAGTACAAAAGAGAATCGACCCCCTGGACTGCAATTTGGACAACGTGCTCTCCTTTTCGGCACACCTCACCCATTCCGGCGTACAGGTGGACACCTGCCGCACATACCTTGCAGCCATTGGGGCTTACAGGAACCCGGAGGAAGGCATTTTTTCCTCTGCCAACCCTATCATCAAGAAACATCTGATTGGTCTCGCTAGGGTCTACCCACCCGTCAAGAGACCTCACCCTGTGTGGGTCCTTAACATAGTCTTGGGCGTCCTGGCGCACAAACCATTCGAGCCAGTGGCATCGGTGGACATTAGGCTGGTCACCATCAAAACGGCCTTACTAGTCGGTCTTACCTTGGCTCGCAGAGTCAGCCAGATTCAGGCGTTGGTCACCTCTGAACCATATACCACCTTCCACAGGGACAAGGCAGTCATGAGGATTTCTGCTCAAAGTGCCATCGGCATTTCACTTGAACGAGGAAATAGTCCTTCTGACGTTCTTTCCCAATCCCAAGGAGGAGGCACAGAGAGTGCTGCACTGCCTGGATGTCAGGTGTGCCCTAAAATTCTACTTGGACAGGACCAAGGGCTTCCACAAGTCGGACACCCTGTTTGTCACTTTCGGAGGCTCGAGACCAGGCTACCAGGCCTTTAAGGCTTCCATATCCCGCTGGATGGTTTCTGCCATCAAAGAAGTATATGAGGGCCAGCACAAGCCGCTCCCGGCCAACATGCATACCCACGCAGTAGGGCTAAGGCAACGGCCATCGCATTTCAGCGCCATGTCCCCTGGCAAGTCATAAGCAGGGCGGCCACTTGGGCCTCTCCCTCGGCTTTCTGCAAGCATTACTGTTTGGATGCCGGCTATAGAGCTGATGCGGCTTTCGGACAGGCGGTTCTCAGGAACCTATTTGCTTAAGGAGGGTCTCCTCTCCACCCTGGGGCTACAATAAGTTACTCACGGTAGTGACTAACATACTCTTAGTCCATAGTCCCCTTTCCTCCATACGTCCCACCAACCTCCCCCCTAATAAAACTGGTGTCATTAGGCAATGTTAAATCTATTGTCGATGCGTCAATGGGGACTGAGGTGTGGTGCCGGAGGATGGAGTGAGGACAGCGCATGCTCCCTGTGCCGCAAGCCTGTGCGCCTCTAAATTTAAATTGGAGGAAGGTTTTTCTGGTGAAAAGGGTTCCGTCTCCCGTCCCATGGAAGGGACACCCATACAGTATGGGGGAAAGGGAACGATGGACTAAGAGTAAATTAGTCACTACGGTGAGTAACTTATAATGTCTCACTTATTGGATTCAACTTGAGAACATAGAGGTACCACAGAGAATGGCGTTCGTAAACATGAAACTGTCATTTTTTCAGAAAGATGTGGAAAAGGTGGCAAGTATTTTATGGACTACAAGTCCATATGACATGGGCCTACTGAAAGGAGTGGGAGCAGTGAAACTTAAGCTCAAACCAGGAGCTATTTTTCAGATGAGGGGATATTCAAAACTATATCCGCCGCAATGAAAAAAGGCATTCTAGTACAATCAGATTCTCCATGCAACACGGCTGTGTACGCTGTCAAAAAATCAATGTTGGGGTTGTGGAGATTTATACAAGATCTTTGCCCCCTAAATAATATAGTCAAAGCAGAGTTTCCTTTAGTTCCAAACTCTGCGACAATATTGTGCAATATCCCGTTAACATCCTGGTATTTTACTGTTGTCGATTTGAAAAATGCATTTTTCCCAATTCCCCTACACAAAGACTCACAGGATTTGACTTCCTTTTCTTATAGAACAATTTGTCTGAAAGATACTTTTTGCCTCTGGGATACAGTGATTCCCCTTCTATTTTTAAGAGACTCCTTCAGATGGACTTGGGAAATGTTCAGCTCGAAAGTGTCATAATTTAAAACATGGATGACATTTTAGTGTGCAGTGAGACAGAAGAAAAATGTAGAGAAGACTCTGTCAAACTTATGATGATACTCGCAGAGAAAGGATACAAAGTAGACAAAGAAAAATTATAATATTGTCAAGAAGAAGTATCATACATAGGACAGTTAATCTCACATGAAGGAAGAAAAGTGACACCTGAAAGGGCAGAAGCCATTATGAGACCTATACAGCCAAAAATGGTGAGACAAATGCAGCAATTTTTAGATCTGTGCAATTATTGCACAGCCTGGGTCTTTAACTATAGTACATATATTCAAGCACGTTTAAAAGTGCTTAAAGAGACAATGGTAGCTAAAACTAAATTAGTGTGGAGAGAAGACATGAATCTATTAGGGATTCCAAATTATAGTGAAGAATGTTACTTATTTTTCCACTCAAATGGAGAAGTCATGACATCAGTCCTTACACAGAAAATGGCATTAGGACAAGGCCATAAACCATTAGCTTATTACAGTGGCATTTTATATCCAGTTATGAAAGGACACTATCCCTGTTAACAGTCTTTGGCATCTGATGCATTTGCCATAGAAAAGGTTTTGAGTATAACTATAGGGTGTTCCTTAACTCTGTTTGTAGAGCATGCATTATTTGCAATTTTTGAAAAACCCAAAAGTACATTGGCTACTCAAAGATCATCGGGATATGAGGTAATTATCTCGAACCCCGCAATCAAAATTGTTAGGTGTAGCACAGTGAATCCTGCAACATTTATAGCTGAACCAGTGGGAGAAGATGACGGTGTGCATAACTGTGTTACATACAATGAATGCCATAATGATATTCCCCATGTTAGATGCTCTATGGAGGGGGGAAGGAGTGGCTTTCATTGATGGTTCATTATAAATCTATCAGAAAAATGGGGGTGAGACATTCGGGATAAGCAGTAGTAAAGCTGACCCGAGGAGGTACATTTGAAGTATTGATAAGTAGAAGACTGTTGTCAACATATTCAGCACAGGCTGCAGAATTAGCTGTGCTTATTGATGCACTATGAAGTTTTGAGGATGAGGAAGTCATGGTGTACTCTGCCTCTGCCTGCATGGCATCAGCTATACATGCAGGCCCTTCACGTCAGAAAAGGAGTGGCCTCCTCTGCGTAGATGGCACTCCAGTGCAGCATGGAGGGCTATTAGACAAGCTCATTGGAGCCTTAAGCTTTCCAGAAAACATAGCCATTGTGAAATGCACAGCACATTCAAAAATGTCAGATTTAATGTGTTGTGGGAATGAAGCCGCAGAAATAGTGGCCAAACGTGCTGCATATTATTCAACCATAGTTGAAAATGAGATAAAAGATACAAGGAAAGCGGCATTGCGATGGATGTTGGTTAAAGAAGGGCTTAATATGACGTCCATTGTACAGTTTATTGAGATACAAGTAAGAGCATCGCAAGAAGAAAAGCAGCTATGGAAAAAGTGGGGCTGTTCTTTATCCCCCACTGAGGCAATTTGGAGGCAGGACAGTACAGGAAAGCCAGTTATGCCTCTAGCATTGTTGAGAGTAGCGTTAGAGCAGCTCCACTATCCCACGCATGTGACTCGAGAGAGAGTCTAGCTGCTAGAATAGCAGAAGTCTGGTTCATACGGAACCTCAGTGAACATGAGCCACAGTTCATTGCAAACTGTATTGTGTGCCAAAAATGTACGACAGGACACACCCTGCGAATGATGAGAGGAGTAATGCCCAGACCTAATGGCCCCTTTCAACATCTGCATATAGATTATGTGGATAGGTTGCAAACATGTAATGGTTATCGATACATGTTAGTTATAGTATGTCCCTTTTCTAGATAGATTGAAGCAGGACTGTGCACGCATCCTTCCAAGATCGGGTGTGTGCAAAGTTTTGCGATCCGACAATGGACAGCACTTTGTAAATTCACTTTTTGAAAATATAGTCCCACTCTTAGGAATCAAGAATAAGTTTGCTTTGGCCTATCACCAGCAAGCCAACGGGATATGTGAGAAAGCAAAACTTTAAATAACATTAAAGAAGGGAATGGCTGCATTGACTACCCCTTGCATTGTTTGCATTGTGCTATCAACCTGTTTCAGATCACCATTTAACACCCCATGAGTTGGTGACTGGACGCTGGACGAGAACTCCTCTCACACCTCAACAAGGGCAAATACAGATGCCCACAGTGTAGCAAAGGCATTAGGCGATGATATGCATGATCATTTGAAAACAATGGGCCTCATTACAAGGCGCGCAGTAAGGGGTTAATGGCGCCGGTAAAGGTGCCGGAGCAGTTAACCCCTTACCGCCCCATTACGAGGTCCGCTCACGGGACCCGCTCAGGACACCTGGTTTTACCAGACGTCCTTAGCGGGTCCCGCGAGCGGCCCAGCATACTAACAATGGGCCCGTCATTAACGGGCCCGTTGTTAGCATGCCCCCCATTCCCATTGAACCCTATGGGGGCTGAAATGGAAATGGGGATGGACCGGGTCCAGGTTCCCTAAACGGGGAAATAAGGGGCCCTCCAAGGTCGGAATGGCCAGGTATTTCCCCATTCAGGGAACCCAGACCCGGGTTTGGGGTCGGACCCCTTATTAAGGGCATGGCTACCTCGAAACTCGTAATGAGGCACAATGAACTAAAGTATTTCTTTTATTTATCAACAGATCAAATATCAACAAGAGGGGTCAAAAGTGAACAAAGAGGACAATTTTCCCATTTGTTTGGAAGATTCATTAAAAACTCCAGTACTTTACCCAGGGGAGCAGGTGTTAGTAAGAAAATGTGTTCGTACCTAGAATACCCCTCGATTTAATGGAATTTATGAGGTGGAGGAAGTAAGCCCTACCGCTGCAAAGCTGAAGGGCTGACTAGCTTTAATCCATCTGCATGATATCAAGCACTATAAAGGTGAGGCATGGATCTCTCCTACACGACCCCCAGTGAAGCAAGTATCCCCAGTGAAGCAAGAGGAGAGTGGCAACAAATGACAATGTGATCTATGACCAGGAACACAGATAAAGAACACAAAACATTTTTAAATTAGGGTTATCTTATGAACTGATTAAATAACAGTAATCATGGAACACTTTCCCTAGACAAGCCAAAAGAGAAAATGGGCTTCATTACGACCCTGGCGGTAGGGGGTTAACAGGGCCAGTAGAGCTGCTGGCCCCTTTAACACCCTACCGCCTCATTACGAGGTTTGCTCACGGGACCTGGTAAGGACGCCTGGGAAAACCAGGCGTCCTTAGCGGGTCCCGCGAGCAGACCAGGATGCAAACAACGGGCCCACTATTAACGGGCCCGTTGTTTGCATCCTCCCCATTCCCATTGAGCCCTATGGGGGCTCAAATGGGAATGGGGATGTACCGGGTCCGAGTTCCCTGAATGGGGAAATACCGGGCCCTCCACAGTCGAAATGGCCCAGTATTTCCCCATTCAGGGAACCCGGACCCGGTATCCGGAATGGGGGTAGCCATGCCGCAAATAGCGGCATGGCTACCTCCAATGTCGTAATGAGCCCAATGAGAGAAGAGGTCGAGCTTTGAAAGAAAAAGAAAAAGAAGGAAAATTGTTTCTGATCGTTGTTCATGATACCTAATATTTCATTGGTATATACATTCTTAGTTATTCTTTTGTCTTACATTTCTCAAACGTACCCAGCTTTGATTCAAAGGGGAATAAACATTGTTGCATTCCTGGAGAACCTCAAGAACAGTTGGATCGTTGTAGAGTGATAATTGAAACAATAATCAATTTTCTGATATAAACTGATTAAAAGAGGGGGTAACACATTTTCATATTCATACAATGGAGAGGCTTCAACATTTCAGAGACTCATTACCATCTAAAAAATGGATAGGGATTCATGTGATATTAATTGTGATATCAGCTGGTATTATGACGTGTTTTTCTCCTTATCATCATGGCATTGCAAAGTGTTGCAGAAAATGGCATTAACATGGAGGGTATTAATGCCACTGATATAAAGTTTATTTATGAAACACTTATTATTGTCCCGGCTATAAGCATAGATAGTGTGTTATATAAAATAGTTAGAAGAATATTTTTATTTAAAAGAAATACTGAGACATATCTTGATAATTCGGTTCATTTAAAGAATAATGGACCAGCACATGAAAGAAGTGGGCGAAAGAACATCAGATGAAAGTTGTTTTGTTTGTTCCTTAATACCATATGCCATGAATGCAGCAAGAACTTTCATTGCAAGAGAAATGTCTCCACATGAGGGAAAATGCCTCAGTCATCTAGCAACATGCACAACCAGAGGACAATTTGAAGGAAAATGTGTTATGTTACGATGGCAAACAAAAGTGGCATTCCCATATGAGGATACCTATGTGAAAAAAAGAAGGATGGGAAATGGAATAGGATGGACACGCAAGAAACATATGTATCCATTGCAAATAGGAGAATAAATAAAGGTTGTCCAGATGAAAAAGCTGAATTGCACAGACATCACTGAAAAACCAGGGGAGACAAGATGTAGAGAAAGACACCAGTTGGTGATTTATGGACGTGTTTCCACTACTGCTGGGTGGGAAAAAGGGCTATTGGCCTGCCCTGCACATCTATTGAAGAGAGAATCAGCAAGCATAGTGCAGATAGTGAGTGACAAATGTCTGGAATCATGGGCCAAGTATTCAAAGTTACTCACAAGGGTCGACAATGAAGCAGGACCAGTTTCTATAATACCACTGAGAAATGCAACAACATGCTCAGGAACAATGGCCTTATCCTGGTTGGGAAAATTAAAGGATGTTGACAGATAATTTAAATCCCAGGAATTATTGGAGGAACTGCAGCATTAATGGATCGATATTGGGCCTGTGGATCCAGGGCCTACATACAGTTGCCTAAGAACTGGGAAGGATTATGCTCTATGGTAATGCTACATGTACCAACATTGGCGATACCCCAAAGTCACCTCCATATTGAAGATTTTCCAAAAATGGATGAACATTTAAGGAAGAAGAGATCAACTGAACTCCGCCGACTGAAGAGAAGTAATTATTTTTCAGCAAAATCAACAGCGTCTTATGCCAATATCCCAGATTAGCATAAATTGTTCAGCAGGACGGCAATGATAATGACAGCTATATTCTTGCCAGGAATTCAAGCTGTAGTAAGCACCAAGTGGCTGCAGATTACCAGATGAGAGCTGCTGCAGATAATCAATGCAACAAAAAAAAGATTCAATCCAATCAGAAAAGAATTAAGAGCCATCAGGCTGATGACTCTCCAGAACGGGTATGTCCTGGGCTTGATTACATTAATGGAAGGAGGCGTGTGTGCCAAGGTCGGGCCTTCTCACTGTAGATTTATACCTTCTCATGATGAAGAAAATGAACCCTGACGGAAGCAATAACCATGCTTTCAACTTTACACAAAAAGATGGTGGAGGAGGTAGACAAAATTGAAAATGATGATTGGTTTACATCTCTGTTTTCATGGATTCCGACTTGGTAAGCTAATACTTTCAAGATGCTTGGAGCAATACCAGTGTTCATGTTGCTAGGCTTCTGTCTCATAAGGATTATCGTGGGACAATGTAAGAAAACAGCCAAGAAAGCTATTGGAATGAGGATAATGATTGACATGAATGCTATAAATCGTGAATCAGTGCAAAGTGAAGACAGAATTCGTGAGAACATAAAGAAAAGTACCTTTGCACCTCTAGGAACTAAGTTCTATTATGCTAAAGATCAGAAGAAATGCATGGGACGATGGATATTTTCAGCCTGATTCATGGAATTATTCGCGTGAAAAACACAGATTTGCGCGCCTTTCTGCCCGAAAATCCCTGTTTGAAGTATGGGGATTTTCGGGCAGAAAGGCGCGCAAATCTGCATTTTTCACGCAAATAATTCCATGAATCAGGCTGTCTGTGTTGTCTGATGACCGGGAGTGTGGATGAACATATAAACAATGTGTGTCACCTGAGGGGGTGACAAAGCTATGGGTTCTGAAGAAAAGGAAATATGATGAAATGATAGAAGAAGATGAAGCAGGAATTGCAGAGGAGGAAGCAAAGAGTTTGGTTGAGAACTCGACCAGAGGGGGGAATGTAGGGAATGTAGAGGAGTTTGTGGACACCTTCTCCCTGGTCTCTGCCCCCTTAGCACTATCCCATTGGAATGGCAGACAAAGAGCCACAATTGGGAACCTATCTATGAATCCTTGCAATATTCCTGTACCATGTCGAGTATATGAGAGACGATATGCACTCAGGCAACCATTTAGAGTGTACCCACAAGCTGAGATAGTGGAAAAAAGCTGCCAAGAAGGATGGCCTTTGCCGAGCTGTCAAAATTCACCCATGAACAGAATGGATGTACGTTAAACCACAGTCTGATGACAGCAAAAGAATGTCATAAAGAAGATATAAGAATCTATGCTGAAATGATATGAAAATACTTAAAGGGGTAGTTCAGTCAGAAATGTTATTGGCGCAATGGATAAGGCATGTATTTCAAAGCATACATCAATCGTCCTTAATTAAATTTCCCAATACAACATAGACAATTTTTTCTCACTTTAACACATGCGAATACAGCGGCGCGGGTAACGCCATCTTGTGCTATTCTTATCTGTTGATCTATCGCCCTAAGTACAAAGGCCCTCGCGGCACTGATTAGGTTCACCCACCCCTAACACTGATATCACTAAACATTCATGATGCATTTAACAACAACAATGCGCGTTTCATGTCAACGTCCTCTGTGCGCAATCTACTGACATATCTTTGTGAGCACACAACGTTGGAGTTTCTCTTTCCTTTGTGTCAGTGTATTTTATTTCGAGCTTCCCTGACTTGTTTTTGCTCTGTTCAGCTCCCTGCCAAGTACGACACACTGAGAACAGGTACTTATACTGCCAAAAATCAATTAACACAGTAGTCACTTTTCATTTCTTATATTATGTACAGATGTCTTTACCAAACCATTTTGAAACATGTGTCATTGGGAATGTTTACAGTTTGAGACTATTTATCTTGCCTTTTTACGATGTGCTTTTGTGACATTGGCTGTTTCTTTGCTTGTCTTTCTTGAACATTCAATATTAATGGGAACCCTCTTTTCATTGCTTTACACAAACAAAAAGGTTTTTATTTGCCTCTCTGTTGATTATGTGCTTATTCACTATTCAGGAACTATGGCAACAATTCAGCCCTACATGTACGAGCCAGAATACTCAGAAAAGGATATCCTTGAAAGAGAAAAAAAAGTCAAGGCAAGGTGCAATCAGATGAAAGTAATGAGGATCAATCACTGGAGCCGGAGCCCCACCACATGGAAGACGTTTCCACCTGGTGTTTCCACCTGGTGTTCCTACCTGGTTTCCATCTGGTGTTCCTACCTGCTTGTGAACTTTTGCCTGCCCTGGTGGAGAACTGCTGTTGCAGAGAAAGCTCTGGCTGCTTGGCCTATATTGCTGAAGGAGACATTCCGCCGCAATGTGTTACTGAGCTGCATGACTTTAGGGCTGCCTGCCTTACAAGATCCGTGCTGCGAATGATGGTGGTCCTTATGCACGAACTTCAAGCTACAGTTTGCCCTCGTAATCCAAGTAACGAATAAGTTCACTCTATATATTTTATTTATTTGACAATAGAGACGGGTAACATGTTGTTCCCCATCATCAGTATAAGTTCTATGGATCACTGACGGCAGAATGTTTCTGTAAATTGAATAACTCATTGTAAAATGAAGCCAAAGTGTTCCACTTTAGATTTATCATCCGAACAATTATTTTTTTTTTCACTTTGAAGTATCTTACACAGGTGGTACAGGTTTATGGCATATCACACGTTTACATGGTGGATTCATGCAAGACTGGGATTTTGTGTCTGAACAGTAATACCTGTCTGTGTGGTTCGAGCCATTCGTGATGAATTCCCTAGTGACAATGGTATCTGGTAATTGTATCTAAAACAAAGCATCGACAAACCATACCATTGAAAAAAAAAGCATTGGAAAAAACCCCATCAAATGCATTTTTTTCAATGGTAAAGGGTTTAGTTTAGCAAAAATGTGTTTTAAACCATTAAAAAGGGGGGGGGGTTTAAAAAAAATGCATTCAATGTTTTTCTTTAGATGCTTTGGTGTCAATGGTATGGTTTGTCGATGCTTTGACTGTCGATGCAATCACTAGGAACCGTGACAAGGGATAATACTGTGGGATCATGCAGCCAATACCTCAACCGCAGCAGTATAATTTGTAGTGTCATTGACATCCACCTTACCTAAATACAAAAATAAAAAAGAATTAAAGCTGAACAGTTGTGAGAAGTTTTTTGTAAGTCCATTACACGTCCAAACATATAAGAGTATCGTGATATATTGGTGTGCAGTAACACGTGTATTGGCCTATCATGCCTGCATCATTCTCATCCACCCCCCTCCAGTATCAATTGCAGTTTGCACCTGTGACCGTGCACTCACAAGGGGGCTGGGTGGATGGGAAGGTTCAAGGTGCCAAACACCATGCACACCGCATAGTCATCTTCCACACTGCAACCATTGTCCACATGTTTCACTAGTTCACACATAGCTGTCCAGACTGAAACACCTGACGTACCACAACATCTCTGCCTCTAGCACCCAGAATAGCTTGCCTCACATAGACTCTATCAACAACAGCAATCTATCTGTAACCTCAAGAGCACCCACCCATGTGTCTGACCGCTACTGGGCTGCTTAGTTTGAGGCTTGCCAGCCACCCAAGTCTTAGAATGGCAAACATGCACACACGCATCTAAGCTAATCCTCTAGAATCTCTAACCACATCGACTACAGTCACCAAGGGCGTTCAACCAAGGAAAAAGCGCATTGAGGCCACACAAGTGGGGAAAGAGCGCTATATAAATAACAAAATACAATGCAATACAATGCATGGCCACAGCAGACCTGGTGTCTCCAGACTCCCCTTTGAAGACCCCGTCCCTGCAATCAACATATGTATGTGTCCCTTGAACATTGCTCCACGCCTATCGCGCTCGCCTCATCCACCCCCCCTCCAGTATCAATGGCAGTTCGCACCTGTGACCGTTCGCTCGCAAAGGGGGCTGGGTGGATGGGAAGGCTCAAGGTGCTGAACACAGGCACACATCAAAGGCATCTTCCGCACTGCGACAATTGTCCACATGGCCACCCCCGACACAGTGTCTCCAGACTCCCCATTGAAGACCAGGTTCCTGCAATCAGCATATGTATGCATCCCATGAACATTGCTCCGGGCCTATTGCGCTCACCTCATCCGCCCCCCCAGTATCAATGGCAGTTCTCACCTGTGAATGTGTGCTCACAAGGGGGCTGGGTGGATGGGAAGGCTCAAGGTGCTGAACACCATGTGCACCTCAAAGGCATCCTCCGCACTGCAACCACTGTCCACACGGCCACCGCAGACCTGATGTCTCCAGACTCCCCTTTGAAGACCTCGCCCCTGCAATCAACATATGCATATGTCCCTTGAGCATTACTCCGGACCTATCACGCTTGCCCCATCATCATCCATCCCCCCTCCAGTATCAATGGCAGTTTGCATTTGTGACCGTCTGCTCGCAAGGGGGCTGGGTGGATGAGAAGGCTCAACATACTAAACACCATGCACTCCTCAAAGGCATCTTCCACACTACGACCATTGTCCACATGGCCACCGCAGACCCGGTGCCTCCAGAGTCCCCTTTGAAGACCCAGTTCCTCCAATCAACATATGTATGTATCCCGTGAGCATTGCTCCGAGCCTATCGTGTCACCCCAGCCACATTCATCCGCCCTCCAGTGTCAATGGCAGTTCTCAACTGTGGGTGTGCGCTCGCAGAAGCTGCACTGGCGGGATTGAGAAAGTCAAACATTGTGATAGAGGTCTAGTGGGTGCGAACCAACATGTCAGACCTTCACATACACACCCTCTTCATTAAGTCTTTATAAAGACTTTCGAAGTTACTGAGAGAACATCTTTGAAATCGGCAACGGATTTCGGCATCTCTCCACTTCTTACCTTGCTCGCTGATTCGGCTCATCTGTTCTTCTAAGTACCGGTTAGTCAACTTTTTGTGTAGTTTTATGCATTGCCAACAATCTCCACTAGGACACTTTCTATTACTCTATACTCCAATGCACACCCTATTCTCACTTTATTTTATTTTATCTCTGAAATGACATAATCATAAAGGCTGGATATTTTCAACAACATTTTTAATTAAAATCTACTTAATGTGGTTTGAGTAATAATCAGGAGATCTGACCAGTTCCCTCAGTAAGGATGGTTATATGACCTTAATCGCTGAGTAAGATAAACTTTTAGGGGTAATTCATAGAATTCAGCGCACAAGTGGCGCACGTGGCTGGCGCACAGTGTGCGCGTGCGACAGTCTGCGCCAGCCGCGTGCGCCAAAATCCATTTCCGCGCACAGCGTATTCATGGATTTTAACATCCATTACCAGCCGTGGCGCAGAGTGGTGCAGCAACCCTGCAGCAGCGCCAGTTACGCCCCCAACCCCTCCCCGTGCACCAGGTACAGCGCACAAATACCATACATGGCGCACAGGCCAGTGGACCAGCATACAGGCCCCCAACCATGAAAACACCTGTAAAACTCCCTGCGCACCCCTCCGAATACACGTACCCCGCTGCGCGGGGAGAATCAGATGCGATTGGTCCTGTGCGAGCGGGGTACGTGTATTTTGGGGGTGCGCGGGAAGTTTCACAGGCGATTGGCCCTGTGCGAGCGGGGTATGTGTATTACTGGGGTTCGCGGGGAGTTTCACACACGATTGGCCCTGTGCGAGCGGGGTACGTGTATTTCGGGGGTGCACGGGAAGTTTCACACGCAATTGGCCCTGTGCGAGCGGGGTACGTGTATTACTGGGGTTCGCATGGAGTTTCACACGCGATTGGCCCTGTGCGAGTGAGGTACTTGTATTTCGGGGGTGCGCAGGAAGTTTCACACGCGATTGGCCCTGTGCGAGTGGGGTATGTGTATTACTGGGGTTCGCGGGGAATTTCACACGCGATTGGCCCTGTGCGAGCGGGGTACGTGTATTTCAGGGGTGTGCAGGAGGTTTCACACGCGATTGGCCCTGTGCGAGCGGGGTACGTGTATTACTGGGGTTCGCAGGGAGTTTCTCACGCGATTGGCCCTTTGCGAGCGGGGTACGTGTATTTCGGGGGTGTGCGGGAAGTTTCACACGCGATTGGCCCTGTGCGAGCGGGGTATGTGTATTACTGGGGTTTGCGGGGAGTTTCACACGCGATTGGCCCTGTGCGAGTGGGGTATGTGTATTTCGGGGGTGCGTGGGAAGTTTCACACGCGATTGGCCCTGTGCGAGCGGGGTACGTGTATTACTGGGGTTCGCAGGGAGTTTCACACGCGATTGGCCCTGTGCGAGCAGGGTATGTGTATTACTGCGGTGTGCGGGAAGTTTCACACGCTATTTCGCTGTCAGAGCAGGGTACGTGTATCCAGTGGGGTGCACGGGGAGTCCCACATGTGAATTGGCAGTGTGGGTCCTTCCAGGTGTGCCCTCTACACCCTCCATGGCCCCTGCAGGCAGCCCACACCACAGGGGACTACCCAGCACCCCTGGTCATGTCCCGCACGCAGCCCATCCACCATTGACATTCCCCCCAGCCAGCCCACATATCACCTTGCACTAGTGATCACCAACTCATGTCCCCCAGTACCCCCACCCACCCAGCAGTGAGCCTCAGGCCCTGACTCATGTCCCCCAGCACCCCCACCCACCCAGCAGTGAGGGGCACCCGCCAGCAGGCCCCGACTCATGTCCCCCAGCACCCCCACCCCCCAGCAGTGAGGGGCACCTACCAGCAAGCCCCCACTCATGTCCCCCACTACCCCCACCCCCCAGCAGTGAGGGGCACCAGCCAGCAGGCCCCGACTCATGTCCCCCAGGACCCCCACCTCCCAGCAGTGAGCCTCAGGCCCTGACTCATGTCCCCCAGCACCCACACCCCCCAGCAGTGAGGGGCACCTGCTAGCAGTCCCCGACTCATGTCCCCCAGCACCCACACCCCCCAGCAGTGAGGGGCACCTGCCAGCAGGCCCCGACTCATGTCCCCCAGCACCCCCAACCCCCAGCAGTGAGGGGCACCTGCCAGCAGGCCCCGAATAATGTCCCCCCCTACATGACATAAAGATGCACAATCATGGCCCACATCTCCACCAAAATACCACAGCACGCCACCCCAGTCTTGAGACGCAATGATTTCCCAATCCATCCCACACTGACATGCCTATCTCAAGACACAAACCAAAAGTCAACTATGTACATCAACACATGTCCATCACACACACACGCATTGGTTGGCATTGATTGTGTAAACCCACATTTTCACATGCATGAACTCAAAGAGAGAATTACACACATAGAAGTAAAATATCAAAATGTATTATGGACAAAAATAAAGCAATGGAATGAAAGCATAAAAAATTGCAAACATGAAATGAAAAGCAAGTCCAAAAGATGAGTACACGAAAAGTATAACCAATCCAAAGAAATTCAAAAGAAAAATAGTCCAAACTCTCCCTCCACCAAAGCAAATCCAAAGTAAATGTAAAAAGTAAAATCCATGAATCCATGGTGAAATCCAAAGAAAAAAGTTCCAATAAATCCATTGTCCAACTATGTACAAGCAATTGTCAAGGGTCCATGAGCCCAACGAAAGAACAGAAACCTATGAAAAAAACTACCTAATAAAAAAACTATATACAAATGTGTGGGGCAAAGTCCAAACACCCCAAAATAGAGGAAAACGAAAATTAAACCTAACACTAAAAACTATATACAATGGTAGCGGGCTAGTCCGACGGCTCACTTTCCGATTTCCCGGGCCAGGGCATCATCAAACTCCTGCTCAATGTCCTGGAGGCGGTCCTCTTCCATGGCCCCAAGGGTTCGCAGGGACGATGGCATGTTGGACTCCAACTCCCTGCGAATAGCCTCGAGGCACTCTGCCCACCTCAGTGCCCTCCGCATGGAGCTCTCCGCCCTGACCATTGTGAGCCGTGCCTCTTCTGCCCTCTGCTGCTCCGCATCTATACGCCGGCCCAACCGCAGCCACACGGAAGACACACCCATTCCAGGGTCCTCCTGCCCTCTGGCTGATGCCTGCCCCTCTGATATCAATGGCCCAGAGCCATCATTGCTCCCACCTAGAGCCTGCTGCTGCTTCTGCTGTCCATGTGCCCTGTCCGATGATGCCTGCACATCCTCCATCAGCTGGTCTCCAGTTGTTGTGGTGTCCACCCCTACTGGACCGCTGATTCCCGACTGTGGCAGGGATGGGATCTCCACCAAGCTGTCTGTGTTGGTCAGGCCAGGTCCACAGGGGGCCCTGGTGGAATCTGGGCCGGAAGATGGCAGGGAGAACGACTGGCGCATAGTCTCCACAGAGGAGCGGTCCGCCAGAGTGCGCAACACATGTAGGAACCCACCGACCAGGGCCCCTCCCAACAATGCCACATCGCGACGCTGCTGTTCGTGATGGCGTGCGTGCTCCACCCAGGAAGCACGCACGTCATCACAAATGTCATGCGTGCACAAAGCGACACCAATCAGGACGGAGCCCATACAGTCATGGGACCCCTCGTCTGCAGGTAGTGGAGAGGCAGATGACATGGCACTCCCCCCTACCTGCGGATGGGCCTGGGACGGGGCATCCCTGCTGGTGCATGGTGGTGCAGTCACAGGGTCAAGGACAGCGACATGCACAGGCCCCTCCACGGTGACCTGTGCTGCCACCTCACCCTGGCCCTGGACTGCACCACTTGCACCAGTGGTACTACCCCCACCAGGCCCCATGTGCTGCTCAGTAGCGGGCTCTTCGTCCTCTGTGGAGACCAACAACCTAGATGTCTTCGCACCGTCTTCCGCCATTGCAAGCCCCTGTGGGGGCTCACCCGGCCCTTCCGCTACAGCCGTAGTGGCAGACGTGGCACCAGTCCCCTCGCTCCCGGATGATGGCAATTCCTGGGAGGGCGGCTGGGCCTAGCGTCGCCGCCCGGTGGAGGCATCCCCGCCGCTTGGCTCCAGAGCACCGTCTCCGCCCTTTTCTTCACTTGACGCTGCGTAGAGGGAGACATAGAACACAAGCATCAGGGTACAATACAATATTCCCCTAGACAGGAAGCAGTAACACATGAGTGGCACTGTCAAATGTCACTTCCATCCTGTCCCTCCACAATACATGGGTGAATGCACGCAACACACATGCAGAAACAGGCACGGCGCCTGCAATCAACATCAGCATCCATGTACAAGGGCCTCTTTTAACCAAAATGTTGCCTTCAAACTCACATGCATCATAGCTCACACTGATCCCATGCACACACATCACCGGAGGCTCATGCATCATGGCTTGTACACCACAGACACAGCCGATAGACACAGTGGATACACGGGTGACCGCACTGCATGAGTGAATCTACACATCATCATGGACATGTGTCATGCATCCATGGTGTTTCAAAGTCACACACACACTTCTCTGACACATGCACATGTGCACCATACATGTACATGAGAGCAGCACCCATCCCTCACCCCCCTCCATGTCCAAGAACATAGACTGGCATGCATTCATGTGTGCATTCCGCATACAGCTCCCCATGTTGCATTGGAACACATGCACCATCCATGTGGTTCACACATTACTGGTCTCACATGCATGACCATGATGTCCCTGCACACACACATCCATACATGGCCTATGTCACACATACAGGCAAGTATCATACTACCAGCACACTGCAACATGCCCTGTCTCACACAGCAATGCTTGGCCACTTACCGCTCAACTCCAGACGGGTCTGCCTCCGAAGGATCTGGGCGTGGAGCGCTGGGCCGACACGTTCCAGGACCCTGAAGTCCTCCCACCGCTTCCGGACGTGCTTGATGTCACGGGTTGCCACCCCGTCCGCGTTGATGGCAACCACTGCGTCCTCCCAGATCCTCTCCCGTCCTTCCTTGCTGGCGTGTGATGTTCCGAAGAGGGCATCATAATGCCCCAGGACATGCTCCACCAGGACACCAACTTCCTTCTCACTGAAGCTGGTGGCCCTCTGCCTCTCTGGCTGGGGGTCGCCAGTGGTCTCAGATGATGTTTGCCCCGACATGGCGACCCCCGAGGCAGGCGTGGGTGGGCAACTGGGTCCTCGGGCTGGGCTGTGGAGCGATGGTATCCCAGTCGGGAGTCTTCTGTTCCAGCAGGGGTGGACACAGCAACTGGACCCTGCAGATGGCTGACGTGCAGGCACCAAATAGCAGGGCACGTGGGCAACAGGCAGGCAGCAGCAGATGGCTGGTGGGAGCGTGCTTGGGGATCTTGGGGGCAGGAAAATTGCCTTTTGGGCAGGAGCGTGGTCTTCTGTGTGTTTTCGCGTGGCCAGCTTGATACGGAGTGATTTGGCACATGAAAAAAGTGCACGGCAGCGTGAAATCCGAGGAAAGGCCCTTAGCGCGTAAGCGTGTAAGTGACGTTATGCGCGCGGGCGTTCCCCAAAACACGGGTGCATTGTGAATCAGCATGTGAGAAAACTGCATGTCGCCGTGCTATTGGAGGAAAGGGCCTTAGCGCGTAAGCGCGTAAGTGACGTTGCACATGTGGGCTGGCTTAAAAGGTACGAGTATCATGCTATTTTCCTGTACGTGCTTTTTGTGGAGAGCGAGTGGGTGTTTCTTGTACTTCTTGTCGGTTCACACGCGATTACTTCACAATGAGTCGCGCACGTATTTTCCAACTGTGGTTGCCCCTGTGTGTCCTGTACCCCTTCAGAGGTCATTGTAGGCTGTGTGTAACAAGCGTACGCTTATTTTTGTGTTTCTGGGTGCCACAGCGTAGTGTGGGTTCATTTGTCCACGCATTTGGTCTACCAGGGGTTGCATGCACGTGTACTTTTGTTTTTGGGGTGCCTGTGCATTGTGTGACCCGTCATCTTCCCCCAGGGGTCACATACAGCCTTGCTAGAGCACTAGGGTACGAATTCCATCTAGTACCCTACCCCTTTCACCTCAATTGCCCAGGACAATTGTTTACTGCAACTCCCATACGCACAACAACATCAGTGCCATGGTTGGGAGGCAACCAAGCAGTAAGGGAGGCAAAGGTGGCCGACCTCCAAAAGGTGGCTGTGGTGGGCGCGGTAGGGGACGTGGCCAGGATTTGCAAGGTGCCCCTAGAGCCCAGTGTGTGGAGGACCAATCGGGGAAACCTATGCCCCCCCCAATGGTTGTGGGAAACATAGCTGACACCATCCCAGCTCAGCCCTTGTTGGACCGGCCCATTTTGTCACCAGAACCGGCACAGGATGACTACCAGGCTGACTGACTTCCAGGTCAGCAAGTCTAATCCACGTGTGGTGGTGAAAGTTGCTTTCACCAGGCCATGAAGATCTGGGGCAGCAATGTCATCTACTGCCCCAAGTAGCCAGGTTGGGGAGGCTGCATGGGCACCTGCAGCTCAATCCACCCCAGCTCCGAGTCTCCCAGCCGGGACAGTGTCGGTCCAGGTACATCACACCGACGGCCCTGCCAACATCACCCTGCAGCCAATGCCTGCACCAAGACCTATGGTCATTGTGCCTTTACAGGCTTCTAGTACCCAGTCCACCTGCGCTTCTGCCCCTACTGACCAGAGCGGCGTAAGCCACTCAGGATCCGCACCACCTTCCAAGAAGAAGAAGGGTGCTCTTGCACTACAGGCTGAGACCCCAGACACGGCTACACACTCCGGCTGTAACAGATTCAGACAGTATTTGTCAGGCATTGGGTGTCAGCACTAGACATTTGGAGTTAAAGGAACTGAAGCCGAAATCAAAATTCACACCCCAATTAGGAACAGACAATGTAATTGAAACATTTCATGAAGCAATTACGAAAGATATTCATGAATATCTGGATGGTAGTGCATACAACAAAAAGAAATGCAGATCCAATTTGAGCAAAGAGGATTCAAAAGCTTTAGAGGCTTAAGCTAAAGACAAATCGATAACAATCAAAGAGGCGAATAAGGGGGGCAATATTGTGGTGATGAATACTAATGATTATGTAACTATGGCTATGTCTCATCTGAACACCCCACAATGCTATATTCTGTTGAGATCTAATCCAACCAAGAGGATCGTAGAAGAACTTCTTGAGCTAATGCAGGTATGGTTCGATAAAGGTTTCCTAACTGAGGAGGAGAAGATTTTTCTGACCAACACAGAACCCACCATGCCCACCCTTTACTTCCTACCAAAGATGTATAACACTTTTGACACGTTACATGCAGTTAGACCGATAATGAGTGGTATAGGGTGGGCTATAGAGGGTCTGTCCCAATACTTGGATGAAGCATTGAAACCTCATGTCTTAAAAATGAAATTCTATATTAGGGATAGCGTTCACGTTTTACAATTCTTTAAGACCTTAAAATGGGAATCAGATTATTTGTTGGCTACTTTGGATGTCTCAGAGCTATACACATGCATAGACCATGACTTAGCATTTCAAACAATTGATTTCACATTTCGTAACTCATCGGCCTCTTATTTGCAACACATCAATATGTTGAAGAGTTTTTTAAAATTTACATTAAGTAACAATGTGTTCATTTTCAATTAACAATATTATGTACAGGCTAAGGGGGTTGCCATGGACGCCAAATTTGCCCCGGCCCTGGCAAATCTGTTTATGGCTCAGTATGAGGAAATGCACATTTACAACCAGGAATCATTCAAAAACAATCTTATAGCATGGAGGATATTTATAGATGATGTTTTGATTGTCTGGAAAGGATCTTTGGAATCATTTGAAACCTTTGTATTGCACACTAATACAAATCAGTTTGGTATTAGTTCACTGGCACAGCGAGTTCGGACTCTATAGATTTTTTGGATTTGCATATTTTTGTGGAGAATGGGAAGATACAAATGAATACATATCGTAAACCAACAGAGGTAAATTCTGTTCTCTATGCTCAGAGTAGCCATTAGAGATCTACAATCGACAACATACCAACTGGAGAATTTTATCGAGCCAGGAGAAATTGTTGCCGAGATATACTCTACTTGAAAGAATCTAAGCTGCTCACTGGAAGGTTTAAGAACAGAGGGTATCATCTGAATTGTATAAGGAAAGCAATTGACAAATATATGATATACAATCAAGCTGAATTACTACGTGATCGTATCAAAGGGAAACCAGAGAAAGAACAGATTGCTATCCTAACGCAATTCTCACAGGATTCCTCAACACTGTATCAGATGGTTTCCAAACCTTGGCACATTTTGAGATTAGATAAGGATCTGCTACCCTTTTTGTCAGAGAAACCTACATTTACTTTCACAAGGGCACAAATGATTAAACAGAAGTTGAGTCCTTCTTTTTTTAATCTTAAGGAAGACTATACCAATGAAACTTGGTTGAGTAAAGTAGAGGCTTTTTCAAATGTGATAGCTGCAACTATTGTAAATATGCTCATGCCAATTGTCATACATTCACTGATGTCAATGGAGTGACTATTAAGATCAATGGGTTTATAAATTGCAAAACTTGCTATGTAATTTATGCCATCATTTGTGTATGTGGCAAACTTTACATTGGCAGCACTATTAGACAATTGAGAATACGAATAAGGGAGCATCTGGCGAGTCTAAGAAATATTGATCCCAAGTCTCCATTGGCCATACATTGGCAAGAACAGCACCAACTTAGAAGAAGGGGAAACGAGGTGGTAACTTTAGTCTTAGGATAAGGCAACAAGAGTGTAAATTAATTTGTTTTTTATGGAGTACTAAAGTTAGCCTTAATCGTGACCACGAGATGCATGTCTTCTTATAAATACGCTTTTCTTTTGAAGCCATAACAGGATGTATATGGAATAGAAACCAGGAAAATAAGGAGTGGAGTGTTTTTGTAATTTGTGAAGCCATTCTACCTATCTCAAAAATTACATAATCATAAAGGGTTGATATTTTCAACAACATTTTAAATTAAAATCTACTTAATGTGGTTTGAGTAATAATCAGATCTGACCAGTTCCCTCAGTAAGGATGGTTATATGACCCTAATCGCGGAGTAAGATAAACCTTTAGTTGGGTAAGATGGCCAATACATGCCAATGACGACTGCTATTAAGCATAAATGGATTTCCCCGTAATGGAGGCAAAGTTTGAATAAGCATACCAATTTATCGTTGCACTTAAATTAAAATACCGTTGTACATTATGGATTTAAATTTGTGTCAAAACTGGAGACTTATTCTCCATTGCGGTACAAATTACATTTTTTTATCAGCGCGTGGTATCATTTAACACTGGAAATGACATCCGCGAAATGCTTTTGCATTTGTTTTTATTTATATCTGATGTCACGCGTATCTGCACGCATGACGTCATCACGTATTTCGTTTAATTTTCTTGCGGGCGATAATGGCGTTTTTTTCCGATACAGCGGAAGGAGTGACTGGTTCAGGCATTGCCCAGGGACTGTAGAAGAAGGGATTGAGCCCTATTGTATGGCATCAGGTAACATAGCCGCTATGCTCTTTGCGAGCATGACATATTTCTATCTTTATTACGTGTGAGGGGGAACTGTGTTTTCAAATTTAGTAAGATGACAACGTGGTACAGTTTGAAGACGGTTTTTGTAAGTGAGGGTGATAATCATTTTCTTATGGTTTATAAGGTGGGAGAAGCATCTTTTTGGGGTTTTTGATCAGTTAGGCCATTTTTGGAAATGAATACTTTTTCTGATGAGTGGCTTTTTGATGAGCATATTTCTGGTTCATTTTGAGTGCTTTGCTATATATCTTACAATAGGGGTATCTCATTATTTTATAGGTTACGCTTGATATATGGAGCTTGAATTTCAAGTTGGACTACAACATCAAGAATTTGGGTCATTCAATAAATTTCACTCCCAAACAAAGGACTGAAATATCAGAACATTCCATGCAGGTGCGTTGTATGCCCGATCATGACTTAATTTGGATATTTTTATCATTCAAAGAGACCGTATAGTCATTATGGGGCTTTTTCATTCAGGAGTGAAATTGGAAGTATTTGGGGACTCAGAGTGGTGAAATATCGTGCGACAACTTTGCACAATCGAATCTCAAAGGGAGAGGGTATAAAGAAAAACGTATGGGGTAAGCCCATTCTATTGGCATTGCATGCTACTGATATAAGCACTGATATGGAAGTAGGTTACACTATCAAAACACATTTTGGATTTGTAACTAGATTTCTTTGAATTACTTTATATTACTAACATATTGGACTAGCTAGGATGGCTTCAAAAGGCGTTTTTGACATAGATGTGTGCATAATAAACGTTAAGGTGTTATCTGCACCAAGGATTTTTGAATGGGATATGCATGAAGATAATTCAACTTAACATAAATACTGACCCATTAATAGGGGTTTAAGACACAAGCACAACAAATGGACGGGAATACTTGTCAAATTTCTAATACGTGGCTTTTTATTATATATTTTTTCTCCAGCCATTTTTCTATCGTTTGATTATGGTGTGAATCCATCCCTCCGTCCTGACCTTACATGTGATACAACATGGTATGGTTTTTTAAATATGTAACAATTTGTGATGTTGTTTTCCTAATCGTGATGGAATGTATAGGCTTTTATGTGTGCATTACCTTTATTTTGTGGCACTCTTATTTTGTGCAGCCTTGAAAACAACCGGTGGTCGAAACACATGTCGGATGTTCACAAATTGAAGAAGTAAAACTTTTGTGATTGATCACTGGAACAAATCTTTTGGAATGACACTGAATTTGTTAAAACCAATACTGAGTGACATTGAACTTGTATTAGGAAATGCTACTGATTTCCCGTGGTTTGAGCACGAGATAGCTCCCCGAACCATAATCTCTCCATTCTATTTAAAAGGTCTACACCATTATCAGCCACCCTATGCATTTTTATCTCAATACAGAGTATTGTTTTAAAATGTGATTTCTAGCAGTGCATGCTTTCAATGTGCTTTCGGTGCCATTTTCTATAAAGTCATTTTATTTTTATTATCAGAGGGATGTGATGCTTGGTTTACTCACTGTGATACTTTTTTAATACTAATAATTTTTATATTTCTTTAACAGATAATAATAACTTAGCATTTATATAGCACAACAAACCCTCAGGTATCTGAGCTCTGCTTATTATTACCCATGGTGTGTGGTGCTCATTTATTGATCTCAGAAGGATGAAAGGCTGAGTTTGGCCCTGCCGGGATTTGAACCTGTGTCAGCAGGCTCTGCACAGATGTCAAAACGA
This sequence comes from Ambystoma mexicanum, assembly GCF_040938575.1. Taxonomy (NCBI): domain Eukaryota; kingdom Metazoa; phylum Chordata; class Amphibia; order Caudata; family Ambystomatidae; genus Ambystoma; species Ambystoma mexicanum. The sequence goes on along the minus strand of NC_090940.1, from coordinate 76,145,842 downwards.
GCGATCTACTAGCTGTGCTATCGGACCGGCCCCATAAGGGCAATCGAACAATCACTTCTTGTATCATTTTCGTTTGCAGTAATACCAGCCATGCTAAATGTGATAATACACTTCTTCATGTTTTTCCAAATGATTTAAGTTTAATAGGAAATGGCTCTTGAACTGTGGATTTCCAGTGTCCGAAATTCAAGGCAGAGCCAAGGATGTCTTGGATGATGTGAGGGGCAATTGATTCTGTGTCTGCAGTATGCACTTCTCAGAAGATATGTAAGAGCAATCACAGTACATCAAATGGCGTCGCCCCAAAGTACTTCGGAAACTACTGCCCAATGCAGTTCCTACTGAATTTCAGCACACGCTGACCCAGGTGAGCAGTGGACGATACATGTTTTTACCTTTTTCTAGGTGTCTATGTATAATACACTTTTGAAGTCAAAACTCACATGGAAATAGTCTGTGGGCAGGTACCATAAATAAAGTTTTTCAGTTTTTGGGGAATAATTCAACTGATATTTCATTGCAGGTCTTTCCTTCTTGAGACGATCTTCTTTGGTTTATACATTTCTAACTTTAGATCACTTTGGGAGATACTCAAATAGCTCTGAGCAATGGGGGCCTTACCAAACACACACTTCCATTACGTCTTTTACAAATGATGTAATCTTTTTTGGTAAATTACCATGTCTGGCTTTACGTAGACCGCACAGATGGAAGTACAGACCGTCACCGTGGAGGAAACCACAGACGCGTCCAACATCCTAATGGTGACACCAAGCAACTTGCACACAAACTTCTTGTTTTTGTTTTTGATGTGGTCTAACATATAATACCCCTGTACATTTTCTAAAGAACAATGTTCTATTTACATCGATTAAAGGACAAGGATGCTACATTGACCACTATTCCAGAGTCAACAGCAACCTCACTCACCTTTCAAGTACATTTTTTAGAATCATCCTTCAGATGCGACTACACAAAATATGAATTTGTTCAAGTTCCTCCTGAACCATATTGATTATTGTTATGCATAACGTTAAATTGTAGGCTTCTTTGTCAATACCGACCATTTTAATGTAAATATTTTGGATTTTGCTTTTACATCTTTCTTATTTCAATTACCATTAAATAGGCATAGCCTGGAACTTCGACAACACACTATTCTTCTACTGGAACCGGTCCAGAGGATGAGGTAAGAAAAGGGAAAATGTATTGATTTATACCAATGGTTAAAGATTAACAATATGTTTTTTACAGTTAAATTGCATTTTTTTGCGGTATTTGCAATACTGGCAGCAAATTGCTAAGCATTACATCAACAACCTTGAAGTATTTATCGCAGAAACACATGCAACAATGAAAATAAACCTTCAGAAAAATGTATTTTGTTACTGAACAACATAGACCTTTTCACCATATTAATTGTGTTTATTTTAGTTCATAAACCTTAGCTGTTTAGCGAAACATGGAATAGGTAATACAAAATAAAATCACAATGCATTTAAGGGGATACAATTTAATCAATATGCTTTCCAAGGTGAACTCGAACCAACTCCCAGCAACATCTCTGAAGGTTATCAGGTACAGTTTTAATATATGTCTTTTTAAAATTTTACACATACACACATTGTTATTATTCATTTAAAAATGTTAATCAGAAGATGAAACTTCATTTTTTAGACAGTTTAACTCATATTGCAAGGTCGAAAATCATTAAAACCACTTTCTCAAGATGTACTTTGTGAGATCGAAAGCTTTTAACATTACATTGTTTAAAAATGTATTCAAAGTTCTTTGAATGTATTTTGTACAAGGACAGTGCTACTGAAGTGGACAAAATTGAAGAGACACATTGACAAGAGGTTTACGTAACATATTGTAAAATATCAATTATCATCCATTTGTTATATTTGAATATAGGGATATATGAGTCTCTACGTGGAAGAGCAAAGATTTATACAATTAAAACATTTTGTTTTTTTAACTTGGTCTGATGGTCAGCAAATCCAATTTGACAGTTTCAAGGAAAAACCGCAAAACAAGGGTACATAACATAAAGGTTTAAAAAAAATTAAGTTTAAGACTTTCTCCATTGATATTACATTTTCAAGTTGTAATTGATCTATTCTTATGTGTGCTAAAAATTAAGCATATCTTTTTCCTCTTAAATTAGAGGCCCAGAATGAACAGGAGCGTAAAGACTCAGACAACTACACTAACCAATGACATTGGTTGCCAAACAGACATGACTTGAGAGCAGCTACATGTTGAGGCTGAGCATGGTTCATGCAAGATTCATTGTCGTGATGCAGCAGCCCAGTGGCCAGTATTTGAATTAAATGTCATCAGTGACCTATGGAAAGTACACATGGATCATTGTTACACCACACAACGTCACCCAGAAGAGGCAGACAACACAGCAGATGTTTCTGAATTGCTTGCAGAACCGCCCACACAATCAACACCGTATAAACAAATTATTTCTAAGAACCTGAAAATGTTCCCTGTTTCCGCAATACATGTGTACATACCGGAAGTATCACACACAGAAATAACGGAAATATCTTTGCCACTAATTGATGATTGTGCTTGTGATGAGGACTTCACTCTTTCAAGTGTTGACTCTTTCAAGTGTTGAGGATTTATAGATCTGAATGGAATCACATTCCACTGTACCTCTGAAAGATTGGCTACTAAAGGAATCAAAATACATTGTATTCGACTGCTGCCTGATCGAGATTATGAAAATAGTTAAATGTGATCATAAATTGTGTGGGAGAATTTGTGGGAAGCCATTGATAAAATTTACTGTAGCTAAAGGCACCAACGTGCAGATCAGGGGTACCTGTGTACACCACCATAACTCATTTTCATGGTCTGCTCAACCTATGCTTGGAAAGGTGCGTTCTGGAAATGTACTTTGTTCATCTGCATTGTTGTTTAGCGGATCAACGTTCAGTAAACTTTCAAGTTTTTGTAACTTTGTGATACTCCAGTTCCTTTAAAAAAACAATACTAGAAGTATCAGAATGATTTCTTGTTCCCCGCTATTAGCCAGTCATGGACACTGGAACAGTTGTCAATGGACAATGCACTTGCTGGCAAAAGGCTCTGGCTTTATGGTGATGGACAGTGCGACAGTCCTAGTTTTTCTTACCACTTCCAAAACATGGAAACAAAAAATATTGTGAGTTTGGTGGCTGTGCAAGTAACCTAATGTACATCTTCTGTTACAATGGAAAAATATGGTTTCATCAAATCCATTCAACTTCTGTAATTGAGAGGAATGCACATAGACCTAATAGCCACTGACAGGCACGTTTCAATTGCCAAGGCCATGCTAGAGCAGCTCCCAGAAATAATGCATCAATAGGATAAATGATACGTTGCAAAATCCATTTTTAAAACAAAATTACAGCTGCTGGAAAAAAAAGGCCACAGAAAACATTTTAAAATGGTCACGGTCTGCAAGTCACCATTTTAGGTGGAGCTCAAAAACTTGTCAAGGATCTGTTGATATTATGCTGGAAAAATAGCGTTCAGTGATACACTATTGTTCTAACGTACACTCTTGGCAAGAAAACAAACATTCCCATGAATGTGCACATGGACCATTGAGCAAAGAGCTGGAGCATAAGAACAGGTGGTTGATTACAGGCTCCTCTGCTCACACAGAACTTAAGAAGATTGTTTTTGACAAAACGCTTTCAAGGGATATGAGGGGACTCACCAAATTCTGCAACACCAGAGATTTGGAGGTGTTGCACAATATGTGCCTAAAGTAAAGCCCTAAAAGCTTACATTTTCGCATAGACGGTCTGGAGGCTAGAACAAGACTGGTTGTTCTTGCACACAATGAGAACATTGGAAGGGAACAAGTAAAAACTGCAGGAATTTTCAGGATGCCTCGTTACAACAAAGAGTTTACCAAAAGAAGCAAATAGTGGGTGGCAAAGCCAATCTACCAGCAGATGGATTTTGAATTCATGACAGATCTGACTTTGAATGTGCTGGCCAAGCAAACACGTGGAATTGATCCTGATTTTGTTTCTAGGGCCCAGACTGTGCTGCATAACATTGCAAAAGAGGTTTTGCCTCCCAAACTTGAACTTCTCAAAAGGTTGATTTTGAAATTGTAATGATGTGTGGCTCTCTTTACAATGTTTAACAAAGGCAGTTTCAAGCTTTCGCACAGTGCCTGCAAGCTATTTTCATTGTAAACAAAATGTCACCCGGCTGCCCTCCTTGGGCCCTCTACCAGTGCCTTCCGGCAAGCCAGAAAACCTTGGTGTCATCTTTGACTCCACCCTCTCCTCTCCTCACATCACGTATGTCTCTAAGAAGTCCCACTACCAGCTGCACCTCCTCAGGGGTATTCGTACTTGTCTCACTTTCCACCAGAAGCTTACTGACCTAGTTCTCTCTAGGCTAGACTACTGCAACAGCCTCTTTCAAAATCTTCCTGCTTCTACTCTTTGCCCTCTGCAACTTATCCAGAGCAGGACTGCAAGACGTGTCCTTGGGCTCAAGCCAAGGGATCGTATCTCTCCAGCCCTGAAATCTCTCTTTCTGGGGCCAGGGACCACAGTGCATTCAATTCTCTCTTTCTAAGCACTTTCCTTCTCGAGCCCTCCGTTCATCCACCTCCAACTCTCTGAGTGTCAAACGCTTCTCCAGGCAGAGAGTGGGGGTAGATCTCTCTCCTCGGCTGGTGCCACCCTCTCTGGAACAGCCTCGCTGCCTCCCTCAAGCTTGAGCAGGAACACCTCAAGGTCTGAAAACAACTGAAGACCTTCCTTTATGCTTCTGCTTTCTCTCTCTCTATCCCATGCTGATGTTCTCATTCTGCTGCGCTAACTGGTTACCTGGCCACCCTCTGAACCTTATGGAGACCAGGCTCCCTCATGACCAGTAACCCCAAGCACTGCCTCCGGGCCCACCACGCACTATGCACTGTATCTACAACCCTACGGTCCCAGGCCTACTTGCACTTACTTAGAGCCGGTCACCCCAGCAGCACTTACTTGATCTTGCTTATTGCACTCTCCCCTTCCCTCCCCCTGGCACTTCACCTCTGCCTTCCCCTTGCACTTGCCCAATCTGAATGAAACAAGGCCTAGTAAGATAATTTGTTCTATTACCCTTTGTCTTCCCCTTCCTGGTCTTGTAGTGCCTAGAATCACCTGTGTACAGGCGCGTCATAAATTACATCATATTAAATCATTTTTGTTTTCTTCACTGGCCCCCCACCCTTTTTTGGTCTTGTTGCGACTTGAAACATTTTTTTTGGTGTAGGTGCTACACAAATAACCAAGAAATAAATCAGTAAAGTAAATGAAATCTGAACACGCTGGAACTTAAGAACAATGATAAGTGGCTGCAGATTGCAATAGGCCAAAGGTTTATGGCCACAGTGTTAGCCAACATTGAAATAACGGGCGAAGGAATATGCATTGCTAATGTACATTATAAACATACGCCTGTGGCCTTTTCACATTTACATCTTACTTTGGTGGTCCACATGTGGAGGACAACCAGGCGCACCTGCATCAATGCAGAAATCAATATGATTGCGGGAATAGATATACATGGAAGCTAGTAATCCTCTACTCCACTGTTCACGCCTCTACACTCTTGATCCCTGTACCTATCTCTCACCCACTATTATTCCCTCAGGACCCAGCCATTAGCCAGACAAACTCTGATGCCTTCGTGTTTGCTTCAAGGATCACATTCAAGACCCTTTGCATCTTCCACAAGTATGTCTGGGGCATGCAAACCCACTACCTGCAAGTCTTTCTCACAAACTACTCTCCTTCACAATAGCTTCGATCCTCTCGCTCTGAATCTCTGATGGGCAAATGCTTCTCCAAGCAGAGAGCTGGGGGCAGATAATTCTTGACGTATAGGGAAATCCGTGCCTGTGTGCTGCGCGCTTCAGGTCATCTTTGAAAGAAAGCGTAAATATAGTAAGAACAGGTGTGTTGATACTGTTGAAATGAAAGTATATATTGTCATTTGTGGTTTACTTTAAATATTTTGTTGTTTTTCAGTACACTGTTCGCCATTAATATTGTTCATTTTATTGGCATGTGCCCACCGATCCAACCCTCCCTTCCCACCTCCCTCACCTACCCACCCTGGTTTGGATTGGCGCACCCATCAATCACACAAATCTAGTGACTTACAGACACAACCCAGGGTCATTTGCCTCTTCCCCCGACATCCTGCCACTATACACACCTGTAACCCCTACCCCAAACTCACCAGACAGAATCCCCAAACCTGTCCCCCCAACCCCTTGACACTGCCTACACACACCTCCTGCACCAGGAATGCCACCTCACACTCATCACCCACACAAGCAGAAGACTCCAAAATGCACACAGCGCCCTGCCTAGGAATCCATTGCCTATGCAGACTCTTCGCCAGACTTCCCAACTTGTAAATCACTGCTCCCTGAACAGGCACCGCTAGACTCCAGCGCCTCAGGTCCCGAACCATGGCTCCCAGACCACTGCGTTACCCATCCCACATACTGACTCCCAAGCAACCCCTCCTCCCTAAAGCACTAAGAACTCCTGATACACCCAAACCTCTGGCTTGCGGCCTCATAAACGCTCCCTCTATCTGTGCTCACGCACTTGAGATCCATGACCTCCTACTTAAAAATGACCTGGACATTCTTGCCATCCCAGAAACATGGCTGCACGAGGCAGCCGGCCCCACTCTTACATTCACCCTCCTGCTTGGTTACTCCAACCTCTGCTCCTATAGAGTTGGGAGTCAAGGCATAGGAGTTGCCATCATCTCCAAAACCTTCTTCCCCATCAGAAGCCTCCCCCCCCCACCCCTGCCAGGGCATGAAATCCTGCTTGCCAAGCTCGAGTCGAACCCGCAACCCACCGTAAACATTATGTTCCTCTATCGGCCAGCCTAACAGCACCGGTTCCCCGGACGCTGATCTACCCCTCCTCGTTGCCCCCCTTCTGAAGCCCAGCACCAAATTTCTAATAATGAGAGATTTTAACCTTGGACTAAATGACCCTGCAGACCAGAAAGCTGCCGCCCCCTCTACCACTCTACAGGAGATGAACTTCATGCAAGCCATCAGCACCCCCACTCATGCCAAAGACCGGTCCTTCGCCTTGATTCTTCCCCTTAACATCCACACCCAAGTCTCCTCCATCGACCCAGTACCCTGGACGGACAACTTTGTGATTCTCTTCACTGTGTCCCTTGCAACAAGTACATCCAAAAACACTATAACCCCTTCTCCCATCACTGCGAGACACACCAAAAAACGAACTAAAGAAATACTGGAGCCAACCGTCCAGGTCTCTCTTGATACATGTCCCGACAACAGCAACCCCAAAGCTATTCCCATGGCTTACAATTCCTCAATCCTCTATGCCGTGGATCTTCATGCCCCCCTCAAAACAACTACCAGTAAAAAAGGCCACCATCACAACTGGTTCACTGAGGAGCTAACAGCCCTGCGTAAAAAAAAAATGTTGCAAAGTATGCATCTTAAGAAAAAATACCTCCCCATCAACAAACTAGCTTTCAGCACCAGTGATACCGCCTATAAATCAGCAATCGTTAGCACAAAAGCAAGCATTTACAACACCTGCATAGCTGAGGCCAGCTCCAACATGAGAGAGCTCTTCAAAATCCTCAAAGAGCTTGAAACTCCAGGACCACTGATCACAACATTTCCCAAAGACAAAACCTGGTGCACCCTGGTACAATTCTCCCTAGCGATCAAAATCCTTAAGCTCAAAAACAAAACCATACTCAAGAAATTTCAGCTCACCTGCAACAATTCGGACATCCCCATACCCACCACACCGAGGTCGAACCCCTTTCCATTTCTCTCTGGTCTCACCAGCAGACGCGCTCTCCACCATCCAATGCCTCAAAGCATCTATTTGCATAGTCGACATCTGCTCTGCCCACCTCATCAAGCTCTGTGCTGAACCTCTTGCCCCAACCGTTGACAAATTCACCAATGCTTCCTTCAGCTCCTGCACTGTGCCCCGCTTCATCAAAGAAGCCTAGGTCACACCATTGATGAAAAAGCCCTTCCTCGACCCAACCATGCCTATCAACTACCGCCCCATCACGACAGTTCCCTTCCTCTTGAAAATACTTGACCGCACAGCCTGTCTACATCTCCAAACCCACCTAGAAAGCAACAACCTACTCAGCATGCTCCAGTCGGGATTCAGACCTAGACAAAGCACTGAATCCGCCCTCCTGGAACTAAAGATCCAACTCGATCACATCCGAGATAACGATGACCTTGCTATCCTCATACTGTTAGACCTCTCTGCGGCCTTCGACCTTGTCGACCATGACATCCTCTGCAACCGGCTCATTACCACCTTCAACCTCTCCTTGAAGCAGCTACATGGGCGAAATCCTTCCTGAGCAAGCGATCCTCCTGGGTCTTTGTCGGAGCCGAAGCCACTGACCCCATTCCAGTCTCTTTCGGGGTCCCACAAGGGGCCTGCCTCTCTACGACACTGTACAATATGTACACCAAGCCTCTCTTTGATCACCTGGACAACTTGAACATATCCAACACCAACTTTGATGACGACACACAGATCCTCCTTAAACTCACAGGCTTTCACAAGCTTGACTCTGCTAACATCAACCGCACCAACAGCATCATTCAAGTTTGGATGGCTAACTACCATCACTGCCTGAATAATGAAAGAAAACCTGCTAATTGTTGGCTCTCCACACCGCCTCAAACGCCTTGACTCTGCCTTTGCTTCCATTCTCATTGGTGGCATCAGCATCATGGCAACTGCAAATCTCAAGACTCTAGGGGTCTACCTTGACGCTGAACTCAAGAGGCACAAACATGTGAAAGTGGTTGCTTTATCCGCGGCATATTTAACTGTCGCACGCCATACCACTGACTGGGTTTGGACACATCTTCATTGTCATTTCTGTCACTTTCGCAAATTGCTACAAATGTTACAATATTTATGGTAAATGGGATAAGTGTTACATTTGTTATTTTGTGTAGAGGCGATACATTTGTAGATTTGCCTGCGTGCAGAAACATAACGATGAGGGCCCCTCCACACTCAGGTAAAGCAGGTGATCAGTATGTGCATGTGGGGTTTAACTGTATGAATGGCGGTCATGAGAGGAGATCATAATAGGTATAAAATGCACAGATAATGGTGCACATGTATGGGAAGTGTTTTTCAAATGTAGTAAAAGATATGAAATATATGACGTGGGAATGGTCAGTGTATCATGGGTCTCCGCGTTGTGGATCAATCAGAAGGGTGTTTTTGCCATCATGGCCAAGGTTTACAAAGGTTTCATCAGCAGTTGGGGAACATGATTTTCAGCTTAATCAATGGGGTAGCTGCGGTCAGTCTTCAGATGGCTCAAGTTCTGAAGGGCAAGGGAAGATATGATCTCTGGTGAACTGGAGAGCGCATTGTTGTAAGAGATAGGCATCTTGTCAGTTCATGGGGTTGTTTGAAGCAGGTGGCTCTCCTGTGGCACTTGCGCAGACCAGTATAAATACATTTTAGGAGAACGATTGTGGTGTCAGAGAGTGGGCGGAACTCACGTGAATAAGAAAAGGTCAGTCACGTAGAAATCCTAAAAATCAGACACCGGACAGGTCTGGGCAATACGATTAGCAAACATGAATAGCTCAAAGGGGAATCTACATGTCTTTCTCTTGTCTTCATGTGCTTGGTTATTTTTTGGGTAGGTCTGTGTGCGTCATTAATAGGAAATCTGTTATTTTGTAACTAAGAGGCAAGGCTGCCACCAAATATGGAGAGGCTTTTGGGAAGGGGTGTGTTGAAAATGTAAACCTTGTAAGTGTAAGTTTTAGGGGAGTGTATTATAATGTCTGTGTCCAATGAACTGTGTGGATTTTAGAATTCTCTGTACAGGGCAACCAATCATGTTTGGGAGATGACTTTGTAACATTATCTGGGTGAATGTATTAACTGTTGCAAATTGTATATAATGTGTGTTCTTTGTGTGGTACAGGGAGACCAGGGTTCATTTGACTCTTAGATGTCATTGAAGCCCCTCTCCCAGCCGTTGTTCAATAAACTTGCTTTATGGACAAAAGGCATACTTACTAATTTTAGAGGTGGTCCTAAGTAGGTAAAACGGTGGAGCTAAATAAAGGTCCATGCCTACAATTTGGCAAGCCAGGTAGGAGCCTTAGGCTCTCTGAAAATATTGGAGGTCTCCTGATCGTCCAGCTTGGCTGTAGTCCTTCATTGGAGGGACCAGTTTGTGCACAAAAAAGAAGTGTTTTTTTAGACACCAAGCAGCCTTTCTGGTCCCTGAGGTGTAAGTTCCGCATCCCAGCTGTGAAGCAGAACCGATTGGGGGAGCACCAGTTCGAAGCGCTTTGAGGTTTCGATGTTCACGTAAGTGCATCTTTGTCAGGTAAACCAAGTGAGGTGTAATAGGGGGGAAAAAAGAGAAAACTGTTTTTTTTAGGTAGGTCAAGAAATGTATTTGTGGAATTACAAAGGACTGAGCAAGTTGAAAAGCGAATGTGTTTAGGAAGTGTATGAATCGTTCTATGTTGTTAAAACATTTTTTTATATCTAGTTTGTTTATTTTAGAGGTGTAGTCTGTCGGTGCAGTGTCATTTGTGGGGATAGGCTTGATACCCTTCAGGCTGCTTGCCCAGTTGGCTGCAGCCCTCACTTTATAGTGGGGTGGCATCTTATGATAAAACCACCTGTAGATACCTTTCTGAGGCATATCTTTGTAAGACCTTACTTGTACTTATTGCACGGGAGGACCCGACACCTCGGTTTTTTGTTTAGTCTGACCTAGTGTGGGTCTCCTCTAGTAGTTTCAGGGGAAGATGGCTCTATAGTAGAAAGGGCCCTACTAGTGAAAAGAGGAAGAGATACAGCGGTGTTGTAGTGGAACACATTGCGCCCCTGCTATGCTCGAGTGAAGGTGAAATCTCAAAGGAATGGAAACAATTTGGCCCGGCGTGTTTTATTAAGATGTTGTCTTTTGTGTGTAGTTGAGGAATACATAGTTATTGAGGTAGTTATGATAAAGCAGTCAGTGCGGAGAATGAGTGTGGGGAGGATCTTCTAAGGGACAGAAAAAGGAATTTTTGGGTAGTAATTTTTGTATTGACAGGTTGGGGTTTTCTTTAATAATATTGGGATTTTGGGGATTTTTGTTGAAACATGGAAACTCCATTGAATCATTTATGCCAAGTGCTCCCCAGACATAAAATACACATTTTGAAGTAACAAATCAGAAATGGTTGAGGGAAACGAAGGGTAAGGTGTTTAAACTGTGGCCTAGTGAGGGGTCCCACGATAAAGATATATTGAAAAATCTGCATACTTTCTTAGGGACCAAACATAAGAGGTCGAAATTGTACAATAGACTGAATATCTTGGAGCTATGGAGGGTATATGAGAAGGGCGGGAAGGCCCAGGAGATCATGGCTATGGAAGAAGGGTCAAGGAAGGAAGGCGTAGGTATTGTTCTGCACCACCTCCATATTGGTGCTATCCTTTGTTGCCCACAGATGGGTATACAAATCCACAGTTTGAACCCCTATATTCGACAGTGACTACTCCAGTGGTTACGAGACAGTCAGGGGGTAACACCTCTGTCTGCACCAACTTTCGAGAGACAGGAATATGAGGGAAGCAGAAGGGTAACGCCTTCCTTAGTAAAGGTTGTTGGCTGGCCAGCGAAGGGAAGAGGAAAGAAGAAAAGTCTATTTTAAGGATAAATCAGCGCTAACCTTGGGACCAGAAGAGCCAGAATGAGAGATGATTGTAAGAAGCAGGCATGAAGAAGAGTCAACAAGGGGAGAATTGCCCCCCTGGTTCCAGGATAGATTACAGAGAGTAGTGGAAAGACAAGAACAGCAGAATATGGAGGAATCAGCAATGTTAGTAGAGTGAAACAGCAGGGGTACAACAGGATAGGAGTAAAAAGCAGGAAGACGAGAACAGGGAAACACAGGAAGCAGAGGGAGAAAGATGGAGGCATGATCAGATTCTCCTATGGCTTGATAAATCTGTCATAAAGAGAGTAAGTGTAGACATGGAAAAAGAAAGCACCGCTATAGATGCTATAGATGCAGAGTTAGAACGAAGGAGAAGAGAGACAGCCTGCTACGGCAGCCCCAAGGGTTTGATTGACCCACAAAAGGGGTTGTGATAGAACGTAGAGAGGAGGAAGAAGAGGATGACTGGGAGGGGGACAACGAGCAGGGAGGACAGGAAGCAGATGCTACGATCCCGCTCTAGTTAGGACTTTGCAAAATACACCAAAGGGTCTTCGGACACGCCGCAGAGCTTGGATGACCATAGGAAGAGGGCGGGGACAGATGGGGGAACCCATCGCTCACTGCAGTGGTGGGGAAGTGGATTTATGCTCTAGTCCTGTTGGCAACTCGGGACATGAAAAACCTTTTCACGGCCTTGATGGAGTAATAAGCAGAGGAGTTGTGGAAGAAAGCGGGGTATGCAGGAATTAAATTAGCCATGAATATACATAATGGAGTGGGTTTCAATAATCATAGGGCACAGGTTTGTGGGGCATTGAGGATAATGTACCCTGATATGCCAGACATAAATTCCATTTTGGCAAAAACAATGAAGTTGGACGAGGATCCCACTGCCCACATTCAATTGATTCAGGAGATGTGGAAAGCAGAGACGGGAGAAGGATGGGACACAAATGTGGCTATTTTTTTATCACATGTTGAAAAAAGGAATTCCTAAAGAAGTACAGCATGACCTAGAGAAGGTTGTAGGGATGGAGACAAAGAGTTGGCAGGGGATACAGGTGCACATTGTGCATTTTTGTAAGAGGCGACAGGAAAGCGAAAAGGAGAGTATGGACCAGGCACAAAAGGCTGAGGTCAAGCTGGTCCAGAAAGAACTAGTGAAGATTTGTTTAGAGGGGGGATTTGATAACCAGGCCCCTAGAGGGACAGCAGGAACAGTAGGGACAAGGACAAATAGACTATGGAATGGGACAAGCATTGACAGACGGATATGTTCCTGGACCAAGACCGATGAGAGGATTTCCATGGGGTAGGGGAGGATTTTCATGAGGCGTTGTGTCCTTCAGCGGATTTGGAGGAATGGGGCCCTGGTTCAATGGGCTTTTGGGAGGGTTGTATGGAGGAATGTATGGAGTGCAGTGTTGGGTGTGTGGATGAATGGGGCATGTGTCACAGGAATATCGAAGTCAACCACAGTATTTTAACACAGGTCCCCTCCACACGAATGCCCAAATATCGCTCTATGCCCCGAACTCTGTGCCATTGCGGCAAGTACAAGTTGATCAGAACCGGCGAATTGGAATGACACAGACTCAAACTCCAATCATGTCAGCCCAGGTACAGTACAGAGTTTGGAGAAGAATCCTCTACCGAATGGGACAGTCACCTATTACACTGGAGCAAGTGTACTCGGAGGAAACCCATTTTGCATCCTGGTGCTCAAATGTATCAGGAATAGGCTAGCCCACAGGTATCTCTGATGTGTCCAATTCTATCGGTTACTACAGATCCCTGGATAGGCGTAAAGGTAGGTAAACATACATTTTCTTTCATGAATCACAGAGGTCACAAAATCCTGTATTAAAGAAGGTGGATTTCCCCTATCAGGCAAAGCAATAGATACGCAGGGATTTTCTGGGACTGTCCTATCAGTTCCATACACTGAAGATCTGCATATCAAGGTAGGTAATCAAACATTATCTGTTCCCTTGTAATATTGCAAAGATGCTCCAGCTAACCTTTTGGAAAGGGACCTTGTGAGCAAGCTTAATATGTCGATCATATTTTCAAAGGACAGCATAGTATGCTCAACTCCAGGATTGTACCCTTTAAGAGAAGCAACGCTTTTCCCCGTGTATTGCACAGGCAGCGCAATTAGGGGGTGCCAGTAAATTCTGTATTATTCTTGTATGGAGTAATGACAGTGTTGAGTTGGGTACCTGGAATAAGAGATCGGATATGGTGGATACTCCTAGAAGATATGTTACGGTCTGCCGAGTCACAGGAGATAACGCCAGGGACTATCGTTACCATTCTTCTAGAAGCTGTGGTTGTGAAGAAGGACATAGGGCCTCATTACGAGTCCGGCGGTAACCGAGGCGGTAAAACCGCCTGGTTACTGCCGGACTTGTATTACCATTCCGCCTCCATGATTCCCGGAATTACCGGGGCATTACAACCCTGGTTTCCCGGGAATCACGGAGGCGGAATGACTCAATGGGAATGGGGATCATGGAAACACCAGCAGCATCTCGTGATGCTGCCGGTATTTCCTCGTCCGCCTGCAGGCAGGCGGTGTTAAAGCCGCCAGATCAAACCTGGTGGGAACATCACCTCCCGCCTGCAAGAGTCGGGATCAGGCGGTCCGGAAACAACTGTGGCGGCGGGTTTACCGCCACCGTTATTTCCGGACCGCCTGATTTGTAATGAGGTCCATAGTCCTTCTTTCAGGCACCGATGAGGAAAGAGGCCAATCGCGCACAGTGTTGTGTATTGATTCGACCTCATCGTTAAGAGACGTGTCTGATGGGCAGTTGTTCAAGGGCACGGAAGACGCAGGTGAAATGGTTTTCAAGATTGGGCTGCCTTGTCAGGTATTGGTGGAGCAAAGGGAGGTACCACAGACTTTATTAATCATGAGAAAAACATCACCATACTGGAAGGAGGATTTGGAAAAAGTGCTGAGTCACTTATGGACCAGCAATCCCCATGATGTGGGACGATTGAAAGGTGTAGGGGCAGCGCAAATAACATAAAAAACAGGGAGCGATTTTACCAAGGGTTAGGCAATACCCAAAGTCTAAGGAGGAAGATGAAGGGATTTTTAAACCATTATGGTGTTGTTATGATATGATATGATTGGTTATTTATAACATGCTTAATACCCAGAGGTTTCTAAGCACGGATGTGGGGATCGAACCTGTGGTGCTTTGTGTCGTCTTGCTTCCAAGGTAAGCACTTTGCCCCTGAGCTATCCTCCCGAAAAATGTGTTGAAGCAAGGCATTATACAACCTTCTGTATCCCCATTTAACATAGCCATTTATCCCGTGAAGAAGGCAAAGGGGTCTAGTCGGAGAATGGTTCCAGAGTTGCGGCCTCTGAACAACATTGTTGAAGCTGAATGTCTGGTGGTACCAAATCCTGATACCATTCTATGTAACATCTCTACTAGGTCAACCCACTTCACAGTTATTGATTTGAAAAATGCCTTTTTCTCAGTTCCTTTGCACCCCGATTCGCTGTACCTCACAGCATTTATGTATGGTGGACAGAGATTTGAACACACAAGGTTATCCCAGGGGTACTGTGAATCTCCAAGTTTTTTTAACAGAGTTATTCAGATGGATTTGGGGAACTTACAAATGTCCAGTACTGTAATTCAGTACGTGGACAATTTACTTGTTTGTAGTACTTCAGAGGAACAGTATAGAGGAGACTCAGTCAGACTCCTCAACCTGCTTGCGGAGAAGGGGTACAAAGTGGACAAAGAAAAACTTCCATATTGTCAAACAGAAGTAGTGTATTCGGGACAGCTACTATCATCCGCAGGGAAAAGGGTAATGCCTGAGAGAGCCACCACAGTTCAGAACATGCCACAACCAACCACGGTAAAACTGATGCAGCAGTTTTTGGGGTTCTGTAACTATTGTAGGTCTTGGATTTTCGACTACTCTTGTTACACAAGGCCCCTGCTGCAAGCTCTCGAAGAAGCACAGAAAGAAAAGAGTCCGATCGTGTGGTCAAATGAAATGAGAACTTGTTTACAGGAGCTCAAGACTGCGATCAGTAATGCTCCAGTTTTGATGACACCAGCTTACCAAAAGCCATTTTTTCTTTTTTCACATACAGATGGGAAGGTAAAAACAGCGGTCCTAACACAGAAAACATCATTAGGTCACAAATCCTTGGCCTATTATAGTAGGTTGTTAGACTCAGTTATACAGGGTCAGTTTCTCTGTGAGCAATATCTTGCGGCAACAGTCTTTGCAATACACAAGTCCTCAGCCATTATAATGGGCTGCCCGGTGACACTGGACGTGAAGTATGCAGTCTTTGCAATTTTGGAGAAGTCAAAATCAACTTTGACTACTCAGAGAGTTTCTGGGTACAAGGTTATTTTGTCAAATGCTTCCGTACGACTAGTGAGGTGTCACGTAGTAAACCCAGCAACTTCTTTGGCTGACCCAATGCAGCCTGGTGATGATGTTCATGATTGTGTGACCTATAGGCGGGATGAGGGAAAAAGTACAAGTGTTAAAGAAGATGCTTTGGAGACAGAAGGAACACTTTTTGTTGATGGATCATCAATGATTGATCAGGGCACTGGTGAGAGACATACAGGAGCAGCAGTTGTAAGTCTTGTGGGTGTTGAGTACCGGGTGGAGGTGGAGAAGCGATTGCAGTCACATTACTCTGCGCAAGCAGCCGAGTTGGTGACGCTTAATGAGATGCTGGAAATGAGTAAGGGGAAGGCAGTCACTATCTACTCCGACTCCATGTATGTTACCACAGCATTACATTCTGGGTTATCTAGATAGCAGAGAAAAGGATTTAGAAGATCTGATGGGACCCCTGTCCAGCATGCTGTGCTGCTTTCACAATTAATTGAAGTGTTAACATTGCTCATGGAGTTAGGGGTTGTTAAATGCGCTGCTCATACTAGTAAAACTGATTTTGTACCACTTGGTAACAATGCTGCAGACCGATCATCAGACGCTGCAGCTTATTTGCCCCTCCCAGATATCCCAAACATTGAAATAATGTACCAACAGGCACAACTGATGGCCCTGTATACTGCAGTCCCCCTTTTACACATTTATGA
This sequence comes from Ambystoma mexicanum, assembly GCF_040938575.1. Taxonomy (NCBI): domain Eukaryota; kingdom Metazoa; phylum Chordata; class Amphibia; order Caudata; family Ambystomatidae; genus Ambystoma; species Ambystoma mexicanum. The sequence continues at coordinate 76,128,958 of NC_090940.1, read as the reverse complement.
ACTGCATGGAAAAGCACCACAGGAGGAAAATTAGTTTTGGGTGAAGAGGGGGTGTACACTCTCACCCACAGATTTGTTGTGGAGGCAGGACCTGATGGGGAAAGTAGTGATGCCCATAGAGTTGGTTCTAGGGGCTTTAGAGCAACTGCATTTCCTGGCACATACTCCTCAGCGACACAGTGCAGCAGAACTTCAGGAGGATTGGTTTGTGCTGAACCTCTCTGAGCAGGTGAGTAGGTGTATTGATAAGTGCACACTCTGTATGTAATTCAAACCAGGTAACACTATGTGGGTGGTAAGAGGGGCTATACCCCAACCTTCGGGTGCTTTTAAGGAATTACATGTTGATTTCATTGATATGGTGCAAAGGTGCAGCACCTATCGTTATTTAATTGTGGCTGTGTGTCCATTTTCCTGATGGCTTGAGACTGGACCCTGCGTGCACCCTGATGCCAAGTCAGCGGCCATATTCTTAGTAAACGAGGTATTTCCACAGTGGGGCACTTGTGAAACGTTAAGGTCAGATACTCTGGGCCTCATTAGGACCCAGGCGGATTTCGCGGTGCTAAATGCACCGCGAAGCATGGCGGAAAGCCGCCGATAGCGCCATGGGGGTTGGCGGATTTACCGCCCCATTCCGACCTTGGCGGGGCGGTAAATCCCCAATCCCCATTCTGCCCTTCCCCATTCCCATTTTTGCCCCATAGGGTATAATGGGAGTGGGGAAGGAGTTAATTACGCCACCGTAAAATACGGTGGCGTAATTAACAACGAGGTCCCGTAGCGCCATGGTTTTCTCCGCCTGGTAAAACCAGGCGGAAAAGGCCGCCATGGCGCTACGGGAACTCGTAGTATGGCGGAGAGGTACGCCATGCACTACGCTGGCGTAAAACCCTCTCCGCCAGGGTCCTAATGAGGCCCTCTGACTTATTTCTTTAATGCTTTGTTCACTGAAATTACTTCACTTTTGTGGCTACGGCACAGGTTGTGCTCAGTGTACCACCCTCAGGCCAATGTACATGTGGAGCATCTCAATGGCTTGTTGAAAACACAATTGTCAAAAATGTGCTCTGATTTACATAAGTCATGGATGTACTTCCGTCCCCTGCCATTGTTTTGTTTGCTGAATAAGCCTGCAAAAGATCACCACCTCAGCCCCCATCAGGTGGCGATCGGTCGTAGAATGTTTACACCTCTCTCACCCGCAAGCAGGGCAGGACAAAGACTGATATGTTTGGGATATTTCTTCTCTGTGAAAGATAGTGAGCTAAAGACTCTGGGTAAGTCCCTCGTAACCAGGACTAATGTCTGGCAGAGGGACTCCCAGGACCCCCCTTGTTAAATCTGCATATTTAAGTAACTTTGGGTCTCACCCTAAGTTACTAGGGGAATCCAGACGTGGACCCCTTGCTCACTATTCTTAGAGAGGCACAGATCCACCCTACTGATGAGGTCCAACCAGACCGAAACACGTGTCTGGGGTTTCTGTTGGTACTCTTGTTCAGAGGAGAATTGCCTCGCATTTCGGTGCTGGACTGCCCCAGGGCAGGACAAAGACTGATATGTTTGGGATATTTCTTCTCTGTGAAAGATAGTGAGCTAAAGACTCTGGGTAAGTCCCTCGTAACCAGGACTAATGTCTGGCAGAGGGACTCCCAGGACCCCCCTTGTTAAATCTGCATATTTAAGTAACTTTGGGTCTCACCCTAAGTTACTAGGGGAATCCAGACGTGGACCCCTTGCTCACTATTCTTAGAGAGGCACAGATCCACCCTACTGATGAGGTCCAACCAGACCGAAACACGTGTCTGGGGTTTCTGTTGGTACTCTTGTTCAGAGGAGAATTGCCTCGCATTTCGGTGCTGGACTGCCCCAGGGCAGGACAAAGACTGATATGTTTGGGATATTTCTTCTCTGTGAAAGATAGTGAGCTAAAGACTCTGGGTAAGTCCCTCGTAACCAGGACTAATGTCTGGCAGAGGGACTCCCAGGACCCCCCTTGTTAAATCTGCATATTTAAGTAACTTTGGGTCTCACCCTAAGTTACTAGGGGAATCCAGACGTGGACCCCTTGCTCACTATTCTTAGAGAGGCACAGATCCACCCTACTGATGAGGTCCAACCAGACCGAAACACGTGTCTGGGGTTTCTGTTGGTACTCTTGTTCAGAGGAGAATTGCCTCGCATTTCGGTGCTGGACTGCCCCAGGGCAGGACAAAGACTGATATGTTTGGGATATTTCTTCTCTGTGAAAGATAGTGAGCTAAAGACTCTGGGTAAGTCCCTCGTAACCAGGACTAATGTCTGGCAGAGGGACTCCCAGGACCCCCCTTGTTAAATCTGCATATTTAAGTAACTTTGGGTCTCACCCTAAGTTACTAGGGGAATCCAGACGTGGACCCCTTGCTCACTATTCTTAGAGAGGCACAGATCCACCCTACTGATGAGGTCCAACCAGACCGAAACACGTGTCTGGGGTTTCTGTTGGTACTCTTGTTCAGAGGAGAATTGCCTCGCATTTCGGTGCTGGACTGCCCCAGGGCAGGACAAAGACTGATATGTTTGGGATATTTCTTCTCTGTGAAAGATAGTGAGCTAAAGACTCTGGGTAAGTCCCTCGTAACCAGGACTAATGTCTGGCAGAGGGACTCCCAGGACCCCCCTTGTTAAATCTGCATATTTAAGTAACTTTGGGTCTCACCCTAAGTTACTAGGGGAATCCAGACGTGGACCCCTTGCTCACTATTCTTAGAGAGGCACAGATCCACCCTACTGATGAGGTCCAACCAGACCGAAACACGTGTCTGGGGTTTCTGTTGGTACTCTTGTTCAGAGGAGAATTGCCTCGCATTTCGGTGCTGGACTGCCCCAGGGCAGGACAAAGACTGATATGTTTGGGATATTTCTTCTCTGTGAAAGATAGTGAGCTAAAGACTCTGGGTAAGTCCCTCGTAACCAGGACTAATGTCTGGCAGAGGGACTCCCAGGACCCCCCTTGTTAAATCTGCATATTTAAGTAACTTTGGGTCTCACCCTAAGTTACTAGGGGAATCCAGACGTGGACCCCTTGCTCACTATTCTTAGAGAGGCACAGATCCACCCTACTGATGAGGTCCAACCAGACCGAAACACGTGTCTGGGGTTTCTGTTGGTACTCTTGTTCAGAGGAGAATTGCCTCGCATTTCGGTGCTGGACTGCCCCAGGGCAGGACAAAGACTGATATGTTTGGGATATTTCTTCTCTGTGAAAGATAGTGAGCTAAAGACTCTGGGTAAGTCCCTCGTAACCAGGACTAATGTCTGGCAGAGGGACTCCCAGGACCCCCCTTGTTAAATCTGCATATTTAAGTAACTTTGGGTCTCACCCTAAGTTACTAGGGGAATCCAGACGTGGACCCCTTGCTCACTATTCTTAGAGAGGCACAGATCCACCCTACTGATGAGGTCCAACCAGACCGAAACACGTGTCTGGGGTTTCTGTTGGTACTCTTGTTCAGAGGAGAATTGCCTCGCATTTCGGTGCTGGACTGCCCCAGGGCAGGACAAAGACTGATATGTTTGGGATATTTCTTCTCTGTGAAAGATAGTGAGCTAAAGACTCTGGGTAAGTCCCTCGTAACCAGGACTAATGTCTGGCAGAGGGACTCCCAGGACCCCCCTTGTTAAATCTGCATATTTAAGTAACTTTGGGTCTCACCCTAAGTTACTAGGGGAATCCAGACGTGGACCCCTTGCTCACTATTCTTAGAGAGGCACAGATCCACCCTACTGATGAGGTCCAACCAGACCGAAACACGTGTCTGGGGTTTCTGTTGGTACTCTTGTTCAGAGGAGAATTGCCTCGCATTTCGGTGCTGGACTGCCCCAGGGCAGGACAAAGACTGATATGTTTGGGATATTTCTTCTCTGTGAAAGATAGTGAGCTAAAGACTCTGGGTAAGTCCCTCGTAACCAGGACTAATGTCTGGCAGAGGGACTCCCAGGACCCCCCTTGTTAAATCTGCATATTTAAGTAACTTTGGGTCTCACCCTAAGTTACTAGGGGAATCCAGACGTGGACCCCTTGCTCACTATTCTTAGAGAGGCACAGATCCACCCTACTGATGAGGTCCAACCAGACCGAAACACGTGTCTGGGGTTTCTGTTGGTACTCTTGTTCAGAGGAGAATTGCCTCGCATTTCGGTGCTGGACTGCCCCAGGGCAGGACAAAGACTGATATGTTTGGGATATTTCTTCTCTGTGAAAGATAGTGAGCTAAAGACTCTGGGTAAGTCCCTCGTAACCAGGACTAATGTCTGGCAGAGGGACTCCCAGGACCCCCCTTGTTAAATCTGCATATTTAAGTAACTTTGGGTCTCACCCTAAGTTACTAGGGGAATCCAGACGTGGACCCCTTGCTCACTATTCTTAGAGAGGCACAGATCCACCCTACTGATGAGGTCCAACCAGACCGAAACACGTGTCTGGGGTTTCTGTTGGTACTCTTGTTCAGAGGAGAATTGCCTCGCATTTCGGTGCTGGACTGCCCCAGGGCAGGACAAAGACTGATATGTTTGGGATATTTCTTCTCTGTGAAAGATAGTGAGCTAAAGACTCTGGGTAAGTCCCTCGTAACCAGGACTAATGTCTGGCAGAGGGACTCCCAGGACCCCCCTTGTTAAATCTGCATATTTAAGTAACTTTGGGTCTCACCCTAAGTTACTAGGGGAATCCAGACGTGGACCCCTTGCTCACTATTCTTAGAGAGGCACAGATCCACCCTACTGATGAGGTCCAACCAGACCGAAACACGTGTCTGGGGTTTCTGTTGGTACTCTTGTTCAGAGGAGAATTGCCTCGCATTTCGGTGCTGGACTGCCCCAGGGCAGGACAAAGACTGATATGTTTGGGATATTTCTTCTCTGTGAAAGATAGTGAGCTAAAGACTCTGGGTAAGTCCCTCGTAACCAGGACTAATGTCTGGCAGAGGGACTCCCAGGACCCCCCTTGTTAAATCTGCATATTTAAGTAACTTTGGGTCTCACCCTAAGTTACTAGGGGAATCCAGACGTGGACCCCTTGCTCACTATTCTTAGAGAGGCACAGATCCACCCTACTGATGAGGTCCAACCAGACCGAAACACGTGTCTGGGGTTTCTGTTGGTACTCTTGTTCAGAGGAGAATTGCCTCGCATTTCGGTGCTGGACTGCCCCAGGGCAGGACAAAGACTGATATGTTTGGGATATTTCTTCTTTGTGAAAGATAGTGAGCTAAAGACTCTGGGTAAGTCCCTCGTAACCAGGACTAATGTCTGGCAGAGGGACTCCCAGGACCCCCCTTGTTAAATCTGCATATTTAAGTAACTTTGGGTCTCACCCTAAGTTACTAGGGGAATCCAGACGTGGACCCCTTGCTCACTATTCTTAGAGAGGCACAGATCCACCCTACTGATGAGGTCCAACCAGACCGAAACACGTGTCTGGGGTTTCTGTTGGTACTCTTGTTCAGAGGAGAATTGCCTCGCATTTCGGTGCTGGACTGCCCCAGGGCAGTACAAAGACTGATATGTTTGGGATATTTCTTCTCTGTGAAAGATAGTGAGCTAAAGACTCTGGGTAAGTCCCTCGTAACCAGGACTAATGTCTGGCAGAGGGACTCCCAGGACCCCCCTTGTTAAATCTGCATATTTAAGTAACTTTGGGTCTCACCCTAAGTTACTAGGGGAATCCAGACGTGGACCCCTTGCTCACTATTCTTAGAGAGGCACAGATCCACCCTACTGATGAGGTCCAACCAGACCGAAACACGTGTCTGGGGTTTCTGTTGGTACTCTTGTTCAGAGGAGAATTGCCTCGCATTTCGGTGCTGGACTGCCCCAGGGCAGGACAAAGACTGATATGTTTGGGATATTTCTTCTCTGTGAAAGATAGTGAGCTAAAGACTCTGGGTAAGTCCCTCGTAACCAGGACTAATGTCTGGCAGAGGGACTCCCAGGACCCCCCTTGTTAAATCTGCATATTTAAGTAACTTTGGGTCTCACCCTAAGTTACTAGGGGAATCCAGACGTGGACCCCTTGCTCACTATTCTTAGAGAGGCACAGATCCACCCTACTGATGAGGTCCAACCAGACCGAAACACGTGTCTGGGGTTTCTGTTGGTACTCTTGTTCAGAGGAGAATTGCCTCGCATTTCGGTGCTGGACTGCCCCAGGGCAGGACAAAGACTGATATGTTTGGGATATTTCTTCTCTGTGAAAGATAGTGAGCTAAAGACTCTGGGTAAGTCCCTCGTAACCAGGACTAATGTCTGGCAGAGGGACTCCCAGGACCCCCCTTGTTAAATCTGCATATTTAAGTAACTTTGGGTCTCACCCTAAGTTACTAGGGGAATCCAGACGTGGACCACTTGCTCACTATTCTTAGAGAGGCACAGATCCACCCTACTGATGAGGTCCAACCAGACCGAAACACGTGTCTGGGGTTTCTGTTGGTACTCTTGTTCAGAGGAGAATTGCCTCGCATTTCGGTGCTGGACTGCCCCAGGGCAGGACAAAGACTGATATGTTTGGGATATTTCTTCTCTGTGAAAGATAGTGAGCTAAAGACTCTGGGTAAGTCCCTCGTAACCAGGACTAATGTCTGGCAGAGGGACTCCCAGGACCCCCCTTGTTAAATCTGCATATTTAAGTAACTTTGGGTCTCACCCTAAGTTACTAGGGGAATCCAGACGTGGACCCCTTGCTCACTATTCTTAGAGAGGCACAGATCCACCCTACTGATGAGGTCCAACCAGACCGAAACACGTGTCTGGGGTTTCTGTTGGTACTCTTGTTCAGAGGAGAATTGCCTCGCATTTCGGTGCTGGACTGCCCCAGGGCAGGACAAAGACTGATATGTTTGGGATATTTCTTCTCTGTGAAAGATAGTGAGCTAAAGACTCTGGGTAAGTCCCTCGTAACCAGGACTAATGTCTGGCAGAGGGACTCCCAGGACCCCCCTTGTTAAATCTGCATATTTAAGTAACTTTGGGTCTCACCCTAAGTTACTAGGGGAATCCAGACGTGGACCCCTTGCTCACTATTCTTAGAGAGGCACAGATCCACCCTACTGATGAGGACCAACCAGACCGAAACACGTGTCTGGGGTTTCTGTTGGTACTCTTGTTCAGAGGAGAATTGCCTCGCATTTCGGTGCTGGACTGCCCCAGGGCAGGACAAAGACTGATATGTTTGGGATATTTCTTCTCTGTGAAAGATAGTGAGCTAAAGACTCTGGGTAAGTCCCTCGTAACCAGGACTAATGTCTGGCAGAGGGACTCCCAGGACCCCCCTTGTTAAATCTGCATATTTAAGTAACTTTGGGTCTCACCCTAAGTTACTAGGGGAATCCAGACGTGGACCCCTTGCTCACTATTCTTAGAGAGGCACAGATCCACCCTACTGATGAGGTCCAACCAGACCGAAACACGTGTCTGGGGTTTCTGTTGGTACTCTTGTTCAGAGGAGAATTGCCTCGCATTTCGGTGCTGGACTGCCCCAGGGCAGGACAAAGACTGATATGTTTGGGATATTTCTTCTCTGTGAAAGATAGTGAGCTAAAGACTCTGGGTAAGTCCCTCGTAACCAGGACTAATGTCTGGCAGAGGGACTCCCAGGACCCCCCTTGTTAAATCTGCATATTTAAGTAACTTTGGGTCTCACCCTAAGTTACTAGGGGAATCCAGACGTGGACCCCTTGCTCACTATTCTTAGAGAGGCACAGATCCACCCTACTGATGAGGTCCAACCAGACCGAAACACGTGTCTGGGGTTTCTGTTGGTACTCTTGTTCAGAGGAGAATTGCCTCGCATTTCGGTGCTGGACTGCCCCAGGGCAGGACAAAGACTGATATGTTTGGGATATTTCTTCTCTGTGAAAGATAGTGAGCTAAAGACTCTGGGTAAGTCCCTCGTAACCAGGACTAATGTCTGGCAGAGGGACTCCCAGGACCCCCCTTGTTAAATCTGCATATTTAAGTAACTTTGGGTCTCACCCTAAGTTACTAGGGGAATCCAGACGTGGACCCCTTGCTCACTATTCTTAGAGAGGCACAGATCCACCCTACTGATGAGGTCCAACCAGACCGAAACACGTGTCTGGGGTTTCTGTTGGTACTCTTGTTCAGAGGAGAATTGCCTCGCATTTCGGTGCTGGACTGCCCCAGGGCAGGACAAAGACTGATATGTTTGGGATATTTCTTCTCTGTGAAAGATAGTGAGCTAAAGACTCTGGGTAAGTCCCTCGTAACCAGGACTAATGTCTGGCAGAGGGACTCCCAGGACCCCCCTTGTTAAATCTGCATATTTAAGTAACTTTGGGTCTCACCCTAAGTTACTAGGGGAATCCAGACGTGGACCCCTTGCTCACTATTCTTAGAGAGGCACAGATCCACCCTACTGATGAGGTCCAACCAGACCGAAACACGTGTCTGGGGTTTCTGTTGGTACTCTTGTTCAGAGGAGAATTGCCTCGCATTTCGGTGCTGGACTGCCCCAGGGCAGGACAAAGACTGATATGTTTGGGATATTTCTTCTCTGTGAAAGATAGTGAGCTAAAGACTCTGGGTAAGTCCCTCGTAACCAGGACTAATGTCGGGCAGAGGGACTCCCAGGACCCCCCTTGTTAAATCTGCATATTTAAGTAACTTTGGGTCTCACCCTAAGTTACTAGGGGAATCCAGACGTGGACCCCTTGCTCACTATTCTTAGAGAGGCACAGATCCACCCTACTGATGAGGTCCAACCAGACCGAAACACGTGTCTGGGGTTTCTGTTGGTACTCTTGTTCAGAGGAGAATTGCCTCGCATTTCGGTGCTGGACTGCCCCAGGGCAGGACAAAGACTGATATGTTTGGGATATTTCTTCTCTGTGAAAGATAGTGAGCTAAAGACTCTGGGTAAGTCCCTCGTAACCAGGACTAATGTCTGGCAGAGGGACTCCCAGGACCCCCCTTGTTAAATCTGCATATTTAAGTAACTTTGGGTCTCACCCTAAGTTACTAGGGGAATCCAGACGTGGACCCCTTGCTCACTATTCTTAGAGAGGCACAGATCCACCCTACTGATGAGGTCCAACCAGACCGAAACACGTGTTTGGGGTTTCTGTTGGTACTCTTGTTCAGAGGAGAATTGCCTCGCATTTCGGTGCTGGACTGCCCCAGGGCAGGACAAAGACTGATATGTTTGGGATATTTCTTCTCTGTGAAAGATAGTGAGCTAAAGACTCTGGGTAAGTCCCTCGTAACCAGGACTAATGTCTGGCAGAGGGACTCCCAGGACCCCCCTTGTTAAATCTGCATATTTAAGTAACTTTGGGTCTCACCCTAAGTTACTAGGGGAATCCAGACGTGGACCCCTTGCTCACTATTCTTAGAGAGGCACAGATCCACCCTACTGATGAGGTCCAACCAGACCGAAACACGTGTCTGGGGTTTCTGTTGGTACTCTTGTTCAGAGGAGAATTGCCTCGCATTTCGGTGCTGGACTGCCCCAGGGCAGGACAAAGACTGATATGTTTGGGATATTTCTTCTCTGTGAAAGATAGTGAGCTAAAGACTCTGGGTAAGTCCCTCGTAACCAGGACTAATGTCTGGCAGAGGGACTCCCAGGACCCCCCTTGTTAAATCTGCATATTTAAGTAACTTTGGGTCTCACCCTAAGTTACTAGGGGAATCCAGACGTGGACCCCTTGCTCACTATTCTTAGAGAGGCACAGATCCACCCTACTGATGAGGTCCAACCAGACCGAAACACGTGTCTGGGGTTTCTGTTGGTACTCTTGTTCAGAGGAGAATTGCCTCGCATTTCGGTGCTGGACTGCCCCAGGGCAGGACAAAGACTGATATGTTTGGGATATTTCTTCTCTGTGAAAGATAGTGAGCTAAAGACTCTGGGTAAGTCCCTCGTAACCAGGACTAATGTCTGGCAGAGGGACTCCCAGGACCCCCCTTGTTAAATCTGCATATTTAAGTAACTTTGGGTCTCACCCTAAGTTACTAGGGGAATCCAGACGTGGACCCCTTGCTCACTATTCTTAGAGAGGCACAGATCCACCCTACTGATGAGGTCCAACCAGACCGAAACACGTGTCTGGGGTTTCTGTTGGTACTCTTGTTCAGAGGAGAATTGCCTCGCATTTCGGTGCTGGACTGCCCCAGGGCAGGACAAAGACTGATATGTTTGGGATATTTCTTCTCTGTGAAAGATAGTGAGCTAAAGACTCTGGGTAAGTCCCTCGTAACCAGGACTAATGTCTGGCAGAGGGACTCCCAGGACCCCCCTTGTTAAATCTGCATATTTAAGTAACTTTGGGTCTCACCCTAAGTTACTAGGGGAATCCAGACGTGGACCCCTTGCTCACTATTCTTAGAGAGGCACAGATCCACCCTACTGATGAGGTCCAACCAGACCGAAACACGTGTCTGGGGTTTCTGTTGGTACTCTTGTTCAGAGGAGAATTGCCTCGCATTTCGGTGCTGGACTGCCCCAGGGCAGGACAAAGACTGATATGTTTGGGATATTTCTTCTCTGTGAAAGATAGTGAGCTAAAGACTCTGGGTAAGTCCCTCGTAACCAGGACTAATGTCTGGCAGAGGGACTCCCAGGACCCCCCTTGTTAAATCTGCATATTTAAGTAACTTTGGGTCTCACCCTAAGTTACTAGGGGAATCCAGACGTGGACCCCTTGCTCACTATTCTTAGAGAGGCACAGATCCACCCTACTGATGAGGTCCAACCAGACCGAAACACGTGTCTGGGGTTTCTGTTGGTACTCTTGTTCAGAGGAGAATTGCCTCGCATTTCGGTGCTGGACTGCCCCAGGGCAGGACAAAGACTGATATGTTTGGGATATTTCTTCTCTGTGAAAGATAGTGAGCTAAAGACTCTGGGTAAGTCCCTCGTAACCAGGACTAATGTCTGGCAGAGGGACTCCCAGGACCCCCCTTGTTAAATCTGCATATTTAAGTAACTTTGGGTCTCACCCTAAGTTACTAGGGGAATCCAGACGTGGACCCCTTGCTCACTATTCTTAGAGAGGCACAGATCCACCCTACTGATGAGGTCCAACCAGACCGAAACACGTGTCTGGGGTTTCTGTTGGTACTCTTGTTCAGAGGAGAATTGCCTCGCATTTCGGTGCTGGACTGCCCCAGGGCAGGACAAAGACTGATATGTTTGGGATATTTCTTCTCTGTGAAAGATAGTGAGCTAAAGACTCTGGGTAAGTCCCTCGTAACCAGGACTAATGTCTGGCAGAGGGACTCCCAGGACCCCCCTTGTTAAATCTGCATATTTAAGTAACTTTGGGTCTCACCCTAAGTTACTAGGGGAATCCAGACGTGGACCCCTTGCTCACTATTCTTAGAGAGGCACAGATCCACCCTACTGATGAGGTCCAACCAGACCGAAACACGTGTCTGGGGTTTCTGTTGGTACTCTTGTTCAGAGGAGAATTGCCTCGCATTTCGGTGCTGGACTGCCCCAGGGCAGGACAAAGACTGATATGTTTGGGATATTTCTTCTCTGTGAAAGATAGTGAGCTAAAGACTCTGGGTAAGTCCCTCGTAACCAGGACTAATGTCTGGCAGAGGGACTCCCAGGACCCCCCTTGTTAAATCTGCATATTTAAGTAACTTTGGGTCTCACCCTAAGTTACTAGGGGAATCCAGACGTGGACCCCTTGCTCACTATTCTTAGAGAGGCACAGATCCACCCTACTGATGAGGTCCAACCAGACCGAAACACGTGTCTGGGGTTTCTGTTGGTACTCTTGTTCAGAGGAGAATTGCCTCGCATTTCGGTGCTGGACTGCCCCAGGGCAGGACAAAGACTGATATGTTTGGGATATTTCTTCTCTGTGAAAGATAGTGAGCTAAAGACTCTGGGTAAGTCCCTCGTAACCAGGACTAATGTCGGGCAGAGGGACTCCCAGGACCCCCCTTGTTAAATCTGCATATTTAAGTAACTTTGGGTCTCACCCTAAGTTACTAGGGGAATCCAGACGTGGACCCCTTGCTCACTATTCTTAGAGAGGCACAGATCCACCCTACTGATGAGGTCCAACCAGACCGAAACACGTGTCTGGGGTTTCTGTTGGTACTCTTGTTCAGAGGAGAATTGCCTCGCATTTCGGTGCTGGACTGCCCCAGGGCAGGACAAAGACTGATATGTTTGGGATATTTCTTCTCTGTGAAAGATAGTGAGCTAAAGACTCTGGGTAAGTCCCTCGTAACCAGGACTAATGTCTGGCAGAGGGACTCCCAGGACCCCCCTTGTTAAATCTGCATATTTAAGTAACTTTGGGTCTCACCCTAAGTTACTAGGGGAATCCAGACGTGGACCCCTTGCTCACTATTCTTAGAGAGGCACAGATCCACCCTACTGATGAGGTCCAACCAGACCGAAACACGTGTCTGGGGTTTCTGTTGGTACTCTTGTTCAGAGGAGAATTGCCTCGCATTTCGGTGCTGGACTGCCCCAGGGCAGGACAAAGACTGATATGTTTGGGATATTTCTTCTCTGTGAAAGATAGTGAGCTAAAGACTCTGGGTAAGTCCCTCGTAACCAGGACTAATGTCTGGCAGAGGGACTCCCAGGACCCCCCTTGTTAAATCTGCATATTTAAGTAACTTTGGGTCTCACCCTAAGTTACTAGGGGAATCCAGACGTGGACCACTTGCTCACTATTCTTAGAGAGGCACAGATCCACCCTACTGATGAGGTCCAACCAGACCGAAACACGTGTCTGGGGTTTCTGTTGGTACTCTTGTTCAGAGGAGAATTGCCTCGCATTTCGGTGCTGGACTGCCCCAGGGCAGGACAAAGACTGATATGTTTGGGATATTTCTTCTCTGTGAAAGATAGTGAGCTAAAGACTCTGGGTAAGTCCCTCGTAACCAGGACTAATGTCTGGCAGAGGGACTCCCAGGACCCCCCTTGTTAAATCTGCATATTTAAGTAACTTTGGGTCTCACCCTAAGTTACTAGGGGAATCCAGACGTGGACCCCTTGCTCACTATTCTTAGAGAGGCACAGATCCACCCTACTGATGAGGTCCAACCAGACCGAAACACGTGTCTGGGGTTTCTGTTGGTACTCTTGTTCAGAGGAGAATTGCCTCGCATTTCGGTGCTGGACTGCCCCAGGGCAGGACAAAGACTGATATGTTTGGGATATTTCTTCTTTGTGAAAGATAGTGAGCTAAAGACTCTGGGTAAGTCCCTCGTAACCAGGACTAATGTCTGGCAGAGGGACTCCCAGGACCCCCCTTGTTAAATCTGCATATTTAAGTAACTTTGGGTCTCACCCTAAGTTACTAGGGGAATCCAGACGTGGACCCCTTGCTCACTATTCTTAGAGAGGCACAGATCCACCCTACTGATGAGGTCCAACCAGACCGAAACACGTGTCTGGGGTTTCTGTTGGTACTCTTGTTCAGAGGAGAATTGCCTCGCATTTCGGTGCTGGACTGCCCCAGGGCAGGACAAAGACTGATATGTTTGGGATATTTCTTCTCTGTGAAAGATAGTGAGCTAAAGACTCTGGGTAAGTCCCTCGTAACCAGGACTAATGTCTGGCAGAGGGACTCCCAGGACCCCCCTTGTTAAATCTGCATATTTAAGTAACTTTGGGTCTCACCCTAAGTTACTAGGGGAATCCAGACGTGGACCCCTTGCTCACTATTCTTAGAGAGGCACAGATCCACCCTACTGATGAGGTCCAACCAGACCGAAACACGTGTTTGGGGTTTCTGTTGGTACTCTTGTTCAGAGGAGAATTGCCTCGCATTTCGGTGCTGGACTGCCCCAGGGCAGGACAAAGACTGATATGTTTGGGATATTTCTTCTCTGTGAAAGATAGTGAGCTAAAGACTCTGGGTAAGTCCCTCGTAACCAGGACTAATGTCTGGCAGAGGGACTCCCAGGACCCCCCTTGTTAAATCTGCATATTTAAGTAACTTTGGGTCTCACCCTAAGTTACTAGGGGAATCCAGACGTGGACCCCTTGCTCACTATTCTTAGAGAGGCACAGATCCACCCTACTGATGAGGTCCAACCAGACCGAAACACGTGTCTGGGGTTTCTGTTGGTACTCTTGTTCAGAGGAGAATTGCCTCGCATTTCGGTGCTGGACTGCCCCAGGGCAGGACAAAGACTGATATGTTTGGGATATTTCTTCTCTGTGAAAGATAGTGAGCTAAAGACTCTGGGTAAGTCCCTCGTAACCAGGACTAATGTCTGGCAGAGGGACTCCCAGGACCCCCCTTGTTAAATCTGCATATTTAAGTAACTTTGGGTCTCACCCTAAGTTACTAGGGGAATCCAGACGTGGACCCCTTGCTCACTATTCTTAGAGAGGCACAGATCCACCCTACTGATGAGGTCCAACCAGACCGAAACACGTGTCTGGGGTTTCTGTTGGTACTCTTGTTCAGAGGAGAATTGCCTCGCATTTCGGTGCTGGACTGCCCCAGGGCAGGACAAAGACTGATATGTTTGGGATATTTCTTCTCTGTGAAAGATAGTGAGCTAAAGACTCTGGGTAAGTCCCTCGTAACCAGGACTAATGTCTGGCAGAGGGACTCCCAGGACCCCCCTTGTTAAATCTGCATATTTAAGTAACTTTGGGTCTCACCCTAAGTTACTAGGGGAATCCAGACGTGGACCCCTTGCTCACTATTCTTAGAGAGGCACAGATCCACCCTACTGATGAGGTCCAACCAGACCGAAACACGTGTCTGGGGTTTCTGTTGGTACTCTTGTTCAGAGGAGAATTGCCTCGCATTTCGGTGCTGGACTGCCCCAGGGCAGGACAAAGACTGATATGTTTGGGATATTTCTTCTCTGTGAAAGATAGTGAGCTAAAGACTCTGGGTAAGTCCCTCGTAACCAGGACTAATGTCTGGCAGAGGGACTCCCAGGACCCCCCTTGTTAAATCTGCATATTTAAGTAACTTTGGGTCTCACCCTAAGTTACTAGGGGAATCCAGACGTGGACCCCTTGCTCACTATTCTTAGAGAGGCACAGATCCACCCTACTGATGAGGTCCAACCAGACCGAAACACGTGTCTGGGGTTTCTGTTGGTACTCTTGTTCAGAGGAGAATTGCCTCGCATTTCGGTGCTGGACTGCCCCAGGGCAGGACAAAGACTGATATGTTTGGGATATTTCTTCTCTGTGAAAGATAGTGAGCTAAAGACTCTGGGTAAGTCCCTCGTAACCAGGACTAATGTCTGGCAGAGGGACTCCCAGGACCCCCCTTGTTAAATCTGCATATTTAAGTAACTTTGGGTCTCACCCTAAGTTACTAGGGGAATCCAGACGTGGACCCCTTGCTCACTATTCTTAGAGAGGCACAGATCCACCCTACTGATGAGGTCCAACCAGACCGAAACACGTGTCTGGGGTTTCTGTTGGTACTCTTGTTCAGAGGAGAATTGCCTCGCATTTCGGTGCTGGACTGCCCCAGGGCAGGACAAAGACTGATATGTTTGGGATATTTCTTCTCTGTGAAAGATAGTGAGCTAAAGACTCTGGGTAAGTCCCTTGTAACCAGGACTAATGTCTGGCAGAGGGACTCCCAGGACCCCCCTTGTTAAATCTGCATATTTAAGTAACTTTGGGTCTCACCCTAAGTTACTAGGGGAATCCAGACGTGGACCCCTTGCTCACTATTCTTAGAGAGGCACAGATCCACCCTACTGATGAGGTCCAACCAGACCGAAACACGTGTCTGGGGTTTCTGTTGGTACTCTTGTTCAGAGGAGAATTGCCTCGCATTTCGGTGCTGGACTGCCCCAGGGCAGGACAAAGACTGATATGTTTGGGATATTTCTTCTCTGTGAAAGATAGTGAGCTAAAGACTCTGGGTAAGTCCCTCGTAACCAGGACAAATGTCTGGCAGAGGGACTCCCAGGACCCCCCTTGTTAAATCTGCATATTTAAGTAACTTTGGGTCTCACCCTAAGTTACTAGGGGAATCCAGACGTGGACCCCTTGCTCACTATTCTTAGAGAGGCACAGATCCACCCTACTGATGAGGTCCAACCAGACCGAAACACGTGTCTGGGGTTTCTGTTGGTACTCTTGTTCAGAGGAGAATTGCCTCGCATTTCGGTGCTGGACTGCCCCAGGGCAGGACAAAGACTGATATGTTTGGGATATTTCTTCTCTGTGAAAGATAGTGAGCTAAAGACTCTGGGTAAGTCCCTCGTAACCAGGACTAATGTCTGGCAGAGGGACTCCCAGGACCCCCCTTGTTAAATCTGCATATTTAAGTAACTTTGGGTCTCACCCTAAGTTACTAGGGGAATCCAGACGTGGACCCCTTGCTCACTATTCTTAGAGAGGCACAGATCCACCCTACTGATGAGGTCCAACCAGACCGAAACACGTGTCTGGGGTTTCTGTTGGTACTCTTGTTCAGAGGAGAATTGCCTCGCATTTCGGTGCTGGACTGCCCCAGGGCAGGACAAAGACTGATATGTTTGGGATATTTCTTCTTTGTGAAAGATAGTGAGCTAAAGACTCTGGGTAAGTCCCTCGTAACCAGGACTAATGTCTGGCAGAGGGACTCCCAGGACCCCCCTTGTTAAATCTGCATATTTAAGTAACTTTGGGTCTCACCCTAAGTTACTAGGGGAATCCAGACGTGGACCCCTTGCTCACTATTCTTAGAGAGGCACAGATCCACCCTACTGATGAGGTCCAACCAGACCGAAACACGTGTCTGGGGTTTCTGTTGGTACTCTTGTTCAGAGGAGAATTGCCTCGCATTTCGGTGCTGGACTGCCCCAGGGCAGGACAAAGACTGATATGTTTGGGATATTTCTTCTCTGTGAAAGATAGTGAGCTAAAGACTCTGGGTAAGTCCCTCGTAACCAGGACTAATGTCTGGCAGAGGGACTCCCAGGACCCCCCTTGTTAAATCTGCATATTTAAGTAACTTTGGGTCTCACCCTAAGTTACTAGGGGAATCCAGACGTGGACCCCTTGCTCACTATTCTTAGAGAGGCACAGATCCACCCTACTGATGAGGTCCAACCAGACCGAAACACGTGTCTGGGGTTTCTGTTGGTACTCTTGTTCAGAGGAGAATTGCCTCGCATTTCGGTGCTGGACTGCCCCAGGGCAGGACAAAGACTGATATGTTTGGGATATTTCTTCTCTGTGAAAGATAGTGAGCTAAAGACTCTGGGTAAGTCCCTCGTAACCAGGACTAATGTCTGGCAGAGGGACTCCCAGGACCCCCCTTGTTAAATCTGCATATTTAAGTAACTTTGGGTCTCACCCTAAGTTACTAGGGGAATCCAGACGTGGACCCCTTGCTCACTATTCTTAGAGAGGCACAGATCCACCCTACTGATGAGGTCCAACCAGACCGAAACACGTGTCTGGGGTTTCTGTTGGTACTCTTGTTCAGAGGAGAATTGCCTCGCATTTCGGTGCTGGACTGCCCCAGGGCAGGACAAAGACTGATATGTTTGGGATATTTCTTCTCTGTGAAAGATAGTGAGCTAAAGACTCTGGGTAAGTCCCTCGTAACCAGGACTAATGTCTGGCAGAGGGACTCCCAGGACCCCCCTTGTTAAATCTGCATATTTAAGTAACTTTGGGTCTCACCCTAAGTTACTAGGGGAATCCAGACGTGGACCACTTGCTCACTATTCTTAGAGAGGCACAGATCCACCCTACTGATGAGGTCCAACCAGACCGAAACACGTGTCTGGGGTTTCTGTTGGTACTCTTGTTCAGAGGAGAATTGCCTCGCATTTCGGTGCTGGACTGCCCCAGGGCAGGACAAAGACTGATATGTTTGGGATATTTCTTCTCTGTGAAAGATAGTGAGCTAAAGACTCTGGGTAAGTCCCTCGTAACCAGGACTAATGTCTGGCAGAGGGACTCCCAGGACCCCCCTTGTTAAATCTGCATATTTAAGTAACTTTGGGTCTCACCCTAAGTTACTAGGGGAATCCAGACGTGGACCCCTTGCTCACTATTCTTAGAGAGGCACAGATCCACCCTACTGATGAGGTCCAACCAGACCGAAACACGTGTCTGGGGTTTCTGTTGGTACTCTTGTTCAGAGGAGAATTGCCTCGCATTTCGGTGCTGGACTGCCCCAGGGCAGGACAAAGACTGATATGTTTGGGATATTTCTTCTCTGTGAAAGATAGTGAGCTAAAGACTCTGGGTAAGTCCCTCGTAACCAGGACTAATGTCTGGCAGAGGGACTCCCAGGACCCCCCTTGTTAAATCTGCATATTTAAGTAACTTTGGGTCTCACCCTAAGTTACTAGGGGAATCCAGACGTGGACCCCTTGCTCACTATTCTTAGAGAGGCACAGATCCACCCTACTGATGAGGTCCAACCAGACCGAAACACGTGTCTGGGGTTTCTGTTGGTACTCTTGTTCAGAGGAGAATTGCCTCGCATTTCGGTGCTGGACTGCCCCAGGGCAGGACAAAGACTGATATGTTTGGGATATTTCTTCTCTGTGAAAGATAGTGAGCTAAAGACTCTGGGTAAGTCCCTCGTAACCAGGACTAATGTCTGGCAGAGGGACTCCCAGGACCCCCCTTGTTAAATCTGCATATTTAAGTAACTTTGGGTCTCACCCTAAGTTACTAGGGGAATCCAGACGTGGACCCCTTGCTCACTATTCTTAGAGAGGCACAGATCCACCCTACTGATGAGGTCCAACCAGACCGAAACACGTGTCTGGGGTTTCTGTTGGTACTCTTGTTCAGAGGAGAATTGCCTCGCATTTCGGTGCTGGACTGCCCCAGGGCAGGACAAAGACTGATATGTTTGGGATATTTCTTCTCTGTGAAAGATAGTGAGCTAAAGACTCTGGGTAAGTCCCTCGTAACCAGGACTAATGTCTGGCAGAGGGACTCCCAGGACCCCCCTTGTTAAATCTGCATATTTAAGTAACTTTGGGTCTCACCCTAAGTTACTAGGGGAATCCAGACGTGGACCCCTTGCTCACTATTCTTAGAGAGGCACAGATCCACCCTACTGATGAGGTCCAACCAGACCGAAACACGTGTCTGGGGTTTCTGTTGGTACTCTTGTTCAGAGGAGAATTGCCTCGCATTTCGGTGCTGGACTGCCCCAGGGCAGGACAAAGACTGATATGTTTGGGATATTTCTTCTCTGTGAAAGATAGTGAGCTAAAGACTCTGGGTAAGTCCCTCGTAACCAGGACTAATGTCTGGCAGAGGGACTCCCAGGACCCCCCTTGTTAAATCTGCATATTTAAGTAACTTTGGGTCTCACCCTAAGTTACTAGGGGAATCCAGACGTGGACCCCTTGCTCACTATTCTTAGAGAGGCACAGATCCACCCTACTGATGAGGTCCAACCAGACCGAAACACGTGTCTGGGGTTTCTGTTGGTACTCTTGTTCAGAGGAGAATTGCCTCGCATTTCGGTGCTGGACTGCCCCAGGGCAGGACAAAGACTGATATGTTTGGGATATTTCTTCTCTGTGAAAGATAGTGAGCTAAAGACTCTGGGTAAGTCCCTCGTAACCAGGACTAATGTCTGGCAGAGGGACTCCCAGGACCCCCCTTGTTAAATCTGCATATTTAAGTAACTTTGGGTCTCACCCTAAGTTACTAGGGGAATCCAGACGTGGACCCCTTGCTCACTATTCTTAGAGAGGCACAGATCCACCCTACTGATGAGGTCCAACCAGACCGAAACACGTGTCTGGGGTTTCTGTTGGTACTCTTGTTCAGAGGAGAATTGCCTCGCATTTCGGTGCTGGACTGCCCCAGGGCAGGACAAAGACTGATATGTTTGGGATATTTCTTCTCTGTGAAAGATAGTGAGCTAAAGACTCTGGGTAAGTCCCTCGTAACCAGGACTAATGTCTGGCAGAGGGACTCCCAGGACCCCCCTTGTTAAATCTGCATATTTAAGTAACTTTGGGTCTCACCCTAAGTTACTAGGGGAATCCAGACGTGGACCCCTTGCTCACTATTCTTAGAGAGGCACAGATCCACCCTACTGATGAGGTCCAACCAGACCGAAACACGTGTCTGGGGTTTCTGTTGGTACTCTTGTTCAGAGGAGAATTGCCTCGCATTTCGGTGCTGGACTGCCCCAGGGCAGGACAAAGACTGATATGTTTGGGATATTTCTTCTCTGTGAAAGATAGTGAGCTAAAGACTCTGGGTAAGTCCCTCGTAACCAGGACTAATGTCTGGCAGAGGGACTCCCAGGACCCCCCTTGTTAAATCTGCATATTTAAGTAACTTTGGGTCTCACCCTAAGTTACTAGGGGAATCCAGACGTGGACCCCTTGCTCACTATTCTTAGAGAGGCACAGATCCACCCTACTGATGAGGTCCAACCAGACCGAAACACGTGTCTGGGGTTTCTGTTGGTACTCTTGTTCAGAGGAGAATTGCCTCGCATTTCGGTGCTGGACTGCCCCAGGGCAGGACAAAGACTGATATGTTTGGGATATTTCTTCTCTGTGAAAGATAGTGAGCTAAAGACTCTGGGTAAGTCCCTCGTAACCAGGACTAATGTCTGGCAGAGGGACTCCCAGGACCCCTCTTGTTAAAGATGCACATAAGTCAGCAGAAATTCTGGGAAATTGATTTGGGTACTATTTCAAGGCTTTTTATCAAGAGTGTCATAATTGTGTCCTCACAGCTTACTGCATCTCATCAGCAAAACAAGATCGAAGGCGGCATGGGACCAAACAAGCATCAGCATCTGTTGTTACTCCCCAGGGAGAGGGTCTTCATTCGCTCTTTTGTCCATCACTGAAACGACCGTTGATTCCACAGACCCCATAAGGTCATCTTCTCCACTCCTACAGCTGTAAGAGTGGAAGGACTTAAATCCTGGGTGCACCTACACAATATTTGGAGGGACAACGGTATGCCGCCAATGACACCTGAGGAACTGGAGTCGATTAATAATTAAGTTAAGTAGAATCTAAGGCATCATGGTTCGTTCCAGCTGACAGTGGGAGGAGAGCATACGCAAACCTTAGAATTGTTTGTCTTTTTTTAATATTTAGACTTGTTTCAGAAGGAATTGGTTGTAGAAAGACAAATGTATTCAGCAATTTATAGAGTTATTTTCTTTTTTCTTTTTGGGTCATATGTGTTGGCTAAAAAATGTGTACAGTGGGAGGAAACATTGGGACATTTGGTAACAATGGACGCACTATCGGAAACGTAGCAAAGTTTTGATATTGATTTTGCATCTGATGATTCTTATGGGACTTTAGAAATTGTAAGTGACAAACACAGTTTTGAAGCTGATAATATATGGTACCAGCACATGAAGAGAGTGGGTAGGGAGAGAGTAACTGAGTCATGTTACATTTTCTCCCTCATTCCCCATGCCTCTGGTGTGCCTAGATTATTTATTCCTGATGAGGTAGAAGTGAAAGATGCACATTGTCTGGTGCACCTAGCCCTTGGTTCGAAGGCAGTTTCAGGGGCGATCTGTAGCAGCTTCTTTCCTTCAGATCGATGAAGAATGTTCAAACTCAACTGGGGAAGATCGCAAAGATGTTCGTTGTATGCAAAGAGTGCTTAACCTTGAGGGTTTGATACTTTTGAACAACAGATGGGAGCAAGGGGTAATGTGTTACAAGGCTGGAGGGATGGTGGGACTCTCTGAAGAAGGGGTGGCACAAAATAATTTGGCATATGGAAGCTTTGGGGGAAAATATGTGAATTTCTTGACATGGCTCAAGGAGCCTGAGAACCCTGTTAAGATCCATTACTTACACTTTTTTTGTGTGTTTAAGGGCAATGGCACGGTGCCTGTGGGCATAAATCAAAACTGTGGCACCACTCTACGTATTCCTCATTTGGCTGGAGTTATGGCAGCAATACTCGATTTATTCTGGTCATGTGGGCCCTTTTCGTACAAACAATTACATCCGGCCTGGAGAGGTGTAAGCAGCATCACTACTTTGCACATTCCTATCCTTGTTGTTCCGCAGAGCCACCTTACACTGTCTGAATCCACATGTATGCCCCATTTGTCCCCCCATACGCCCTGCATCCCTTGGGTCATTGGACATGGACAATCTACCAACTTTGCAGGATTCTGAAGAAGCAGACTTTTTGAGGAGATCGAAAAAATCTAACTATGTCTCAGCAGCCTCTTCAGAGGCTCTAAGGAACATTTCTGATCATTTTCGACTGTTTAGCCGTACTGAAACCTTTTTCTTCTCTCTATTGGCCCCAGGCGTGCAATCCTCTGTCAATGCAAAATGGCTTCAAATAACTTGTTATGAGTTGCTATTATTTGTCAATTCTTCTGTGTTAGTGTTCAGTGCCATCAAAGAAGAACTTAGGGCTTTGAGTCTTGTAGCCCTAGAGAATCGTTACATCCTGGACCCCCTAACAGCTATGGAGGGTGGGGAGTGCCATAAATTGGGCAAAACTTGCTACACATATGTGCCTCCTAATGACTCGGATAACGGAACTTTGGCTCAAAAAATTACTGAATTGCAAACTCTGAAGGGGGCCATGGAGAGGGAGGCGGGAATTACTGATGATATTTTTTGGAATCTCTTTCCTCGTGCATGCCGTCATGGATTAACATAATCTTAAAAGTACTTTCACCTGTTTTTATTTTTTCTCTAGCACGTTTTTGCTCTTGGCAGTTATGTCTTCGACGCTGCTCGACCCAGATGCCTAGAAGTACTGCCATGTTTCTTGTAACCCCGTCTAAGGATAGATATAGGACTGATTCTCTTCACACGGGCACTCAAACTGATTTTGGGATTATTGAAAGGAGGGGGTTTTCGTCCTTCCCCAGGTTGGAGTGAATGTGTAGAATGATGGGTAGATTGCAGAACTAATGGTGAGTCAAATTGGAGTTGTCTAGTGGAGGATTGTGGGAAAAACGGTTGTGAAGATATGCTCCATAAAAGTAAGATTGGTGATTTGGAAATTGGTTTGTCATTTAATGGATTAACTAAAGGGGGTAATGCTGGGAAATTAGAAAAATTCAAACTTTGCGCGCCATACCACTGACTTGGGGGTGAACACGTCATCATCGTCATTTCTGTCATTTTCGCAAATTGCTACAAATATTACAATATTTATGGTAAATGAGATAAGAGCTACATTTTGGTTACTTTGTGTTATTATGGATAGAGGCAATACATTTGTAGATGTGCATGCATGCAGAAACATAAAGATGAAACATTGTCACACGGAGGCCCCCTCCACACTCAGGTAAAGCAGGCGATCAATATGTGCATGTAGGGTTTAACTGTATGAATGGTGGTTATGAGAGGAGATCATAATAGGTATAAATGCACACATAATGGTACACATGTATGGGAAATGTTTTTCGAATGTAGTAAAAGATATGAAATATATGAGGTGGGATTGGTCAGTGTATCATTGGTCTCCGTATTGTGGATCACCTGAAGGGTGTTTTTCGCCATCTTGGCCAAGATTTGCAAAGGCTTCGTCAGCAGCAAGTGCTGAAGGGCAAGAGAAGATATCATCTCTGTTGAACTGCAGAGCTCATTGTTTTAAGAGATAGGCATCTTGTGAATTCATGGGAATGTATGAAGCAGGTGGCTCTCATGGGGGACTTGCGCAGACCAGTAGAAATACATGTTGGGAGAATGATTGTGGTGTCAGAGAGTGGGTGGCACTCACGTGAATAGGAAAAGGTCAGTCACGTAGAAATCATAAAAATTGGACACCTGGCAGGTCTGGGCAATGCGATTAGCAAACATGAATAGGTCAAAAGGGAATCTATGTGTCTTTCTCTCATCTTCATGTGCTTAGGTATTTTTTGGGTAGGTATGTGTGCGTCATTAATAGGAATTCTCTTATTTTGTAACTAAGAGGCATGGCTGCCACCAAATATGGTGAGGCTTTTGGGAAGGGCTGTGTTTAAAATGTAAACCTTGTAATTATAGGTTTTGGGGGATTGTGTTATAACGTCTGTGTCCAATGAACTGTGTGGGTTTTAGATTTCTCTTTACAGGGCAACCAATCATGTTTGGGGGAATGACTTTGTAACGCTATCTGGGGAGTGTATTAACTGTTGTAAACTGTATATATTATGTGTTCTTTGTGTGGTTCAGGGAGACCAGGTTTAGTTTGACTCTTAGATGTCATCTAAGCCCCCCTCCCGGCAGTTGTACAATATACTTGCTTCACAGACAAAAGGCACACTTACTAATTTTAGAGGTGGGCCTAATTTGATTAATAGAGTGGAGCTAAAGGTCCACCCCTACACAACCAAACTCATTAACCTCTCCAAGAAGTTCCTCACCCCTAACAAAAGCCTTACCCTAGCCAAAGCCCTCATCAGCAACAAACTAGACTATTGCAATGCCATCCTCGCAGGGACCTCCGCCAAAAACCTAAACAGACTTCAATTGACCCGAAACAACGCACTTAGAGCAGTGTGGGGCCTCAAACAACCAGGCCATAAGGCCTTAATCTGACGCAAAGCACACTGGCTTCCTATTAAGGCTAGCATTGAATTTAAAATCCTGTCCATCACTCATTGATGCCTCCACAGCACAGCCCCCATTACCTCGCCCACGGCATCACCAGAAAGTCCACTCCATGCAATCTGCATTCCTCCTCCTCCACCTCTGTAACCAACCCTATATTCTCCAGAAAAAGAGCAGGAGGATTTAGCTTCACCCCCATTGCACCTGCACTGTGGAACGACCTCCCTCCCTCTATCACAGATGAACATTCAAATGTGCATGATTCTTTGTACCAGCTGTTAATAACCAACACTGTCATTCCATGAAACCATGTACCTGCCTATTGTACTCTGCCTGTGTAATTCTAGTGCCGTGACACCTCCGGATCTTGGGCACTAACAACAAATTAAATAAATAAATAAACATATAGAACATTTGGGACGACCATTAGACGAAGATAGACGACAGCTTATGTCAATCAACTCAGCTCCTCGAAATACGAGGCCAGGATCCTAAAGTGAAAAGACGACGAAAAGGTTGTTTTTCCCTTGCTAAATAGAAGGATGCTATTTTCAGAGATTAAGGCAAAGTACAAAGGGAATCCAATGGACAGACCATATGCGATTAGTTGGAAGAAGGACATTTACAGTTGCCAAGTATTGGACAATTAAAAGTGCATACGGTTTATATGGGATAGATTGAGCAAATCTCTAAAGGCCAGGAGAAGCAACAGCACCCAGTATAATTGAATCAAATAGTGCTAAATACACTGTCGAAATGGGCACAAGGTCTATTCATTAGGCTTGAAACTAAGATAATGGTGTGCCTACACTCCCTTGAATGTTCAGAGACAGTGCAGTCAGGCAAGGTCAGTCTTCAAACAGAGGACACTGGCATGAGGCCCACCGATGAGAGAGTGGATACTAATTGGGGAAAAAAGGGAAAAAAGGGGAGAGCTGACGTATCTCCAAGCACCTGGGTTTCGTTTCAATGTACCTGCTATGTAAGAGATCTGAGGATTTCATTAAAGTACACAGTGGGCCTCATTAGGACCCAGGCGGATTTCGCGGTGCTAAATGCACCGCGAAGCACGCGGAAAGCCGTCGATAGCGCCATGGGGGTTGGCGGTTTAACCGCCCCATTCCGACCTCGGCGGAGCGGTAAATCCCCAATCCCCATTCTGCCCTTCCCCATTCCCATTCTTGCCCCATAGGGTATAATGGGAGTGGGGAAGGAGTTAATTACGCCACCGTAAAATACGGTGGCGTAATTAACAACGAGGTCCCGTAGCGCCATGGTTTTCTCCGCCTGGTAAAACCAGGCGGAGAAAACCTCCATGGCGCTAAGGGAACTCGTAGTACGGCGGACGGGTCCGCCGCGATTAGCGCTGGCGGAAACCCACTCCGCCTGGGTCCTAATGAGGCCCAGTGGCTAAATACATACTTCATGCCTGGCTACTGAGGCCTAAGGTGTAGTATGGTGGGGCTGTATTTATTGCAACCTGTGTGTAATGCTGAATTAACAGGTAAACATATTTTGTGGGGGCTGCAAGTACATTTTCTCTCCCGCAGAATATTAGATGATTTTTACATTTTGCTTCAAAAGTTCTTTGTATGCGCATTATGTGGTGAACTAAGCTCTAATGCACTTGTTTGTTCGAAATGTTTTACAATCTTCCCATTTTAGATATATCTTTCTGCATTTATGTGCTGCTTTTATGGCATTGCGCCGAATACCGTTTACATTGATTGATTGATTTCTGTTGAGCTTGATCATTTGTGCATCTTTCAATACTAGAGGTATTACCCCTCTGCGTAATAGAGTTACTTTAGAATGTGGGGGCAAGGATAGGATTTTGGACACAGGACAGTTTCTGCTCTGGACATGTTGACATTGGACAGACCATTAGTTTTGGTTGAAGAAGGGACAGTGAGGCATTTTCCAAACCCTTTATCATGTAATTAAAAGTCTATAACCACAATTGTGAGTTCTCTGTGTCCGCATCTCATTCCTGGTCCACACAGCTTTTAAGAGGGGTGTGAAGATGAACCAATAGTGACCCAAACACAGGATCACAGTCCAGTATAAAGGGGATGTCCAATCACGGTTCTATCAAAATATATATATACTTCAATTAAACACACCATCTGCAACAGAAGGAATAGAAAATGCTGTACAAAAACCCACCAGAAGGAAGAACTGAGAAGATGTTAGAAGAAAGTAGCTCTCTGAGCATTGGTTCCAGGGGTGGTAGGTGAATTACTAGCCACAAAAAGAAAATGTCAATGATGAGAACAGGTGCAATCGTGATGTAACCAGTCTCTAGGGGCCAAGTCGACTGAGGAGGCAGTTCAGCGTCAACAGTACCTGGAATCAGTTCTTGGTGGGCGCTGAGTAGGGGCGAATGTGGTCGCTCTGTACAGCAGACGGGGTGCTCTCAATGATGCCGGTCAGGGCAGTCCCAGGATTGCTTCGCAGTTGAGGCTGGCCGAGTCAGGCATTAGCTACTGGGAGGAGTCGATGAGCGATGGTCCAGCGGTTCATGTCAGTGCTTAATGCTCGAAGAAGTGACTTTGGGGGCACCAATGTGCAGGTCGATGAGGGGGCCTTCGAGGGCTTGCTGGGCTGAACCATGGTTGTAACGGCTGGTCAGAGTGTGACTCACCAGTGATTTGTTTCGTGTCCCAGCATCAAACAGTCTATTCAGGCCTAGCAGCTGACTAGCTTAGCTAGGGCACGAGGACGCATCAAGCTGGTTTGAAGTGCAAGCAATAGGTACAATATGTGGAGAGGCGCAAAAGCCAGTGCTGGCGCGTTCCATCTCACTCACGGTGCAATGAGCACGGAGTGAACGGTTCAGCAGAACAGAGAGCTTTGGCTGGTCTGGACTTCTGGCTGCTGTGAAGCCCACTCAGGGGGATTCAAAGATATTGATATTGTTATTGGTATTTGTATCACGCTCGTACACAAGTGTTTCAGAGTGTGGTGAGGTAAGGGAGGGGAAAAAGGGGGAACAAAACAACAATCTTACTAGGCCCTAGTGACATTGAGAATGCGCAAGTGCATGGGAGAGGGTAAGGGGAACGGGCATGGGAGGGAGGAAGTTGAAAGTGCTAGTGCTAAGCAAAGGAATAAAAAAAATAATTCATAAATAAATAAATAACAAAAAGCAACAAACAGTGGTAGGGCAGCCAGCAAGTGGCAAGTGCTAGGTTTAAGGCAACAGACAGGGTGTGTCTGATAAGTGTAGAAAAAAGGGGGGGGCAGTAGGGTTACAGATACAGACCCCAGTGCAAGGAATTGCCTGGAGGCAGTGCGGGTGAGTGGCAGGGTGAGCAGGTACCTGGGCCCGAAAGTCAGAGGGTACCCAGGTGCACGAAGCCAAGACAGAACAGATCAGCAGGGGAGAGGAGGAGCGAAGGCAGAAGCAAAGAGGAAGGTCTTGAGGTGCTTCCGGAACCAGAGATGGATCTCCTCAAAGTTCAGAGTGGCATGGAGGCTGATCCAGAGGGAGGCCCCATCTGAAGACAGATATCTACTCCCAGCTCATTTCTTTGATAAACAACTGAGGGAGTTAGAGGTGGAGGAGCGAAGAGCTTGGAGGGAAGGTATTTACGCAGGGACAGCTGAAGGTATTTTGGACCCAGGCCCCAGAAATCCTTGTGGACAATGCAAAGGGGCTTGAATGTAATCCTTGCAGCCTTTGGGAGCCAGTGGAGAGATTTCAGGGCTGGAGAGATACGATCCCAGGGTTGAGGCCAAGGACAAGTCTTGCAGTCCTGTTCTGGATAAGTTGCAAAGGGCGGAGAGTAGAAGCAGGTAGTTTTAGAAAGAGGCTGTTGCAATAATCCAACCTAGAGAGAATCAGGGCTTGAGAAACAGTGAGCTTCTGGGGGACAGATGGTTCATTCAGGGTCTGTTCTCCCAGCTTCAGGAGGTTCTGGTACAGAGTAGTAGGTCCTGGTTCACAGCAAAAGTCACTCCAGATGTGCCCTGGGAGTGGGTAGGGGGCAGATTGTTCTTCTGCCTTGGACAGCTCCTTCTGTACCCCAGGCTGAGAGCTTTGGAAAGCACAACTTTCCCAAGGGAAGTCCATTGAATTCTTCTCAGGTGAATCTTCGTGTTTTGAAATTATCCAAGAGGATATGAGAGAATCTAAAGAAAGGGTGGAGACCCCTTCTTTTAAAGTCAAAGGTCCCTGGTGACTGGACTTAAGTTAGCCTGACTTAGAGTGGTCCAATCCCTGTTCTTGAACGGAGCGGGCTTCGCCCTTCTAATGTCGCACACAAAGTGATTTGCTCCAGAGGAAGTGGAGGGGACAGGAAAGAGAAAGAGAGACAGAGAGGAACAAGATAGTGGAAGCCTCCTTCTAGTGAACAGGGCCTTATGCCTATGCTAATCTGCCCCCTTCCCACTAAGAACAAAGGCTCTTAGAGATGCAGCACCCTAGTATGAGGCTACTCCTTTTGAATGGGTGCGCTCCTTGGATGCCCGGCCCAGAACAGCTGCCTATGGCAGAGGGTGTTACCTGCCCTCATAAAGAGATCTAAGAAGAGACCCGGTCCTCCAGGTTCCTGTCCTTCCACTTGGCAGTCTCCACCCGGCTGGCCAAAATACACATCACCTTCCAGAGAAGAGCTGACTCACAGGCGCTGACACATGTACAATATCAATTGTGATGTGGCGGCCATGATCATAAGAAGTACCATGCGCAATGAATAAACTCAGGCATAACTTTATTTAGGGTTTACCCTGCCACCAAGATGGGTTACTCATGATAGTTGAATTTTTGGAACAGGGGGCTTAACTTAAATGCTGCCTCTGCATGGCAGAAACTTGGCTATCTCTGCAGCTCTCACGTGGGCATCTTGTGACTTTTGAATCTGCTCTATGCCACGAGCAGAGCAGGCGCTGCGGTTCACGTTGCTGATGCAGCAGGGCACAAGTACACTATGATTTTGGCATGTAGTTGACCAAAAGGGGAAACTGGTTGGCACATTACACTTTTGGAGATGTAATTACCTGCATCATTTTATGTATTAATACAAATCAAACAAGCCTGGGTTGGCACCCTTGCCAGATGGCAATTCTTCATACTCTGTACATTCTAAAATGTGACATACGTCATGCTCAGGAATTGATTACAAAAAACAGGACATTGATGAAAGGGGACCCATAATATGAAAAATCCATATAAAAAAAAGCATAAAGTAAAGAAGAGATGAAATGCGCAGTAATAAGGGGGCTTTGAGAAATGCTAACACCCCTTACTGTCGTGCATTTTGCATAAACCAGTAGATGGACGACGCTGAGAAATGTAGCAGCTATCATTTATCTTGCAATGCTGTTCATGCTATAAAAAATATTGGTGTGAGGAAAGACACACACCACCACTAACTAGACTGGCACTATATTGATGCTATTTTAGTTTATATAACTAGTTCTTTTTATTGCAGGTATGTTGTTTAGAAGCACAGTAAGTGTTCCCATCAATACCATGTATATACACAAATATGAATCCTAGCACGCAAACAGATCTCTGCAACAAGTGCTTAACCCACTCAGCTATCTTCTTCACCATGGTGGAACTCAAACTTATCAATATTAATTTCAACTTTGATTATTGCATTTTATTAAGATATTTGGTGGAATTGCCACAAAGCTTGTGCTGTAGTGAATGCATGAACTGGGCATTTAGAGGTTCAGTTAATCTGATCTGAACTTGGTTGCAATACCTCATCGGCACACTGGCCATTATCATGATGTATTTAAGTCTTTAAAAAAAGTATAATACCTTATTTGCCAGGTAGCCAGGTGTGTGTCCCTCCCACAGTGCAACACCTCAGTGTATGCAGACAAATAGATCACACTTGTTTTGCCTGTTATCACTCTATAAACAAAACAACCCATACATATAAGACAATCAATGCACCCCTTAAGTCAGTATTGCACATATTCATTGAATTTATCAAATTTAACAAATGCCATATGTCCAGTGCCTACAAACCTTTCAGTAAAACATCAATGTCCCACTGTTCTTCTAGTTTAAACACCCTAACTGTATCACATAACACCATTAAGCACACCTACATTTGGGTCATTTAGAATCTGAACCGTCAATGAATATGTCCTCTAATAATCAGCAGCCACTAGTCTCCCCACTTCATTGCTTTATCTAGGAAGGAGGCACCACGGTGGGGTTGATGGTATGTACATATTCCTCAGAGGGAGCTAAGGTGGCCTCCAAACATCATTTTGAAATGGGCCACCATGCATTGTCAGCTGGACCCGAATTCACCTAAGAGAAAGGGGAGGAGGACAAATAGCACCAATGTAAGAGACTGCCTGTTTTGCATACATTAAAAGAGCATTTTAGGAACATCAGAATGATCACAAATGTTTATAGTTGACACATATGCCTGTGACACTAATTCAGTCATTCAACCCGTCTGAGCACATAATGCACACTGCCACTGCTGCTCATTTCATTTGTGATAACACACTAACATTAACACATCTTCAAATGGCAGCGTCATGTATGCTCATTTGGACAGAGCCAACATCAGACCTACACAGAGAACTGAACAACGTGATGTTGGATGAACATCTAGCGAAGCTAAACAGGAATTTCTGCCAAGCACTGGGTCTGAACTCAAACACACTAATCAAGAAACTTGCTATGATTACTGGAAATCATTTTGACCGCGGCCCATCACAGCGCTGACCTTCTGAAACCAACTCTACTGTTGCGAGATAACGCATATCAAGAAGCAACATAAACCGTGACTACACTTTCAACCAGAGAATTTGGAGTAATGAGGCCTGGTCTCGGTATCCAAAATCACCAGTGACAAATCAAAGCTGTCAGCAAGATAAAGAGCGAGGAGGATCGAGTCAACCTCCTGGAGTTAGAGGCTGGCTGTCCTGCTTGAGTGCAAGACAGATTTATGTTTCCCAGCACATATTCATCTCACAGCTTGAATCGTTGGTTTGTTAGATCGTTAGTGCTTTAGTTCGTTCGTTCGTTCGATACCTCCCTGCATGTGTATACAAGCCAGTGCCTTGTGCACACTTTCTGGCTGACACGTGTTCAGGAAAAATTGTGCCAGATGCTTAGTAATAGTCACAGGGTATTGAGGGGCCCTGGCTCCAGAACAGTTTTTGGAGAAAGACATTGCTCTACCCGGGCTAGCCCCACAACACTCATAACCCTAGTAGCATGACACCACATTATCCGGAGGAGACACAAGCATGCCAAGATTTCGCAGCACCAAGGAGGGAGATTCTGCTATAGAAAGCGGGAGAACTGAATTCTCCCATTGGATTGCATTGTTGTAACAGTTCTTTTAGGCAGGTGAAAGTAAAAGTCAGCAACATTTTTATATTAAAATCGCGAGCCTCCCACCTAAATCGGAAGGGTTGGCATGTCTGGAGACAACGTAGAGTGCAAGATTATAACACATCACCCAGCTGCTGCAGAGGGTCCTCGGGCCTAGCCTGGCAGTTCTTATCCCTAGACAGGCCTACAGCCCTTGTCTCTCCAGATGTTTGAGACTACAAATCCCAGCAGCCGTAGCCAGCATAGCCTGAGGGGTCATGGTCGTCGTAGTCCTAAACACATGGAGAGCCACATGCAGCAGGGCCACTAAAGAGGTGACCAGAAGCAAACAGTCACCTAATACTGTGGCCTTGCCGAAAGGCTGGCTGGGAGGGGTACGCTTTCCACGCACACTCATGGGCAAGGACCGCGAGATGAGAGAACAAACCCGGAAGGCCGCTGAGGAGAGGCGGCGTGATAGCGTGGCACGCGGAAAGGCATCCGCCGACGATTACACGGCGCGCCTCCCTCACAGATGAGCTATTGATTAAGAATGCTTTAAATAGATGAGTCGCGAGCCTGCACGGCGCAGGAAGCAAGGCCGGGCCCTCTGCCTTCCCGCCATCCGGCACTGGGAATATATGAAAAACTGCCATCAGTGGCAGCATTCCCCGAGGGCCCGTGTAGCGATGGCTGCCATTCAGTTAAGTTTGACAGAGCGACACGGCGCTCGGCAGACACTCGGGGCCGGCACCCACCCACCCTCGCGTGCGCACGTGCACACTGCGTGTACAAGCTGTCGGCGCGCAGTGGCATCTAATAAGCATAGCGAGGCCGTCAGACTGACACCGGTAACTGCCTCCCTGACAAGCCCTCGAACATTGTTATGATGGCGGCGCCCCTTTGATAAGGCGGGGGTGACAGAGCAGAAGGGGGTTGGGGGGGGGAGAGGGGCGGCTTGAAAGAGGGGCTGCAGACCTTGTTTGCATCAACCGGGATTGACGGATAAGGGATGCACCCGATGTTTCCATCTGAATGGAAAATCCCATTATTTTTTTGTATATAGAAAAGAAGGTTAGCGTGGAAGTTGGCAGACGTGACAGCACTGCATGTCCCCTGTCACCGTAACAAGGATGGCACAGGTGGCGGCAGCGCACGATTCACCCCCACGCGGCCCGGCCAGCTCTGCTCACACATCACCCACCCTAGCATAAGACCCTCAACCATAGCTCAACCAATGCAGAAGTGCAGGGTTCTACCAACACTGCCCAGCCAGCATTGCAGAGGTGGCGGCGATGCAAAATGTACCTCACGCTGCCCTGCCAGCTCTGCTCACACATCCCCCTAGCAGCCAAGCTTAAGATCCTGGGCAATAACTAGAATAGCAGAATGGCAACACTAACCCCACACTGTGCAGCCAGCATGCACAGGTGGCGGCAGTGCACGATTCACCCCCACGCGGCCCGGCCAGCTCTGCTCACACATCACCCACCCTAGCATAAGACCCTCGGCCATAGCTGGAATGCGGAAGCGCAGGGTTCTGCCCACACCGCCCAGCCAGCATTGCAGAGGTGGCAGCAATGCTAAATGTACCTCACACTGCCCAGCCAGCTCTGCTCACACATCCCCCTAGCAGCCAAGCTTAAG
Organism: Ambystoma mexicanum; assembly: GCF_040938575.1. Taxonomy (NCBI): domain Eukaryota; kingdom Metazoa; phylum Chordata; class Amphibia; order Caudata; family Ambystomatidae; genus Ambystoma; species Ambystoma mexicanum. The sequence continues at coordinate 76,095,519 of NC_090940.1, read as the reverse complement.
ATCCTGGGCCATAGCTAGAATAGCAGAATGGCAACACTAACCTCACACTGTGCAGCCAGAATGCACAAGTGGCAGCAGTGCAAGATTTACTCCACACTACCCGGCCAGCTCCGCTCACACATCCCCTAGCAGCTAAGCTTAAGATCCTGGATAATAACTAGAATAGCAGAACGGCAACATTACCCTCACACTGCACAGCCAGAATGCACAAGTGGCAGCAGTGCAAGATTCACCCCATGCTGCCCAGCCAGCTCAGCTCACAAAACCCCTTATCAGCCAAGCTTAAGATCCTGGGCCATAACTAGAATAGCAGAAGGGCAACACTAACCCCACTATGCGCAGCCAGCATGCGCAAGTGGCAGCAGTGCAAGATTCACCACACTCTGTTATCTCGATAGTCACGATCATCTCTTGAAAATTTACGAGATTTGCCAAGTTTGACCTCATGTTGGTGTTGGTGTACACCTCTCAAACTAGTCAGGTTACAAGACCCCGTAGTCTGAAATATGTACGCCAGGCATAAACCAAGGGGCACCATGGCTGGGTAACACCACAGGCGGAAGCGCCCCACCACTGACTTGCAGAAACCAGAACGTCACAACAACAGCAATAGAACACACAACTATGATGAATTAAGTGTGCAACCTGTCAACCTATCGACTCTCATCAGATGAACTTTCAATTTTGAATAAGGGTTTGTCATTTTTCCTGTTGGGCTACAAAAATTTTGTAGACATTCAAATGGACGTATTCACATTTATTCGGAAATTAAAGCTCAAAAGATTATTTGCCACTCAAGTGCGGCAGTACACTATAACACCAACCACACCACCTCCGGTAGAGATGTCTTTGCAAACATTGTTATCAACACACGTTTTGATGTCTCTAGAGGACATACTATATTAACCTGAAATCACTGTATATGACATTCTTCATGATTTAAATACTGATCAGCAAAATTTAAAGATAAAAGAACTTACTAAAAAATCACATTTCACGCCTGTGTTTCCTAGTGATAATGTTATAGATACATTTTACAAGGCAGTTACCAAGGATATTCATATGTTGGCAGACAATGTGAAAGGCAAAAAATGTTCCAATTTCAAATCGTCAGAATTGTCAGCAATTCAAATTTCTAATCCAGACCTTATTATCAAAGAAGCCAATAAAGGTGGCAATGTTGTGGTCATGGATAACATAGATTACATTGAAATGGGTTACAATCATCTTAATACACCAGGTTGCTACCTAGCATTGCCAACCAATCCCAATAACAATATAGTGGCAGCAGTCTCACAATTAATTCATAAATGTTAATATTAATGTTAATGTTAAAGGACATTTGTACCGCACACTATCACCACCGGAGTGGTCCCCTGGCGCTCTAATGGCATATGAAAGGGATACTCACTGTTGTGGAAAGACAATTTTGTTGGTGGATAGGCCTACCATGCCTACTATATACTTCCTTTCCAAGATCCACAAATAATTTGATCGTATACCGGAAGGCAGACCGATAATTAGTGGAAACGGTGGTATATTGTAGCCTTTAGCAATATATATAAATTGGATGCTTGTTACCTGCAGTAGTCCACACACCAACATACGTTCGGGATACCATGCATATCCTTCAGATTTTTCAGGATCGTATTGCAGCACCACATCATTTGCTAGTAACCCGGCATGTGAAAGCACTGTATACTTCTGTTGAACATGCACGAGCCACTGAAAGTGTGATAACATTTTTCGGCCGATCTCAACCTCATACTATGTGCACATCGAGATGCTCAAGGAACTATTGCTATTTACTTTAGAGAATAATGTCCTTTTTGATAATGTGTACTAAAAGCAACAAGTAGGGATGGCTATGGGTGCAAGTTTTGCCCCAATGTTAGCCAATATTTTCATGCATCATTTTGAGCACGAATTTGCACTTTGTAATCCTATGTTTTCTCCTCATGTACATCTATGGCGACGTTACATAGATGATGTCATTATGGTATGGCCTGGCTCAATCGAGCTTTGAATGGACTTCGTAGCATTCCTCAATTCAAATGATTGGGGACTTTCCTTCACACATACAGTGAGCAATAGTAGTATGGACTTGAAAATCCAATTGACAGCATATGGTTATGTGACAAGCATGTTCAGGAAAAGTACCTTGGCGAATGCTGTACTACATGCAGATAGCTGTCATAAAAAGTCAGTCATATCCAACATACCAATAGTGCATACATAAGAGCGAGAAGAAACTGCAGCCGTACCAATGATTATTTGACTGAATGCACTCATATTAGTCAGAGATTTTTGTCAAGAGGCTACAACAAAGGTACACTAAACAAGGCACAGAAACAAGTTAATGCAATGGAGAAAGTCGACCTGTTGGCACCTAAAGTGAAACAATTGACAAGGGCACAAAATAAACTCAAGTTTATTACCAGATATAATGAAGACAGCCAGTGCTTAGGAGACTTTGGCACCTTTTGCAATTGGACACAAATTTGCTAGTGTATATTGATAATACTCAAAGTATTACGCATAGCAAAGCATGCACACTTAGAAATATACTCTGTCCTTCTTTCATAAGTAATCTCATCAATAAAGAGAACTGGTTACATCGTTTGAAACAAAAAGGGTTTTAAAAACGTGGTGGGTGCTCTATGTGCCCACACACTTTTGAAACTAAACAAGTTGATTTGGGCACAATGGGTAAACATTCCGTGGATACTTTTGTCAACTCTAAATATGTTGTGTATTGTATTATCTGTGTATGTGGAGCGCATTATATTGGGAGTACCATCAGGCCACTTAAGATTTGAATTAGAAAAAACTTGTCTACGATTGTGAGCCAGGATGCCAAGTACCCATTTGGTAACATTAACCCCACACTGCGCAGCCAGCATGCACAAGTGGCAGCAGCGCAAGATTCAACCCCACGCTGCCCAGCCAACTCCACTCACACAAACCCTAGCAGCCAAGCTTAAGATCCTGGACCATAACTACGATAGCAGAACGGCAACATTAACCTCACACTGTGCACCCAGCATGCACAAGTGGCAGCAGTGCAAGATTCACCCCACGCTGCCCATCAAGCTCCGCTCACACAACCCCCTAGCAACCAAGCTGGAGATCCTGGACCATAACTAGAATAGCATAATGGCAACACTAACCCCACACTGCGCAGCCAGCATGCACAAGTGGCAGCAGTACAAGATTCACCCCAGTATCAGCTAGGCAGAAAAAGACTGGAAACCAGAGCACTTGTACACACTGTAATCTCATGTACAAAATCAAAACACACCCCTATAGTCAAGGGGACAAACTTGCAGCGGGTGATTGTATCTGGATGTGGAGCCTCTGCCTAAGTTTCCAACAACTAGGAATAAAAGAACAATTGATACAGTCACTCTGCGCATGTGCCCCAAAGTTCTTTAATGAAAGCCAATGAGGTGAATTTCAAATCAGCCCATATATATATATTAGAGTGCTCACTCATACTGACGTATCCACATTTGCGAGAAACCATTCCATGTATTGTATTTCGCAACAAAAACATTGTGTGAACACACAAACACCTTATTTTTGCAAAGAAATATTGCAATCAGACAGTATTTTATGACATGATATTAACCAATGTCAGTTAGAAACCTACGCTCATTGTCGGATCCCCATTTGTGGGAAACCATTCCATGTATTGTATGTTGCAACAAAACAATCATTGGATGAACAGACAAACACCCAATTCTTTCGCAATTGCAACACACTATTGCAAATAGACATTTGTGACATGATTTTAATGATATTAAAATCATTGAACAAAAACCTTATTTTTGCAATTTGAACAAATTATTGCAATCAGACAGCATTTTGTGACATGATATTGACCGATGTCAGTTAGAAGTCTACGCCCATTATCGGATCACAAAGAAACTGATAAATCATGATCTGTGTTCAGGCCACTATGGGCCGTTCTGTACATAGATATTAGACGTGCCTCTAATTGTCGTAATTTAAGTTGTAAATTACCTCCTGGTAGCAATGTAACTTTTGCCATACCTACAAACCGTATATCTGTTTTATCATCTATTTAAGTTGTTGCCAGTGGATGGCAAGTGGATACTTGGCATCTGGCTCGCAATCGTATACAAGTGTTCTCTAATTCGAATCTTTAGTGGCCTGATGGTACTCCCAATATAATGCGCTCCACATACACAGATAATACAATACAGAACATATTTAGAATTACAGTTGACAAAAGTATCCATGGAATGTTTACCCATTGTGCCAAAATCAACTTGTTTAGTTTCAAAAGCGTGTGGGCATATGGAGCACCCACCACATTTGTAAAACCCTTTTTTTTTCAAACTATGTAACAGTTCTTTTTATTGATGACATTACTCATGAAAGAAGGACAGAGTATATTTCTAAGTGTGCGTGCTTTGCTATACGTAATACTTGGTGTATTATCGATATACTGTAGCAAATCTTTGTCCAATTGCAAAATGTGCCAATATCTCCTAAGCACTGTGTATAGATTTTGGCTGTCTTCATTATATCTGGTAATAAACCTGAGTTTATTTTGTGCCCTTGTCAATTGTCTCACTTTAGGTGTCAACAGGTCGAGACCATCCATTGCATTAACTTGTTTCTGTGCCTTGTGTAGAGTACCGTTGTTGTAACCTCTTGACACAAATCTCTGACTTATATGAACACATTCAGTCAAATAATCATTGTTATGGCTGCAGTTTCTTCTCGCTCTTATGTATTTACCCTGAGGTATGTTGGATATGACCAACTTCTTCTGACAGTTACCTGCATGTAGTACAGCATTCACTGAAGTACTTTTCCTGAACGTGCTTGTTACATAACCAGATGGTGTCAATTGGATTTTCAAGTCTAAAAGTTTATACTACTATTGCTCACTGTATGTGTGAAGGAAAGTCCCCAATCATTTGAATTGAGGAATGCTACGAAGTCCATTAAAAGCTCGATTTAGCCAGCTCATACCATAATTTCATCATCTATGTAACGTCACCACAGATGTGCATGAGGAGAAAACATAGGATTACAAAGTGCAAATTACTGCTCAAAATGATGCATACAAATATTGGCTAACACTGGGGCAAAACCTGCACCCATAGCTATCCCTTCTTGTTGCTTTTAGTACACTTTATCAAAAAGAAACACATTATTCTCTAAAGTAAATAGCAATAGTTCCTTGAGCATCTCAATGTGCACATAGTATGAGGCTCAGCTTGCCCGAAAAATGAAATTCACACTTTCAATGGCTCATGCATGTTCAATAGAAGTATACAGTGCTTTCACATCCAGTGTTACTAGAAAATGATGTGGTGCTGCAATAAGATCCTGAAAAATCTGAAGGATATGCATGGTATCCCGAACATATGTGGGTGTCTGGACTACTGCAGGTAACAAGCATCCATTAATATATATTGCTAAAGGGTACAATATACCTCCTTTTCCACTATTTATCGCTCTGCTTTCGGGTATCCAATCCCATTATTTGTGGCTCTTGGGAAGGAAGTATATAGTAGGCATGGTAGGCCCATCCACCAACAAAAATTGTCTTTCCACATCAGTGAGTATCCCTTTCATATGCCATTTATGAATTAATTGTGAGACTGCTGCCACTAGATTGTTATTGGGATTGGTTGGCAATGCTAGGTAGCAACCTGGTGTATTAAGATGATTGTAACACATTTGAATGTATTCTATTGTATCCATAACCACAACATTGCCACCTTTATCTGCTTCTTTAATAATAAGGTCTGGATTGGAAATTAGTTTTTGAATTTCTGACAATTCTGACGATTTGAGATTGGAAAATGTTTTGCCTTTTACATTGTCTGCCAACATATGAATATCCTTGGTAACTGCCTTGTAAAATGTATCTATAACATTATCACCAGGAAACACAGGCGGGAGACGTGATTTTTTAATAAGTTCTTTAATCTTTCAATTTTGCGGCTCAATATTTACATCGAGAAGAATGTCATGTACACTGATTTCAGGTTCATATATTCTGTTCTCTAGGGACATCAAAACGTGTGTTGATAACAATGTTTGCAAAGATATCTCTACCGGAGGTGGTATGGTTGGTGTTATACTGTATTGCCACACTTTAGTGGTGAAGAATTTTTTGAGCTTTAATTTCTAAATAAATTTGAATAAGTCTATTTGAATGTCTATAAAATTTTGTAGCTCGACGGGGCAAATGACAAACCCTTATTAAAAATTGAAATTTCATCTGGTGAGAGTCGATAGGTTGACAGGTTACACACTAAATTTGTCATATTTGTGTGTTCTGTTGCTGTTGTTGTGATGCTCTGGTCTCTCTGCGAGTCAGTGGTGGGGCATTTCTGCCTGTGGTGTTGCCCATCCCTGGTGCCCTTTGATTTATGCCAGGCGTTAACATATTTGACACTACAGAGTCTTGGAATCTGACGGATGACAGTACTTTAAAGAAAGCCTTAAAAAGGTTATTTCTGCAGCAATGTCCTTAAGCAAGAACCTCGACAACAGAAAGAGCAACCCATGACACATCATCATAGACCTAGCTAGGGAACAGCTAAAAACAGCACGACAACAGCCAACCTTTTAATAGACCTGCAGTGCTTTATCTAGGATCACCGTCCTATCTGTGAGCACGCTTATGCTATCACTTGCTCAGCACTCACATACTGTTCTTCTGCATAGCCTCAGTGGAAACCAAAACAAACTGCAACCATCTTCAGTCTGCATAACTTAGTCCTTACATATCGTAAGAACCTTCATGGGCCGGCTTAACTTGCTGCGTCCCCGTTGCAAAGCCCACAACATTCATTCCTGCAGCCGAGAACATGGAGGATATCTACGGGAGTCACTGCCTCTGGTGAGACCAAGAAAGTGACACTCTCCAGTAGGTTACACAGTTTGTGGCATCCTTTTATCACTATTTACCATGATGTCAATTCCAATGAGCCTGGGAATTTGGCAGCAGAAAGCTGTCCATGTTTGATCTTAGGTTATCTTCCGATTTTCCCTGTTAGTCACCCTGGTTCTTTCATGTATTGCCCTTCTTATCAGAAACATCAGAGACTAAAGGAATCTTTCATTCTCTCAGGGCAGCTGCCGCTACTACTATCTCCGCTGGTGGGTTTCATGCCATGAAACTTGGATCATCCATAACTGTCCTCTAATTGCTGTCCACTGTCTCAGTTATCAATGGCACACAGTGTGAATTCTTCCAAACCCGCAGGGCCTGCTTGAGGAAGACCCTTGGCAAAGATTTCCTGCTGGCAGCCAATTTTGCCCACACCCTGAAGAACATGTCGAAAGCATGAGCCATGGGGATGAGGTTCTCATGAATCCTTTTTGGGAAAGAAGGAGGATGAAATGACTGCATAAATAGGGAGTAGTTGGCTGATGGCGTGGGGTGTGATACCACACTAGGGTGTGCCTGACTGTGTTCCACTTCTGAAGGAGTTCCCTGGTAATCCAAGTGGCATCACAGACATCACATGAGAAGGCGGACAAGATCATTATTCCTTTGGAGCCAAATGCTGGGAAGAACTCTGAAGGAAATGATCAGTGGGTCCTGCAGCTTCTAAAAGATTTGTACTATAAAATAACCCAGAAACCGTACCCTCTTATGGAATAATTTAAGGAGAGCCTGGTCCATCATAGCTTTGCCGCACATTATGGAGGGCGAGAACAAATTAGAAGGGTACATTGAGACAAAAGTGGCTGCCAACCATTGATATTGATATTTTATTTGTATCGCACTCGTACACAAGTGTTTCAGAGCGCGACAAGGCAAGGGAGGAGAACAATTCGAAGCAGAGCATTTGAAATCAACACGATCTGGAGCAGGAGCTCCCTATCACTGCTGGAGCAGTGATTCACTGCCGGATTACCTGTGCAGGACTGCACTAAGGTATGTGCACCATTGCAAGCCTTTCTGGGTTACTCTTAGCGCTCTAGGCGCGGGAACCACCCACGCTAAATTTCGCTCAGAAAATATCATTTTAATCTGCACGCGCTTTCAGCACTGCCTATATGCAGTAAAGCTGTGGCTGACCCCTGTCTGAGCCACAACCATCTAAGAATACCGGCACAACACGAGGCTGAAGCCATTCCAAGATGGCCGCCCGTGCGATCTGAAGCCTCCCCTCCTGTGTGACTATTCTCCCGACCAGAGGCGCCGGATGATTGATTACTGCAGCATGCCTCTGCACCAATCAGGCGGCAAGAAATTGAGCCCTGCCCCTTGCAAGGCTCCGTGAAGCCAAAGCCCAATGTTGTCGTTCCGAGCATTCGAAATCAACACGATCCGGAGCAGGAGCTCCCTATCACTGCTGGAGCAGTGATTCACTGCCGGATTACCTGTGCAGGACTGCACTAAGGTATGTGCACCATTGCAAGCCTTTCTGGGTTACTCTTAGCGCTCTAGGCGCGGTAACCACCCACGCTAAATTTCACTCAGAAAATATCATTTTAATCTGCACGCGCTTTCAGCACTGCCTATATGCAGTAAAGCTGTGGCTGACCCCTGTCTGAGCCACAACCATCTAAGAACACCGGCACAACACGAGGCTGAAGCCATTCCAAGATGGCCGCCCGTGCCATCTGAAGCCTCCCCTCCTGTGTGACTATTCTCCCGACCAGAGGCGCCGGATGATTGGTTACTCCACCCTACTTCTGCACCGATCAGGCACCGGAAGGCGCTAGCCGGCCCTTTCAGGAAAGGCCCTGAGGGCAAGGCCAACAACTGTCCAGAGACTGTCCTGAGCTGACCAGAGTCCAGGGCCACACCCCCTGCTTGTTTTGAAGCTGTGAGTTATATTTGCCTTAGGCCATACTACCTGTCCCCTTGCACCCTATCCGATTAAACTGCTCTCCTCAGTGCTCTGCTAGCACCTGCCTTGCGCTGTAGTCACTGCACTGGACGCTAAGGGCGCTTACATTTCCACAACAGTGCGCCACCCTAGTCAGCCCTATGCTTTTCACACACTGTTGAGCATTCCTACTGTGCTTACTATGCCCTCTCACCCTTTGGCAAAACTACATTGCTGTGTTCTCTGCTCATACATTTTGCGCTTGTGTTCCTTTACATCTTAAATCAGTGCCTTTTTGGCTCCCCCTGCTATAGTCGAATCTAGGTACCCCTGATTCATGCGTTTATTGATGTCCCACTACATTTGTGCCTTATGGTCGCCTACAGACCACATTGATTATTATGTTGTGCCTTACGGTTGCCTACAGACCACATTGATTATTATGTTGTGCCTTATGGTCGCCTACAGACCATATTGATTATTGTGTTGCGCCTTATGGTCGCCTACAGACCCCATTAATTGTTATGTTGTGCCTCATGGTCACCCTTTGACCACATTGAATTGATCAGTGTTGTGCTTCTGTTCGCTAACAGACCGCATCTGCTACCTTGTGTACTAGCAACGCCACCCACATCATGTATTGCTACCTATCGACCCTCATCCACCTACTGCAAACCTACAGTAGACACTGGTCTAGTCAACCCAACCCACACTTTAATCAAGACACATCCACTAGTTCATCGTTGCCCAGCACCATGACACCCGCAAATCCATACCTGGATGATCCTGCACTCTGGATACGCCACTTTGCTACTAGACCAACACCTAACCAACCTTGCTCCATTGCCACCAGAAACACTAGACTGAATTCTAGAACTAGACTACCTACTTATCCATGCTCTCACCACCCCAGCCTTTCGAATAGAAACGCTAGATTGAATTCTAGAACTGGCCCACCCACTTCCCCTTACTCTCACCACCTTAGCATCTTATCCAGAAACTCTAGACTAAGATCCCATAGCATGAAACACTTGCATACTGACCATAACCTTGGCAATTCCTCCATTGACTCAGACAATCTAGCTCACAGCCTTCGGCATAGTCGAACGATACCATCTGAAAAATCTCCCAAAAAAGACATATTAATTAAAGCAGCTTTGGTGAATGCTAGGTCTCTTCCTGCCCATGCTCTCGACATCGCTGACTTTATAACTTATGAAAATCTTGATCTCCTTGCAGTCACAGAAACTTGGCTCAATGCTGCATCCGGCCCATCTCTGTCCCTCGCCATACCTAAGGATTATGCTATCATTAGATCTGATAGAAACACCACTCAAACGAAGGGAGGCGGACTCGCCCTCATATTCAGAAATACCTTCGACATTAAAGTCATCCAAGACGCCCAAATCCCTTCTGCTGAATCCCTATCAATTAAACTACCTCTTTCACCCAACCACACGGCAACTGTGCACCTTATTTACCGCCCCCCAGGACCCATCTCCTCTTTTATAGAGGACATTGCATCACTTATAACCATAAATACCAAACCTAATTCCCAAACCATCTTACTTGGGGACTTTAATCTAGGTTTCAACGACCCTAAGGACTCTAACGCCCATGACCTAGCCAACACCTTATCTGAACTGGGCCACACACACATTATCCATGAACCTACTCATATCAAAGGCAGAACACTAGACTGGCTGCTCTCCCACCTCAACTGCCCCATTGACCTCCTATCCAATGACCCTTGCATCTGGTCGGATCATCATAAATTAACCTTTACTATCAAAGCCAACACTCCCCTCCCGGTGCCCAACATCGCCCCTGCCACTTGCACGAGAAACAAGAAAGATATCACTCCGGACAATCTCATACCTATACTACTCCCTATCTTGAATAATATTGACTCAGACGCCGACCCCACAGTCTTAGTGGATACCTACAACCAGGCTATTCTCAAAGCACTGAACACCATCGCCCCTCTAAAATTGCGGAAACCTAAACCACAGCAACACCTTAACACCTGGTTCACACCACAGTTAAGAGAATTACGCAAAACTAAAAGAACCGCTGAGGCTCATTGGAAGAAACACCCCACAACATCTAATAAAACTGAGCTAACCCTAGCCTCCTCTAGCTACAAAGAAGCCATACTTCTTGCCAAAAAAGATACCTATAATAAAATGATTACACAAGCGGTTTCCAACACAAAGGAACTCTTTAAGATTCTGAAAGAACTAGAATCCCCCATCGCCCCCACAGACAAATGTGTTACTGACACACTATGGTGTAGCAATATTCAGAAAGCATTATTAGATAAAATAGCTCGCCTTCAAACCAAAATCAACGCTAAAAAATCCTTACTACTAGCTGACCCGGACTATAAACAACTACCGAACAAACCATCTACCTTCAAATCAACCTGCAAACCTTTTAGCTTTTCACCCCTCTCAATCTGGGAAGGAGAAAACATCATCAGGAAACTTAAACCCTCAAACTGCCAAGGTGATGCCTGCCCTGCCCCGATCATCAAAGGGGCAGCTCACGACCTGGCACCATTCATTACCAACTTCATCAATGCCTCCTTCAAATCTGGAATAGTACCTGACAATCTTAAAGATGCCTGGGTCATTCCACTTATCAAAAAACCTACTCTTGACCCAACCAACCCGTCTAACTATAGGCCGATAACTACTGTACCGTTCTTATTGAAAATACTAGACAGAGCAGCCTATTTACAAATACAGGCCTACTTAGAATCAAACAACCTCCTAGAACTCAGGCAATCAGGCTTCCGACCAAGACACGGTACGGAAACTGCATTAATAGACCTTACTACCCAGATCCAAATCCTGAAAGACAATGGCAAACTCGCACTCCTCTCACTGCTTGACCTGTCAGCTGCTTTCGATCTGGTTAATCACCAAACACTCTGTCACCATTTGAAATCTGCAGCACACTTTTCAGACGCAGCCACAGCTTGGATTAGTTCCTTCCTGACGAACAGAACCATGAGGGTCTTCTCCCCAACGGATTCTGCCGAACCTTCACCTGTACCCTGTGGAGTCCCGCAAGGCTCTTGCGTGTCCCCGACACTTTATAACGTATTCACAAAACCCCTGTTCGATATCCTTGATTATCTGGCTGTCACGTATACCAATTACGCTGATGACACCCAGATACTCATTCCCATCACGGGTGATTACGAAACTGACAGCACCACCCTTAATGAAATCTACTCTGTAATACAAGCATGGATGGCACACCATGGACTGTGTCTCAATGACGAAAAAACCGAGTTGATCATCCTGGGCACTCATGCTAAACTCAAAAATCTTAACCCTTCATTCAAAGCCTTTACCATTGATGGCAATCTTATCCCAGTGTCAAACAACACTAAAACCCTTGGTATCTACATCGATGCCACCTTATCCTTCTCCAAACAAACCAATGCAGTAGCATCATCAGCTGCATACACCTGCAAGTTGATCACTGCATGTAGACCGTTCATCTCCGCACCCAACTGCATTACTCTTGCCCGAGCATTAGTCCTATCCAAAATAGACTACTGTAACGCTCTTTACTTGGGCACTAGTCACAAAAATATCAACACATTGCAAGTTGTCCAAAACAATGCCATCAGGGCTGCCCTCAACATTCCCAAAAAGGCACATATATCTCAGACCAGACGTAAAATACGCTGGCTCCCTGTCGAACACAGAATGTCCCTTAAAACGCTGGCCCTTATTCACAAAGCCAGGGCCAACCTTGCGCCAGCATACCTTACGAACCAACTTACACCCCACACCTCCTTAAGACCACTCAGAGCGGCACAAACTAACACCATGACCATACCAAGATTCAAACTTCATAACTCGGGTGGAGCTAGCTTCCCTGTACAAGCCTCCAAATTATGGAACACTATCCCTGCATCCTTGCGAGCAGAATCCTCATTCAACCTGTTTAAACACAACACTAAGTCCTGGCTTCATAATTTAGACTCTATTATAGCCTAACCTCCTGACTCTCGCTGACACACCTTGTAATTTAATGTATATTTACGCACTTGCAATACTAGGCTAGCACCTATCTGTAACTGTAAAGTAACCTTTGTTGACTGTTTAATTGTAACTGCAACCAGTTCTAATTTACACGCCCGTATGCCCCCGGGCCTGGCTGCGCTTTATAAATAAATAAATACAAATACAAGGGAGAAGAAAAACAATGATCTTACTAGGCTCAGTGACATTGAGAACGCACAAGCGCATGGGCGAGGCAAAGGGGAAAAGTGCAAGGTTGGAGGGAGAAGTGAAAAGTACTGAGCAGAGGAAAAAAAACAGATAAATAATATTTGCACACTGCTCATTGTCTATCTGGGGTTACTAGAGGACTCCTTTTCATCAGGGACACTATGTTCACCTCTGTCTAAAGCTGTCAAAGTCTGGCAAATGAAGCCCCAGGACCGAAACATGGCATCCCAAGTGACACAGTGTCATCTAGTAACTGTATGTCTAAGATACTTGTACCTCGAGCAAGCAGCTAAGCTATTGGGTTCCAAAGGAGATTTGCTCAAGTCTGGTACAGAAAATCCAAGCAAAAGACACTGATCCTGAGAGACTGTGGAGACAAGGGGAGGCAGACACCCAAAATTTGAAAATGAATTTGGCTCGGGGACTGCAAGCTGAAAAGGAGGACATGACCTCATCTCACCGGCTTCATCCAAATACCAAAACAATGCATGGGGCTTTGACTTAATCCCCTTGTCCTTTAGACCCTTCCTGTGTTTCTGATAAGGTTGAGGGGAGACATCCACAAGCCACTGTGGATAGCACACTGTGTAGCAGGCAGAAAGCCGTAAACATGGACTCATCTCACTGACACCTCTTGAGATTTAAATAATGAGCAGAAGGAATGGAAGCCCTTTTGAGGGATTTGGTGTGAACTTTTCTAACTAAATGAACTAATAGAACCGAGGCACTGCTGGCAACACGAATGGAGCATAGCTTAAATGCCAGGCCAGCTGGCTCCAACTAGGTACTAGACCAGCAGTAATGTGGCTATCAGAGACAGGAGCATTTGGGGTTTGCAAACACAGGTCATGCTCTTTGGGTACCCTCTCTGGCTTCTCCCTTTGTTTGCCTGTGGTCAGAACCTAATCTCCGACAGGTAGAATTTTATTAAGTAGCTTCCTTGTGCCAGAGTGAATTGTGACCTTCTCAAGGTTCTTCAAGGATGCTTTGTTTTGACAATTACTGCACCGCGTTCTTGCAGTGGCAAGCCGCAGCCATGAGTCGATGAAAGTCTTTTAGGTTGTTCTGGCTTGCTTCTGCTGGCACGTAGCAGTTGCCTCCTGCTTAGTTAGTATCTTCGGTGAATCCTTCTGGAGTGAATCAAGTCTTGTCATTAGTACTCGAGAAAGGCACAAACAAAATGCTCAGAACCTGGATACATAAAAATCAAACTCTCCTAAAAGCAATAGGAAGTTCAGAGGACGAGCTTGCAGCCAATCCAACAAAGACAGCAAAAAAATTGAAAGAAACCGATTGGTGCGACACACAGCTGAAAGCACTAAACTTCAAATCCGCAGCCCTATTTTCCGCCATTTGCCAAAAAAATAAACGAGCGTATTAGTTACTTACTGAAGTTTCCAAATAAGACCTTCCGCTCGACGTTCCTGAGAGCAAGACTGAACATTTTAAAAACAAACAAGGTTTTGAGAAGCCGAGGCAAATCTGAGACTGACTCTTGTCGTTTTTGTTTAAACCAAGACTCAAAGGAAAGTGTAAAATATTTGATTCTCCATTGCCCTGGTACCAGTGGCAACAGGGAAGTCCACCTAGGTCATCTCTATTCTAAATTTTCAAGACTGGACGAGGACTACTGGTGGACTTTCTTGATGAATGGGCTAAGTCGAAGACCAGTCATCGCTTTGGTAAACTTTTGGCACAGTCTGAACTTGGACACCATCCGTTAATGAATGGAAAAAACCCTAAAGGATTTAGCCCTTTCATCAATCAACTTGCCAATCAACTTGAAGAACCAAAATGGAAAACATGGAAAACTCATTAAAAACATTTGATGAAACAGGATTTTTCTTTATGTAAAAACTGTTAATTCAGTTAACACAATAAAAAATAAAAAAAATAAAAATAGGTACAGTCAAGCAAGCTGCTTAGAACACAAGATACAAGATGGTGTCATTCTTGATATCGGGGCCCTGGGCAGAGCATGATCACACATCCCAGGGAATTTTGCCGACATCTGCTCGACCGAAGGCAAGCAGTGTCCTTTAAAGGAAACTGATCCTATTACCGGCACCAACAGCTTAAACCTGCCAGAAATAGATGGATCCGTGCCGGGCTAAGAGTGCTTGTATAACTTTTTGTTTTGGCATCCATAGGATCTACTCATACCTGTGTGGATCACATGTGGGTCCTCGCTGAACAGCGAGTAGAACATCCAGGAGGTTAGGGTGCAGCATTCTTTTCTTTTTGCTTGTTTTTATTGGCATTTATAGTTATATATATATATATATATATATATATATATATATATATATATATATATATATATATATATATATATATATATATATATTCCAAATCCACCTGGCATCGTGCTTGTAGCCAGGGAATTATTGGCTTCATTTATGTCAACGCTCGCATGTTAAATATGTAACATCATTTCAAATAATTGACACAGATGTGTGCGATCATAATGTCCTGCATACGACCTGCCTTCAAACACCATCACAGCACAAGCAAAATCTACTTATCTTATGGGTTCCCTCAAGGTAAACTCAGCCAGGAATCGACTAACGTGGACTGAGTCATCTTTAGAAGCCTTCAGGTCACGTTATGAGGCTGATTTGAAGAGTAAAGCTGTGTGTGAATTTCCCTCAGGTGTAGTGTATTATGATTTAATGCATCTATTTCAACCGGGCTCAATCACACAGAAACAAAAACAAACACTGCATCTGCACATTTTCGATCATGAAATCAGAATTAGAAAATCTAAGGTTCGGGCTGAAAAGAGGGAAGCCTGTAAGCTCTCCGTAGATACACGATCAGCTGCCCTCACCCGCATGAAAACCAGGTATAGGAATTGGGTAAGAGGCATGAAGGCTAAACTCTTTCAAACCGATGGAAGCAATGTGTTGAAACTTTTGGCAACTAAAAATTCTGCTCAGTCATGGAACCTTATAAATCAAGTAACGGCAGGTCATCAGGTTGCTGTTCAAACTAACGATGTGACTGAGGAGATGTGGATTCATTACTATTCCGAACTATTTGCTGCTCTTCCGGCACATTCAAGTACACCTATGTCAGAGTTTCAGACTTCTTTCCACCTATCTTTTGACAAAGATGATATCCTGTATTTCATCAAGCGGGCAAGTAATTCTAGAGCACCTGGCCCGGATGGATTATCGAATGTGCAATTGAAGCAATTCCCGGACATATGGACAGACATATTATATCTTATATTTGAGTCTATTAACGTTTCCCAGAAAATCCCGATGTCCTGAAAACAATCCATCGTCATCCCTATCTATAAGAAGGGTGATCGGGCCAACCCAGCTAGCTATAGGCCCATTTCTTTGCTCGATGTGCCTGGAAAGATCTTTTGTCGCCTAATCCTGAGAAAGTTGAATACGTGGACCAAGAACTTCTGTAAGAGAGATCCTCTTCAATCAGGTTTCGTCTGTGGCCTTGACACGCTTCCAAATATTATCACCATTAACATGCTTAAGTCTCAATGTGCGTCTAGGAAACAATCTTTATATTTTGCATTTATTAATTTCCGATCAGCTTTTGATTCCATAAATCGTGATCTCTTATTCCATAAGTTAAAATCCCTTGGCTTTCCTTCTTCTCTTTTGGCTTTAATTATTCAGCTACACACAGAGACCTCCATGCGAGTAAGGCTATCTTTTGAAGGTCTTCTGTCCTCCTCCTTTCCCACTTTCGTGGGTCTAAAACAGGGTTGTATTTTGGCATCAATACTGTTTAATCTGTTTATTTTTGATATGGGCTTTTCTTTCCTGGGAATCTTGTCGGATGCTCCCGAAATGGGTGGTCAGCGTATACCGTGGTTGCTCTATGCTGACGACCTAGTTTTAATATCCCAAACTCCCAGGGGACTCCAGAATTTGCTTTCTGCCCTCTATGATTATGTCGTGAGGAATCACCTTACAGTAAATTTGACCAAATCTCAGATTTTGGTTTGTAGACCTAAAGGGAAATCCAAAAATTAGAATGGAACTTGGCGCTTGCGACAGGAACCCATGGAAATAGTTCTGGAATACAAATACCTGGGCCTTTTCGTACAAAATAGTGTTGGTGACAGTAAATATTTGATTGCCTTACAGTCAAAACTATTGACTTTGATGTCACAGGCTAAAATACTTCTCTATAAGTTTGGGAAATTCCCCTTAAAGCATCTTCTAATGTTTTACGAGCAAAAAGTCATTCCTGTTCTCCTTTATGGTGTTGAATCCAAGTTGTATTCAAATGATGACACATGGAACAAATTGGAGGCGGCGTTTTGGAAAAGGGTTCTACACTTAACGAATTGCTCTCCTATGCCCATATTACGTTTTGAATTAGGTCTGAATTCACTATTTAGCAGGGTTAAGTGGAGAATGTGCTCCTTTTTTCGTAAATGTTTGCTTGGTGTGGCCAACAATAATATACTGAGTACGGTTGCCCGCTACTTGTCTTCTTCTACTCTCGATTTTCCTTTAAAATGGAGAAATCTAGTACTGACCACCCTGGTAGATGCCGATATTTCATTACAGCTCCTAATTGAGAATCCAGTTCGTGCAAAAACAAAGTATTATCAATGGGATTGGATCCAAAACTATGACCTTTGCATAAAATACAAAGATTTCAATAATAATCACTTTCGAATCAAGCGTATGGGTCAAATGGTCGGTTATTTGTTGAAATGCCCCTCTGCGAATGTACGGAATACATTTCTGCGTTTGAGACTCAATTTATGGACTACTAGGGAAGTGTTGGTGAGGCGTAAGATTATATCTGCTGATCTAAATTTCTGTCGGTTTTGTGAATCCCAGTCTGTGAGGGAAACCCTACAACATGTGATAATTTCTTGCCCTTAGTTGAAGGACATACCATCTAAACATTTCTCTAATTTGTTGAATTTACATGAGGATCTGAGTGAGGACGAGATATGGAGCATTTTAGTTAATAGTGCAAAATTCTCGGTCATAAAGGCCTTGGTGCACTTTTTGGAAAGTATTTTACCTGGTGAAATCTATTTACAAACCTAATTTGATTTATGAATACCATCTGTATATATTCAAAGTTAGTGTGTATACTCGTGAAATCAATTGAAATGTACTAGATTTCAAGTTTTAAAATTTTCCTTTTATATTAATTGCTCTTATTCTGCTTCTGCTTTTGTTTCATTTGTAATGTTCCCGTATGTAACCTTTTATTACTGCCAAAGCGTTTGTTTGTTATTAATTATGTTAAATGAAATTGGAATTTACATCTGTTTGATAATTTTGAAAAGTTGATTAATTCAGCTGTATCAAAAAAAATAATAAAAAAATAAAAAAATAATATATATATATATATATATATATATATATATATATATATATCTACTAGCAGACGCATAGGTGTGCCAGGACCCCAATACTTTTTAATAGCAGAGATTGGATGAAGGTGTAACAAAATGTACACCTCTATGTAATATGCAAATCAGGGTGTGCAACTTGCAGCTCTACAGGTTTTTAGGACTTCGACTTCCGCGATCCCTCCCCCTTGACTATACTGGCCAGGGCTGATGGGAGTTGTAGTCCAGAACATCTGGAGAGCCTAATGTTGCAGTCCCCTGGCGTAAAGTACCCACAACCAACAGGCCTGTCCAGTCTGCAACGTAACGAGTGAGTGAGTGAGTGAGTGAGTGAGTGAGTGAGTGAGTGAGTGAGTGAGTGAGTGAGTGAGTGAGTGAGCGAGCAAGCGAGCGATTGAGTGTGCGAGATATTGGTGATACTTTTGTAGGGCACACTGCATATTTAACACTCTCTGGATGTTGATCTTCAGAGATACTGATACTTTCCAGAAGGATGGGCCAGAGAGCGCAGTTCAACCTGCTTCAGAAAAGAAGAACTCTTTCAGCGCTGTTTTGAACATTAGGTAGGTAGCTTGAAGGCAAAAAGACTCTGGCGGTAAGAGCCAGCGTTAAGTGTCCAGTTTTGTAAAGTGCTCTTTCCGTTAGTGGAAAAGCATACAGCTCCTTTAAGAGTTTGGTGGTACCAGTAAAAACATATATATTTTTTAAATACCTCCCATTTGTAAAAAAACAAAAAAAACGGACTTTGAGTTGGTGTGGGGTCGTATGGGGAATTTACTGCAAACACCACATTTGTAACATTATTGCCCTACTCATAACACGGACCTCCGTGTAGGCTCTTGCATGATATTCTGCTTACTGACGGTGCAAGTCTGCTTTGGTGGGATGGAAATGAGGGCACCAGGAAAGCCCTGCCCTCAGATGCCAGGCAAACAGCTTGCAAGTTATGCCTATTCCCGGACCCAAACATGCAGATGTGATCTGGGCTATTTGCTGCTCTGCTGGGTCGTCTTATTTATATATAAAGATTTGGGTAATCAAGTTTGGAATTTACCACAAATACTGCCATGCATTTACTGCATGATTGCGGGAAACCAAAAACCTGGGTAATTTGTCTAAGATTGTGGATTTGAAAAGCCATACTCTGAAGAAATAGGCTTGGGTTTCTGATTAGGCAGGAGGGCCCTGTGCCCGAGTTTCTGGGTGCAATAATTGGGTAAAGGAATATTGGCCTGGGTAATGTGGAGAGCACAGGGGCAATGCGCTGGTGCTGGAAGCAGGACCACGCAGAGCAACAGAGGTTCGAATCCCGCATCTACGCTTAGAAATTTAACTCAGGTATGGTATTAGGTGCGTTATAAAAAAAACTATAAAATACATAAATAAATAAATTACTCTGCCTGGGTTGGGAGACCAAAGAGGATGAATTTGGCTTACTTTGCTGAGCACTGAAAACACAGCTGTCCAATCATGCCTGGATTCCAGAAAGGTAGGCCTAGAACCAAGTATGGATGTGGAGTTCAATAGGGGACAGCGGGGGTTCCTAGGGAGCTATAGAAGTGCATTGGCAGAATGGTGATAACTAAAGGGGTGGAGCTGATGGAAACCACGCTAATCACTACAGCTCGTCCTAAGAGACCACCAGTGACGCCTGCTTCAACATCTCTTGATTTCCTCTTGCACTGTGAGTATTCCGTGTGCTTGTCCGTGAGGAAAGCAGAGTGTGCTTCCCATTGTTTAACAAGAAACCCCTCTTATGATATCCCTACTAGCTAGAGCCCTGCAGGAGGCTAAACTACCATGGTCTCTGTAAGCAACCAGCAGTGAGAATTCTGTGGACAAAGTTCAATGTAAATCTAATTTTATTTCTCAAAGTAAAATAAATTGATGGGGGGAAGTTGAACCAGGTCCCCCAGTTAACTTGTGAGGATCCGCCCACAGATTTTCAGAATACCAGGGCTTTGTTCTTGTGGCCCTTGGGCAAGGAACGACTGATGGTCCATCTTATGACTTGTGCAAATCGAGACTTTTTGGGCTCATGTTAATTACATGTGCTGTCCAGCCCAAACTGCTTGGTCACATCCCTTCTGCACAAGACCATAACCATCCCCAAACATGTTTCGGCCTTGTTGGGCCTCATCAGTGAGGAGTCGCTTGGGACTTGTCATGGTTATGTTAAGTTCCATCCACATCGTTATGTGGAAGGAGGGGTTAGGGCGGGCGCGGGACATGAGAAGGAAGAGGATGTGACGGGGGACAGGGTGAAGTCTGTAATAATAAAGACAGAGTTGAGGTGAGGGAATTCATAGACGCAGTGCGCTGCTTTTTTTGATGGAATGATGGGAGGCCCACGAAGATTTTGTGGGGTGATTGACCTTGTCGGGAGGTGTAGGTGTTAGCCTCTCGATGCCCTCTTATTCTCTGGGGTCCGATGATATTTTCACTCGACCCAGACCTACCACCTGTTGTGCTACCGCCGAGTCGGTGCGGGCCATTGCCAGGATTTCATTGAGGGTCAGTTTCTGGAGGAGTTTCCTTTTAAACTCTGCAGACTCGCACCGCACGATGACTTGAGAGCGCAGTACTTCATCATTTGAGTAGCAGAGGAATGCACAGTGCTTAATGCAGATGCAGAGTGTCATGACATAGTTGTCCATAGTCACACCCTTCTCCTGGATGGTGGTGTGAAAGATATCTATCTCGTAATCCACGGTGGTGTGTGGTGGGAAATATGTGTCAAGTGCTTCTCGAGTTCTTGAAGTGTTGCCTTCTCCTCATCACTCAACGCATATAATATGTCCCGTACTGCAACTCCTACTGCCAGGGTTAGAATTTCCTTTTTGCATTCATCATCCATGGGGCCCATCGCCCCCACATATAAAGTCCTTCACCATTCTGACCCATCAGGGTCCTAGGTTACCAGTGTCCATGAGATCAAAAGCATGTGGTAGGTGCAACAGTGTAACCTCCCCCTATCTTTGGTGGAAGGCCTTTGAAAGCCTGGCAGGCACTGTACCCGGGATGTCCTCCTCAGGCACCATTCAAACTTTCCCTGCGGTTTCTAACTTTGCTGTGCTTCTTTGCCGTAGTACGAACGTTCCACTGCTCTTCCTCCTCTTGGAGGGACGGGGTTTGTTCCTTCCTTTGCTGGCAGGGCCTGGCTTTCCCACCTGTAGTGTGGTGCACAGCCTCTAGGGTGTCTTGCGTGCCCAGCTGGGGCCTTAGCCACCGCCGCAGCCCAGGCCGAAAGTCTGCCACGTGCACCGCTTAATCCACAGCCACATTGTGATTTGAATCACTGCTGCCCCCCGGGCTCATGCAGCTCACGGCCTGGGCTGATTCGTTGAGGCGGGCCGCGCCTCTGAGTCACAGTCTCTGCAAGTGTCTCGACTGCTAGGACAATGCCGGGTCCAAACCTCCTTGTCACCAATGTTATGAACACGACTGCCGCAGGGACCCCTGGAGGGTAACAACATACCGGAGAACAGGGAGCTCCGAACCAGAGACGCCGAAGAAAAGCAAAAAATGAAGTTAGCAGCAGTTGAGCAGAGAGGGGTTCGAGAGCAAAACTTCGAGGAAGGTGACAGAGTAATAGTACGCCAGACTCAAAGAAGGAAAGAGGATTCCCGATTCACACCCGGTCTCCTCCCCATCACAAGGGTGAAGGGCACAATGATCACTGCGGCAGATGATGAAGGTAAGGAAATGAAGAGAAATGTGTCACACTTCAAGGAACATCGTAGTGATGTGACATCTTGGGAAGTCTTGTGAGAAGACCCAGAGGCGCCGCAGGACACCTGTGTCAGAGAAGACTGTGATGACTCATACTGGAGGGATGAGGACACCTCAGGCGAAGAAACCTCAGGAGATGACAACGAAGGAGCCTCAGACAGATCCCCTCATCGCAGCCCTGAACCAATGAGAGATGTTCACCCAGTCAGAGCAAAGACTAAACCCAGTGACTCAATGGAGAGATGGGCTTACTCCTAAGTATTTAAAAAGGGGTAAGGATGTCATGTTTATGTTAAGTTCCATCCCCATCGTTATCTGGAAGGTGGGGTTTAGGGCGGGGCGGCACATGGGATGGAAGAGGATGTGACGGGGATGGAGAGAAGTCAGTAATAATAAAGACAGAGTTGAGACCGGCAGCAACCGTGTGGGGCCTGCCATCATTCCAGCGTAAGCGGCGCCCTGGGGCTAGCGTGTGTGCAGCGTATTGGGGCATGCCCGCTCCATAATAGGTCTCTAGGCCCAGCAGTCATGGGACCCACGTCAGTTGAGTAGATGACAGGGCATGGATTATTGGCATCATTGATTATTATTTGTGCCCTTGTCCATGCCATAACATCACGTTGGAAATGATGGCTTTCTTTTTCTATGCCCACGCTACAGAGAAATCTGAGTGTGGGGGGGGGCACTTTTCTCATCGCATTGGCTGCTCCTTTGCCCAAGAATGGACTTGATAAAAAGGTGAAGGAAAGGTCTGGTGCCACTCTTGCCCAATCGCTGCAGTAGGTATTTCAGGGTCAGGGACCGGGCACAAACTGAAACTAACCCGCTAGGCTGGGTGGGGTAAAACTTGCTCTGCCGCCACCTGTGCCAATTTCATTATAGTCCAGACTCTTAAGCTACGGTGGTAAGTGAGCAATGCTGGCTGGGAAGTGTGCGGTGTATTTGCCACTGCTGCCACCTGGGCCATTCTTATTATGGTACATGACCTTAGTTTAGGGTTGTAAGTAACCAATGCTGGCTGGGCACTGTGGGGGGAACCGTGCAATTTCACCACCTGTGCAATGCCGGCTGGGGAGCATAGGATGAGTCTTGCACTGTTGCCACCTGTCCAGTGCAGGCTGGGGAGCATAGGGTGAGTCTTGCACTGTCGACACCTGTGCAATGCAGGCTGGAGAGCATAGGGTGAGTCTTGCCCTGTCGCCACCTGTGCAATGCTGGATGGGAACGGTGGGGTGAATCTTACACTGTCGCCACCTGTGCAATGCTGGCTGTGCACTGTGGGGGGAATCTTGCACTTTCAACACCTGTGCAATGCAGGTTGGGGAGCATAGGGTGAGTCTTGCCCTGTCGCCACCTGTGCAATGCTGGCTGTGAACGTGGGATGAATCTTACACTGTCGCCACCTGTACAATGCTGGCTGTGCACTGTGGGGGGAATCTTGCACTTTCAACACCTGTGCAATGCAGGCTGGGGAGCATAGGGTGAGTCTTGCACTGTTGCCCCCCGTGCAATGCTGGATGGGCAGTGTGGGGTGAATCTTACACTGTTGTCACCTGTGCAATACTGGCTGGGCACTGTGGGGGGGAATCTTACACTGTCGCCACCTGTGCAATGCTGGCTGTGCACTGTGGGGGGAATCTTGCACTTTCAACACCTGTGCAATGCAGGCTGGGGAGCATAGGGTGAGTTTTGCCCTGTCGCCACCTGTGCAATGCTGGCTGTGAACGGTGGGGTGAATCTTACACTCTCGCCACCTGTGCAATGCTGGCTGTGCACTGTGGGGGGAATCTTGCACTTTCAACACCTGTGCAATGCAGGTTGGGGAGCATAGGGTGAGCCTTGCACTGTTGCCCCCTGTGCAATGCTGGATGGGCAGTGTGGGGTGAATCTTACACTGTTGTCACCTGTGCAATACTGGCTGGGCACTGTGGGGGGAATCTTGCACTTTCACCACCTGTCTAATGCAGGCTGGGAAGCATAGGGTGAGTCTTGCACTGTTGTCACCTCTGCAGCGCTGGCTGGGGACTGTGGGAGGAATCTTGCACTTTCACTGCCTATACAATGCAGGCTGGGGAGCATAGGTTGAGTCTTACCCTGTTGCCCCTGTGCAATGCTGTCTGGGCACTGTGGGGTGAATCTTACACTGTTGTCACCTGTGCAATACTGGCTGGGCACTGTGGGGGGGAATCTTGCACGTTTAGCACCTGTCTAATGCAGGCTGGGAAGCATAGGATGAGTCTTGCCCTGTCGCCACCTGTGCAATGCTGGATGGGAACGGTGGGGTGAATCTTACACTGTCGCCACCTGTGCAATGCTGGCTGTGCACTGTGGGGGGAATCTTGCACTTTCAACACCTGTGCAATGCAGGTTGGGGAGCATAGGGTGAGTCTTGCCCTGTCGCCACCTGTGCAATGCTGGCTGTGAACGTGGGATGAATCTTACACTGTCGCCACCTGTACAATGCTGGCTGTGCACTGTGGGGGGAATCTTGCACTTTCAACACCTGTGCAATGCAGGCTGGGGAGCATAGGGTGAGTCTTGCACTGTTGCCCCCCGTGCAATGCTGGATGGGCAGTGTGGGGTGAATCTTACACTGTTGTCACCTGTGCAATACTGGCTGGGCACTGTGGGGGGGAATCTTACACTGTCGCCACCTGTGCAATGCTGGCTGTGCACTGTGGGGGGAATCTTGCACTTTCAACACCTGTGCAATGCAGGCTGGGGAGCATAGGGTGAGTTTTGCCCTGTCGCCACCTGTGCAATGCTGGCTGTGAACGGTGGGGTGAATCTTACACTCTCGCCACCTGTGCAATGCTGGCTGTGCACTGTGGGGGGAATCTTGCACTTTCAACACCTGTGCAATGCAGGTTGGGGAGCATAGGGTGAGCCTTGCACTGTTGCCCCCTGTGCAATGCTGGATGGGCAGTGTGGGGTGAATCTTACACTGTTGTCACCTGTGCAATACTGGCTGGGCACTGTGGGGGGAATCTTGCACTTTCACCACCTGTCTAATGCAGGCTGGGAAGCATAGGGTGAGTCTTGCACTGTTGTCACCTCTGCAGCGCTGGCTGGGGACTGTGGGAGGAATCTTGCACTTTCACTGCCTATACAATGCAGGCTGGGGAGCATAGGTTGAGTCTTACCCTGTTGCCCCTGTGCAATGCTGTCTGGGCACTGTGGGGTGAATCTTACACTGTTGTCACCTGTGCAATACTGGCTGGGCACTGTGGGGGGGAATCTTGCACGTTTAGCACCTGTCTAATGCAGGCTGGGAAGCATAGGATGAGTCTTGCCCTGTCGCCACCTGTGCAATTCAGGTTTAGGAGCACAGGGTGAGTCTTGCACTGCCGCCACCTGTGCAATGCAGGCTGGGCACTGTGGGGTGGGGTGAATCTTACACTGTTGTCACCTCTGCAGCGCTGGCTGGGCACTGTGGGAGGAATCCTGCACTTTCACTGCCTATACATTGCAGGCTGGGGAGCATAGGTTGAGTCTTACCCTGTTGCCCCTGTGCAATGCTGTCTGGGCACTGTGGGGTGAATCTTACACTGTCGCCACCTGTGGAATGCTGGTTGGGCAGAATCTTACATTTCCACCATCTGTGCATGCTAGCTAGGGTTAATGTTGCACTTCGGCCATTCTAGTTATGGTCCAGGATCTTAAACGTGGCTGCTAGGCTGATGTGTGAATAGAGCTGACTGGGCAGTGTGAGGTGAATATTGCATTACTGGCTGGGTAGTGTGAGGTCCATTTTGCACTGCCACCACCTCTGCAATCCTAGATCAACAGTGTGGGAGAGAATCTTGCACTTCCACATTCTAGTTATGGTCCAGGATCTGATGCTAGGGGTGATGTGTGAGTGGAGCTGGCCGGGCAGCATGGGGTGAATCTTGAAGAGCAATTGATACAGTCACTGTGCATGTAGCCCAAAGTTCTTTAATGAAAGCCAATAAGGTGAATTTTAAATCAGCCCATACACATATGAGAGTGCTCACTCATACTGACATATCCACATTTGTGAGAAACCATTCCATGTATTGCATTTCGCAACAAACACATTGTGTGAACAGACAAACACCTTATTTTTGCAATTGGAACAAATGATTGCAATCAGACAACATTTTATGACATGACATTAACCAATGTCAGTTAGAAACCTAAACCCATTGTCGGATCACCCTTTGTGGGAAACCATTCCATGTATTGTATGTTGCAACAAAACAATCATTGTACGAACAGACAAACACCTTATTCTTGCAATTGCAACACACTATTGCAAACGGACAACATTTTGTGACATGATATTAAAATCATTGTTTGAATAAACAAAAAACTTTCTGCAATTAGAACAAATTATTGCAATCAGACAGCATTTTGTGACATGATATTGACCAATGTCAGTTAGAAGCCTACGCCTATTGTCGGATCACAAAAATACTGATGATTCATGATCTGTGTTCAGGCCACTATGGGCCGTTCTGTACTTACATATTAGACGTGCCTCTAATTGTCATAATTTAAGTTGCAAATTACTTCCTCTTGGTGGCAATTTAACTTTTACCATACCCACAAACCGTATATCTCTTTTATTATCCATTTGAGTTGTTGCCAGTGGATGGCCAGTGGATACTTGGCATCCTGGCTCGCAATCGTATACAAGTGTTCTCTAATTCAAATCCTAAGTGGCCTGATGGTACTCCCAATATAATGTGCTCCACATACACAGATAATACAATACACAACATATTTAGAGTTCACAAAAGTATCCACGGAATGATTACCCATTGTGCCAAAATCAACTTGTTTAGTTTCAAAAAGCGTGTGAGCACATAGAGCACCCACCACATTTGTAAAACCCTTTTTATTTCAAACGATGTAACCAGTTCTCCTTATTGATGACATTACTCATGAATGAAGGACAGAGTATATTTGTAAGTGTGCGTGCTTTGCTATATGTAATAATTGGTCTATTATCAATATACACCAGCAAATCTTTGTCCAATTGCAAAAGCTTCCATGGTCACCTAGGCACTGTGTATAGCTTTTGGCTGTCTTCATTATATCTGGTAATAAACCTGAGTTTATTTTGTGCCCTTGTCAATTGTTTCACTTTAGGTGTCAACAGGTCGACTCTCTCCATTCATTAACTTGTTTCTGTGGCTTGTCTAGTGTACCTTTGTTGTAGCCTCTTGACAAAAATCTCTGACTAATATGAGCGCATTCAGTCAAATAATCATTGGTACGGCTGCAGTTTCTTCTCGCTCTTATGTATGCACTATTAGGTATGTTGGATATGACTGACTTTTTATGACAGCTACCTGCATGTAGTACAGCATTCACTGAAGTACTTTTCCTAAATGTGCTTGTCACATAACCAGATGGTGTCAATTGGATTTTCAAGTCTAAAAAGTCTATACTATTATTGCTCACTGTACGAGTGAAGGAAAGTCCCCAATCTTTTAAATTGAGGAATGCTACGAAGTCCATTAAAAGCTTGATTGAGCCAGACCATACCATAATGACATCATCTATGTAACGTTGCCATAGATGTACATGAGGAGAAAACATAGGATTAAAAAGTGCAAATTCATGCTCAAAATGATGCATGAAAATATTGGCTAACACTGGGGCAAAACATGCACCCATAGCTATCCCTACTTGTTGCTTGTAGAATACATTATCAAAAAGGAACACATTATTCTCTAAAGTAAATAGCAATAGTTATTTGAGCATCTCGATGTGCACATAGTATGAGGCTGAGTTTGCCCGAAAAATGTAATTCACACTTTCAATGGCTCGTGCATGTTCAAAAGAAGTATACAGTGCTTTCCAATCCAGTGTTACTAGCAAATGATGTGGTGCTGCAATATGACCCAGAAAAATCTGAAGGATATACATGGTATCCCGAACGTATGTGGGTGTCTGGACTACTGCAGGTAACAAGCATTCATTAATATATATTGCTAAAGGGTACCATATACCTCCTTTCCACTAACTATCCGTCTGCCTTCGGGTATCCAATCAAATTTATTGTGGATGAAAGTACCATGCCCCGCAGGCAGCCCTCACCACAGGGGACCCCCCATCACCAGTGATCATGCCCTGCAGGCAGCCCACACCACAGGGGACCCCCCATCACCAGTGACCATGCCCTGCAAGCAGAACACACCACACCACAGGGGACACCCCATAACCCGTGACCATGCCCCGCAGGCAGCCCATCACCCATGACCATGCCCCACAGGCAGCCCACGCCACAGGGGATCCCCTATAACCCGTGATTATGCCCCGCAGGCAGCCCATGCCACAGGGAACCCCCGCCATCATCCGTGACCATGCCCCACAGGCAGCCCACACCATAGGGGACCCCCCATCACCAGTGACCATGCCCCACAGACTGCCCACACCACAGGGGACACCCCATCACCAGTGACCATGCCCCGCAGGCAGCCACATGGCACCATACACTGCATTGCAGGCCCTGACTCATGACCCCCACCAGTGATGGGCACCTGCAAGCAGGCCCCGACTTATGACACCCCAAACACACATTGTCACAACATACATGCATGTAGCAAATGTCCACCCAAATGCCACCCCACGCTGCCCCCCTACAGTGCAACTCCACACCCTTCCATTGTCCCCACTACCCAGGACAGGCCCCATGGCATGACATTGACAAAGGCACACATGCATGCACCCAAAGACATGCCCAACATGGCCACCCAGGAGTGACAAAAGATTGAGCCAATGACGCCTGACACATGCACTAAACAAATGAGAGCAGACAACAGAAATATATGACTGCATGGAAATGTATTAATAGAAATGAAATTGACCAATGGAAAAGCAAACATGACAATGAAAAATAAATGAATGTAAATTGAAAAGAAATGCAAAATCAAAAGGAAACTGAAATCCCCCAAAAAGTGCTAATCCATAAACTTGTCCTTGTCCAAAGTCAAATAATCCACATCCAAACGGGGGAAAAAAACATTCCTCCATGGGTTAAATAAAAATAACCAAATCCACAATACTCCAACTATGTACAGGAAAAGTTTGAAGGGTCCACGATCCCAAAACAAAATGAAACGTCCAAAAAACCCTATAAAAACACAACTATATACAAAAAGTGGAGCAATGTCCATGGACTCCAAATAAAAAATAAAAAGAAAGGAAACCTAACCCTAAAGAACTATTTACAATGGCGGCGGGCTAGTCCTACGGCTCACCGTTCTTACCAAGAGTTTTGGCTAGGGCATTATCGAACTCGGTGTCTATGGCCCAGAGACGGGACTGTGCTCTATACTCAAGGGCTCGCAGGGACGCTGCCATGTCCTCCACCAACTCCCTGCGAGTCTCCTCAAGGAATTCCGCCCGCCTCTATGCCGGCCGCATGGAGATCTCTGCCCTGACCATGGTGAGCCGTGCCCTCTCTGTCCGCCGCCGTTCTGCACCTATCTGCCAGCCCATCTGCTGCCACACACTTTGTCCAGGGTCCTCCTGCCCATTGGCCGATGCCTGCCCCAGTGATGTACTTGGCCCCGACCGAGTCCTGGCGTCTTCTACGTCGAGCCTGCTGCTGCCTATTAGCCATCTGCCTGTGCCACCACGACTGCCTCCGGGAAGATGGCAACCCACGGGGCCGTCGTGCACGTGCCCTGCTCGAAGGTGCCTGCACAACCTCCATTGCCAGGGGTCCTGTTGCTGGGGTGACTACCCCTGCTGAACCTCAGACTCCCGACTGTGAGAGGGATGCGATCTTCACCAGCCTGGCCGCAGTGGCCTGGGCAGGTCCAAAGGGGGCCCTCGTGGCATCTGGGCCAGAAGACGGCATAGACGACGACTGGCGCATAGTGTGTGAAGAGGAGGAGGGGGTCGCAAGAGCGCCCATCATATGGAGGAAACCCCCGACAATGAGCCGTCCTAGCCAGTTCAGGATGGCACGAGATGTCGTGTGTGAACCCACAAGTAGTAGAAAGACACGCGCCGGTCTCCACGAAAAGCACGTACAGCGAACTGCTGTTCAGCGGGGACCTTTAACCGGTGCTGAAGGCAATGCCTGCGCGCTTCACATCACTTACACGCTTATGCGCTAAGGGCCTTTCCTCGAATTTCATGCTAACGCACTGTTTTTCATGCGCGGAGTCACTCTGCATAAAGCTGGCCACGCAACTAAACATGGAAGACAATTCTCCTGCCCAGAAGGCCATTTAACTCCCCCCCAAACCCCTGAGCAGCCTCCTACGAGCCATCTGCTGCTGCCAGCCAGCCTGCTGCCAACGTGCCCTGCAATTAGGTGCCTGCACAGAAGACATAGCCAGAGGTCCTGTTGCTGCGACCACCTCTGCTGCAACAGAATACTCCCAACTGCTATTCCATCGCTCCACAGCCCAACCCCAGGTCCCAGTTGCCCACCCACACCTGCCTCAGGGGTTGCCATGTCAGACCAAGCAACATCTGGGGCTAGTGGCAACCCCCAGTCAGAGAGGCAGAGGGCTGCCAGCTTCACTGCCAATTAAGTTGGAATCTTGGTGGAGCAAGTCCTGGGGCATTATGATGCCCTCTTCTCGTCATTGCGCCTCAACAAGGAAGGAGGATCTGGGAGGACATCATGGGTGCCATCAACGAGGAGGGGGTGGCACCCGCGACTACAAGCATGTCGTGAAGCACTGGGAGGACTTCAGGTCCAGGATCCTCTACAAGGCCTGGCGCCTCGTCGAGGATGAGGATGGAGTGGGGCACCAGGGCCAGTTGAGCAACATACAAATGAGGGTCCTGGAGTGCACACGACCAGTGCTTCACCACCAGGTCCTCGAGTTGCAGACCCGTTGGGAGTCGAGTGGTAAGTGTCCATGTGTTCATGACCAGCGTAGTGCATGTTGAGGTGTGGCAGGAGTGAGCACCTCGGCCGTATGACTAGCATGCCCCATGTATGGATGTCTTTGTGCAGGGACATGATGGTGCTGTATGTGAGTCCAGTCATGCATGTTCCACATCAATGGGGTCTGTGTTGCAATGCATGATGTGCACCAGCATGTGACGATGCACACATGTTTGCATGCCTGTGTCTTTCCCGAGCCATGTAGGGACTGTGAGACATGGATGCTTATGTCACCTTCATGGATGTGCACAGTGTACATGTGCGTGTGTCTGAGTGGTGAGGGTGTGACTGGGAAACGCCATGGATGTATGACACATGGCCATCTCGGTGCCTGATTGACTGGTGCCGCACAGTTGCCAATGTGTGCCCTGTGACAGGAGGTGGACATGGCCAGATGCTTGACTGTCCGGTGGTGTGTGTGCATCTGATGTGCATGTCCCATGATGCATGTAAGGTTCAGCACCCCTTCTGATGTTCCCACAGTGCCTTGGACATGGATGCAGATGTCTGTTGCACGTGCCATGCTTGTTTGTGGATGTGTGTTGCTTGCACTGACCCGTGTGTCGTGGAGGGTGATGATGGTAGTGACGTTTGATAGTGCCACTCATGTGCAATGGCTTTGTGTCTTGCAGACTATTGTTCGGTATCCTGATGCTTGTGTTCAATGTCTCCGAGAGCGTTGATGCTATGTGCCATCTCTTTGTTGACATCTGTAATTTACGCCTAAAATCTATGCCTGCCAGAAGGTTGGTGTGGTGCAGGTGATATGCAACATGCAGTACATGTGTGTGTTTCGCATATGACATGCATCCATGTCTGCTTTCACGGTCCCCTTCCATTTCATTGCCACTGCATGCATGCCATAGTTTGTGTTGTGTGTGACATGACTGCCTCATGTGTTGGCCCTCAATATTCTGTTGTGTATGTGTGTGGTATGTGCTGCTGACATGTGTGCCCATGTCTTTTTGTATTTTGTTACAGGTGATAATGTACCAGAAGCATAGGAGGAGGAGATGGCAGACAGGGTGGGGTATTCAGGTCAACAACCATGCACCAGTGGTGGTCGTAGGGTGGAACATCCATTGGTGCTCCAGGCCATCCTGTCCAGGCCTGCCTCTGGGTATGGTTCTGAGGATCTCTTTGACTCTGATGGTGAATCGGATGCTCATCAATCCGTGCCGTCGATGGTGGGTGATTCTGCAGTGGATGCTGTTCTGTCTGCCACATCTGTAGTGGGGGGTGAGCCCTCAAGGGGCCAGTCAGTGTTGGAATGTCCATCTGTGGTGGTTACGGGTGCGGGGTCACCCTCCGCAACAGTTGCTCCTGTTCATGGGGCAGCAGATCGACAGAGGAATGCAGTCCTGCAGACACAGGCAGCGCCACCACAGCAAAGACCACAACTCCTTGGGCCCAACAGGTGTGGTGTCCGGCAACGCTGTGGCCGTGGACCACCGGGGAACACTGGGTGGGAGCAAGCCATGTATGCCATAGCACAGCAACAGGAGGGAGCAGTTGAGATGTTGGCTCAAGGAATGGAATGTGTGGCCGATTCCATTCTGCCACCTGATAGGCAGGTGGAGCTCCAGCAGCAGGCAACGCAGTCCATGTGCCACTCACTCAGGCTGGGCACGGCGGCCTCCAACAGGGCCCACCGGGCTGAACTGGTGGCTCTGCGCTCAGCTATTGCTGCTGAGGAACAGGCCCACAGGGAAGCCCTGAGGTAAGATAACACCTGCCTCAGAAGTACTCTGGTTACACTCATTATGAGCCAGGGGACACAGGCAGAACTGGTGATGGAGTGGCCGGATCACACCATCTCGGCTGAACTCCATGCAAGCTGGGAGGAGGTCCGTCTGTCACGTGAGGTCTTGCCGGCAGAGCTCCGTGTTACATGTGAGTCCTTGCAGGAGGAACTCATTTTACACGTGAGGTGCTGCATGGCGACTTCCATGCCATATTCATGCAGAACCAGGCTAACCAGGCCTGCATGCTTGCTGCCATGGAGGGGCTTGCTGGGGCTATGTGTGGTCAGGCACCTGTGCCACGCGCACCTCCTTATGTACAACCAGGGGGTAACAACGACTTATCTCTCACTCAGGTCGGGTCGTGAAGACCATGAGCCCATGGAGGAATTTTTTTTTTGTCTCAACATCATTGCATGTGGGTGTTGAGGTGCACCCTGCACCTCCTACCTTCTGGGTGCCCCCCCGTGCTGGGTCCACTATGGCCATTTTTATTTTTTGTTTTTTGTGCATTTATATTACAGTGTGGTGCTATGTGGCATCCGGTGGCATCCACTGTGTGTTCTGGCTGAGACCATACAAGTTTGTCTCGTGTTTGTGGCTTGGGGTCCAGACACATATGCCACCCCTGCTTCCCCTTTCCATGGGCTTGCAAGGCTGGCACCGTGTGACAGTAACATACACAGAGGTATTGGATGTCTGTCATATCTGTGGTCAGTCTGAAGTCCAACTTGTGTATGCACCCCTAGTGGGGATTCATGATGGTTTCTCCAGTGCATGGTTGGACTGCATTTTGGTGAGTATATTGTTGACTGTGCGTGATTTCATTTTGCTTATTCATGTATTGCCTTGACTGTATACATTGTTGACGTACTTAATGCTGTATGCAGTCCCATGTCCCCTTTAGCTGTCAAAGCCACTCTCATGATGGTAGGGGGACGTGTGGTGGCAGTGTCACATTGAGGCACTTCTGCTATGGTGTTTCCTTACTGTCTGACATTGTCACTGTTGGGTCCTGTGTTCATGATATGTAATGCTGGTAATTTGATAGTCCTGTGTTGGTTTTGCTTATGATGTGTCACGAGATCGGCAATATGTTTCCGTTGTAGATGTGTCCACAACGGAGCCGTTCACATGCGAAATGTACACAACACTGAAGGTTCATGCATTTCCCATGCTAACATGCATTGGATAGCCCTGCAAACACACCCCACCCCATCACCAACCCAACATCCACCGACACACACAGTACCTGCCTTCTGAGACATGCTGTGTCCCTGCTTTGTCCCTGCTGCACAAGTTCACATTAACTTTTGTGAGCGTGAACTGGTGCCGCAGGCTCATTTTTTGGCCTAGCTTTTTTATGCAGCTGCAGGGGTTTCCAGGCCGCAAACACCACTCAATGTACTGTGTTATGTAGTTAGCGGGGTGTTGCAGCGGACAACCCCGCAGCACATGCATTTTCTTTTCTTCTTTGGGATTCCCTGAAATGCATGCAACCAAAGGTTTGAGGTTTTGTTTGCATGCATTTATGTACTTTTAGTATAGGGTGGATATTTTTGCTCACTCTTCAGCGTCCGTGTCTGAGGGGATTGTCTGTGGCCTGTTTCCATTTGTGACGGTGCACTTTGTGACAGTTGTGTCATGTGTGTTGATATTTTTATTGTAGTTTTCACATTGCATGCCATGGCATGGTGTGTGGGGTGGGTGACATGGGGTTGGGGGAGGTTTACGTGACATACCAGAATTTGGATGTGATATTTTGCATGGGGAGTGGAATCTAGCTTGCAGGTGTGCTTTTTGGTCACACAGGATTGTGTTTGTTTAAGTGGCTAGGGATGCACACAATGCTGCAATTCCAAGGACACATTCTCAGGGTGTTAAGGTTGTGACAGTTGACTGTCCCTTTGCCATCATCGATTGTCACCTGGAATGTGCTAGGCCTGTGTGCACTCCGCAGGGGGGTGGGGGTTTAGGTGAAAAATGTAGCCACAAGCTGGGTACGGGATGCCTCGCCATGTGCCCTTTCCCCTCCCATGCGCAGTGTGCGTGCGTGTAGTTGGGGATGTGGGGGCACCACCATGTCCACCGGTACGCCCCGCCAGGTTGCAATGTTGTGCAGGACACATGCTGCCACAATGATCCTGCACACTAGTCGGGTGCATATAGTAGCTGCCCACCAAAGCGGTCATGGGAGCGGAAACGTGACTTGAGCACTCTGAATGTGCGCTCCACTATGCCCCAGGTTGCAATATGGGCTGCATTGTATCTTACCTGGGGTGGTGTGGTGGGGTTCCGTATTGGTGTCATCATGTAGGTGCTCAGAGGGTAAGCACTGTCCCCCAGGGGGGAGGGGTGATAATGGTTGTCATTAGTTGGGTTTGTGTATTTGTCTGTGTGTGACATGCATGTATGTGCACAGGCATTTGTACTCGCCAATGAGCCATGTGTTGCGATGCCTCCAGCTTCCAGGTCCCGGTGTAGGGCTGGCATTCTGAATATGAAACTGTCATGGCTGGACCTGGGATAGTTTGCATAGACATAGGTGATGATTCCCTTGGCATCACATACAACCTGCACGTTGACGAAATGCCAGTGCTTGCAGTTGCAATAGATGTGCTCAGTGGCCTTACGTGGACGTAGGGCCACATGGGTGCAATCAATGGCACGAGCACCCTGGGGAAGTGTACCACCCCGTAAAGGTCCTGGACCATGGCCTGCCTTTCTGCGGGTGTTCTGGGCATGTATATGTGCCTGCGGACTGAGGGGCGTGCAGTCATGATTACCAACACCTGGTGTAGGCAGCGTGACTGCGTGGCCTGTGAGAAGCCCCCAACTATGGCAGTTGTCCGCTGAAATGACCCAGTGGCCGAAAAATTCAGGAAATTGAGTACCTTTTCCAAGGGGCTCAGTGCTTGGGAGCACAAGGTGGGTGATGTGAGGTCATCCTCCCACTCAGTGCCCAGGTCTAGGATGATATGAGGTGGAAACCTATATCTGCCATAGACCTGGTCATCAGGCATCCCAAAAAGGCTGGTCCTGGGTAATAAAATGTGGGACTGGATATCCTCCTCCTCCTGTGGTGTCCCACGATCACTGCTGCAAGAAATGGGACATTCATTGTAGCTGCATATGCTCGTTTGTTGTTTTCGTGCACTTTTATGCTGCGCTGGGGCGCTTTTGCCTGCTTTCGCATGGCAGACGTATTTCCGGCTTTGCACGTCTTTTGGCGCGCGCATATTTTCCCTGTTCAATTCCATGAATACGTGTTGTTAGTGCGTGTGTGGGCGATGCAGGGATTTCACTGCTGTATTTCCCCCATTACTCCCACATGTTCACGTGTTGTTCCCCATTCCGGGTGTTCTGCCCCCTTTTTAGGTGTGTGCGCTGGACGTTGTGCACCTTCACTGGGTGACTCGCGCACAGCTTTCAGGTTGTCGCAGTGACGTGTGTGCCACACGCGGATTCTGCGTAGGTCCCAGGTAAGCCAGGCGCAGGGCCTTCCATGAATCGGGAAACGGGCACACTCGTGTGTCTGACCACACGTCCTTTGCGGGTCCCGCTAAGGGACCAGGGCGCTAATAACAGGCCCGCTATTTGCGGGCCCGTTACTTAGCGACCTCCCCATTCCCATTGAGCCCTATGGGGGCTTAAATTGGAATGGGGAATGGTTGGTTGAATGGGGATTTACCGGGTCCGCACAGGTTGGAATGTCCCGGTAAGTCCCCATTCCACCAGACCAGACATGGACCAGGGTTTGGAGGCAGCCATGGCGCTTTTTAAGAGAATGTTTGCATCTTCATCTGGTTCATGGGACAGCTTTTTTTATCTACAGGGCATGGTCACAGAGAAATAAGGCTTTGAAGTCTGGACCCAGTAGTATGGTTACCTATGGATGACATGTCGAAGGTTGTGAGAACAATCTCTACTTGTCTCTTATACATTTCAATTTCAACAGTCTCCCAATTTTTTAACTGTCTATGTAATTTTTACTATTGCTCATGTTTTGTTTTTTAATTCCAGCATTATTTTAACATGCAATTTTGTGTACTTTTTTAAATGTTATGATTTTTTTGCTCAAAATATTCTGTCATTTTATGATAACTGAATTTTGGAACTTTAAGGACAAAACTGAATAAACGTTTGTTTGACTGACAATATGAAGAGGAACACAGATCTCATTCCAGATGTTTATGGAATAATATAAAGAGGAACACCGGTCTCATTCCAGATGTTTATGGAACATTATGAAGAGGAGCATTGATCCCATTCCAGATGTTTATGGAACAATATGAAGAGGAACACAGATCTCAAGGCATCAATTAGTTTTCAAAAATTGATTAGCAGAGTTTGCTAATTAAAATGTTCTTGATTAGCAAACAGACCTATTTGATTAGCAATGATATACTAATATGTTTCATGTCACCAGAAGTTATTTATACCCAAGACATAACATGTTAAACAATACATCAGTTTTATTTACTGCTGAGGTAAGACATAAGTGAGATGAGTCAGGCCTTGCAAATTCTTTAAAAATAGACTAGACCTGCTGGTTGAGTATCTTATTTTACATACTTAACCTAAGGAAAATGAACTCCACCAATGGCAACGGATGACAACAAATTTAAATGTGCTTGTTCATGTCACCACAAACCCACTTTCTTTGGCACACTGTTGCGACC
Organism: Ambystoma mexicanum; assembly: GCF_040938575.1. Taxonomy (NCBI): domain Eukaryota; kingdom Metazoa; phylum Chordata; class Amphibia; order Caudata; family Ambystomatidae; genus Ambystoma; species Ambystoma mexicanum. The sequence continues at coordinate 76,058,036 of NC_090940.1, read as the reverse complement.
GAAAGGCCAGCCATGCACAGTGAAAATTATTTGGCATTTACTGAATTATGTCTGTTACAGATCACACAATGTATAAGTGATGGTAAGACAGTTGTATGCCTTTTTCAATGACAACGTCATAGCAAATAACCTACAACTCTTCTGGACTGATAACATGAGAATGTAACCCTAACCTTCTTGGTTTAGGACAGAACAGCACAACTTTAGATATATGCAAAGGATTCATAGGTATATGACCAATATGCCATTATGCACAGTCAAAACTCTCTCTCTAAATAAATAAATATATATATATATATATATATATATATATATATATATATATATATATATCATCCACCACAAACTCTTGCTGATGCGGTGCTCCGAGTGAGTGCTCTAGCTTGGCTGCAAGTAAGTCCAGTAATAATACTCACACAAACATTCAACCTCCAAGTACCGTTTGTTGTTTTTAAACAGTGGACCCCCGGGTGAACATAATGATGCTAGAGCACTCGGATAAGGTGCAAAACAGCTTTATTCATTTTCTCATAAAATCTGCACATAAAACATATGTTAAAAACCAACATGGTCTTACTGTACAGTTGATGCAGTCCTGCCGTGTCAAATTACACCAAGCGTCCATCCCTACCTCAAGGACTTCTTCAGATGAAATTGCCAATTTGTTATTGTAGGCTTTTTTCCCACACTCCTTCGAGTCAGCTGGTATACCTAGTCACATGACTTATTTAAATCTTGCCCAATAAGGATGTAAAAACTGGCGGCCATTTTATAATGTATAATAGTTAGTAAATACTACCTAAACATTCAGTATGTGCCTATATTATGTTACACTTCTAAATAGAAAGGTACTTACATATATCGGTGTGACTCTCTTGTGCGCTCTTTATTTTATTTTTATTTTCTTAGCATATTAGCCCAAATGGCTATTTATAATTCATAAATGCATCATTGCAATGAAATATGCGTGGCATGCTCAGGCAAGCACCATTAAAAACCAAAAGAAACAGCAACAAACTAACGCAGTGTCATATCTGCCCATGTGGGCGGTATGATGTACATTACACATCTTATTGTGGTATTGCCACTCATAATTAGAATCGAGCCCAAGTGGGCTAAATTAAAGTGCAATGTGCTAATATCAAAGTGCTAATGTTCCTATTATCAGGTCCTAGTGGGCTAAAGTGCAACAGGCTCAAAGTGCCAAGTGCTCAATTTCAAGGATAAAACCACATCTCTCAATGATTCATCAAGTCACAAAGTTTCAACACTTAAACAATTACAGAATTTCAATATTAAAAAAAATATTATGAACTCTCATCACATATATTTGCATAAAAGACAGTCTTATTCAATTATTGCTAAGAATATATATATATACATATATATATGAATCATTCATTTACTAATTGATGGATAGCTAGTTCTTCATCTGAATTGTGCCCAAATGTTATTTTAGTATTAAACTCAATGATAAATTTGGACTTCAACTTGTGTAACCTATGCTCTCGGTTTACTTTCCTAATCTGTTTGGAAACATGTGCTAATGCAACAAACTTTGTAAGAGTCGCATCACTATTGTGTATTTCAGCAAAATGGACAGCCAACGGATGCTTCTCATCCCTGTGCAAAATTTCTTGATAATGTTTCAGGATGCGAACCTTCAACTGACACATTGTGGCCCCTATATATAATTGAGCAGATGGACATTTGATGGCATATATTACATATCTAGTTAAACAATTGATCATATGTGTAATATACCATCTTTTTGTTTCTTAGTCCGTTTTCAACAATACTTTTTTGTTTGTTCAGCATATTTACACATTTTGCATTCATTACATTTATCAAAACCTTTTTTGCATATCAAACTCTGTGACCAATTAAGTTGTTGCTTAACTGGTTTCAACATACTAGGAGATATCAAGTCTTTCAAAGGTTTAGCTTTGGAAAATGTAATCTGTGGAAATTGCCCCAATACTGCATTAAGATAGTTGTCTGATTTAAAAATTGACCAATGTTTATGTAATATGTCTCTTATCTGTTGTGACTGGAGACTGAATTATGTAATGAATCTTATGCAGTTTTTGTCTTGTTTCTTCTTGTTAACTTGCAAAAGATCCACTCTATTACTTTTTGTAGTCTTGTTATAGGCACTGGTGATGCTTTCTCTTGTATAACTTCTTTCTAAAAACAGTGCTTCCATATTGCTAGCCTCTCCTTGAAAGTCATCATCCAATGAAACATTCCTCTGGGCTCTTATCATTTCTCCATAAGGGATACTTTATATCAAACCTTTAGGATGGTGACTTTTACCATGTAAAATAGAGTTGGATGCAGTGATTTTCTTATGCAATTTACTACATATCTTGTTCTTCATAATGAACAATTCAACATCTAAAAACACCATTTGGTTCCAACTACTAGAAAAAGTCAACTTGAGATTCAGTTCATTGATATTCAGGAGGGAAATATATTTTACTAACAATTCCTCTGTCCCTCTCTAGATTAAAAACAAGTCATCGATATATCTGTGCCATTAGACTATCTGTCCCAAGTATTCCTCAAACATTTCTGACCAAGCAAGCTCCTGCTCCCACCATCCCATATAGAGATTTGCATATGTAGGAGCTATGCAGGACCCCGTTGCTGTCCCAAATTTTTGGCTGTACAATTTCTCTTCAAACAAAAATAAATTATGTTCCAGACAAAATTTGAGGAGTGTGGTTATAAACTCGTTTTGCTGTTTAAAGCTTATGGATCTAGAATTTAGAAAATATTCACATGCTTTAAGGCCATCATGGTTTAGGATCGAGGTGTATAAAGAAACCACATCCATCGTAACCAAATGTATTCTGGTTCTCATTATATTACCTATTACCTGAACCTTGCTCAGCAAATTTGTGGTATCTCTAATATAAGAGTTCAAATCTTTTACGAATGGTTGAAGAAAAATATCGAGATATTTCAAAACATTTTCCAATAAAGAGCCTCCTGAAGAGACTATCGGTCTACCCGGGGGTGCCTCAATATTTTTGTGTCTTTTTGGTATAAAGTAGAGAGTAGGAGTTCTTCTTCTGGTTCAAGCAAGTTTCTTCTGTTAAATTCTTGAATGATAGTATCTAATTCAATTTTAGTATTCACAATATAATCATGTTGTACTAATTCTTAGCATTCTAAATCATTCAATTGTTTCTTTGCTTCTTCCAAATATTTGGATCTTGCCCAGACAATAACTCCTTCACCCTTGTCTGCCTGTCTACTGCAGAGGCATCATTTTTCAATTTAGAAGAGCTTTCTTTTGTTCCAAATTCAAATTAGAACTGCTCCAAACAGTATCCTCAGTACGTTTTCTAAGATCTTTAATCACACATTCCTCAAATACTTCAATATTATTGGATTGTATTTGTGGATTGAAAGTGTATTTGTTCTTTAAGCCTCGTTCTTCAGTGAAGTCTGTTATAATACCAAACCTGGTCAGGATTTGTTCATTTTCCGAATTAGGTGGAACCAAATCTTCTCTCTCTTGAGTAAGAGTGTCAAGACACATTAGACATTCTAAATCCTTAACACTTAGTAGACTAGGCTCAGGGGGTGAAGTTGTTGGTCCTGGGCAGTCACTATTCACTTTGGTTCAAAAAAACGTTTGAAATTTTATTTTGCATAAGAACTGGAAGAGATATATACAGGTTTGTGCAAAATTTAAATTCTGGGTGGGAGAGAACGATAGACCTAACTCCAGAACTTGTTGTTCACTTTCAGTAATCAATCTCTCTGATATATTGAATACTTTAGTCCTTAGTTCCGAATTTGTTGACCTCTCCCTCTGCCCTTTTGTCCTCTCCCAGAACGAGTGGTCCAACCTTGAAAGGAGCCGTCTCCTGCCTTTTTATCCTCGTCGTGTCTTCCTCTTCCGACTCTTCTTCCTCCTCCAGGTGGCCTTCCTCTTGGTTTTCTGTCGTTTCTGCTCTCGAGATGGAGAAGCTTTCACTCCTCTAAAACATGTATTCTTGTAGATCTGAGTTCAGGATCAGAGGACTCTACTTCTGATGAGAAGGATTCTACTGTAGCAGCAACTACTGATTTGGCTGTTTCTTTGCTCGCTGCACCTTAATAGGCTCATCATATTTTTTTGCAAAAGTACAGATTCTTTGTGGGTAATCTTTCTTGTCTCTTTGAAACTTAAGTTGTTTTTTCACTCTTATTGCTCCTTCATAACGTTCTGAGTTATCTTCCATTCTTGCTACCTTTTTTTTTCACTCATCCGCCTCCTTGGAATTGTATAACTCTTCTTCTAGTTTTTCTATTTCACTCATTAGTTTAGTTCGATCTTTCTTAGCAAATTTTATGAGAGACTTAATCACGGAGAAAAAGCAGGTATTTGTATAATCAGTCCATTCTTCTATGAGTTCTGGATCTATTTCCTCATAGGTGGGTATAGCTAATATTTTCAATCCCCTCTGGATCTTTTCTTCTTCAATGTACATTGTCTGTCAGAGTCATGGCTGCCCACCACTTGCTTATTTCTTTTTCTTAAGTCTCCTCCAATCTATCCATCCTTTGTGACACGGTTAGTCCAACTGAGCTGTTGGCACTTTGAATTTCAATTATCGCACTGTCCATTTTGAAAAAAAGATGTGCTACTGCAAATATCTTGGCTTCTATCTGTCCTTTCATGATGGTACTACGTATAACCCATTTAATGATATCCTGGGAAAATCAATGCACCACGCATGGCCCTACTGAAAAAACAGTTGTGTCACTTGCTCACTAATGCTTTTGTCCAATGTTAATTGCTTTAGTGCTAGACCACTTATCATCTCAGTTCACTAAACTAGAAACTAGAACATGTCTAGTAGAGACCGAGGAAAGGTGCTAACCCTTGGTACTAAGTAACAGTAGCTCTTTCAGCCGGTTAGCCAACAAAGGTATTCATGCTTACTCCGCATACTACTCATAGTCAAGTCCTCATGCTATGTGCACAAAACAACGGGAGGCGGCTATCGCAATATATTTCATCCACCACAAACTCTTGCTGATGCAGTGCACTAGGCTGCTTCTAGCAAGTACTCTAGCTTGGCCACAAGAAAGGCCAGTAATAATACTCGCACAAACGTTCAACCTCCACGTACTGTTTAAAAAGTTTGGGAAAAAAAGTTCACCTGAAATGTGAAAATAGGCAAGTCCATTTGAGCCAAGTCACACATTCCACAACGCCACCTAGTAGCCAGCACTGGAAGTTCACCTCCAATTCTGAACCACAACAGCAAGGCATTGTGGACCTGCAAATTAGCCCAAATGCAAACCTTTTCTCTAGGAAATTGTCTTTGTCTAAGAGGGCAGTGCTACTTTATACATAGCTTAATCAACCCAAGACAGACATTTTACAAGGCTGTCATGACAACTACATACCTGGTTTTACCCTTATTCGGGATCATCAGTGCAGAATAGTCCTGACAGCCTTGTTGTTGGAGCATTTGGCCATGTTTTCAAAACACCAAGAAAGTTGTGGTGGGTTTAAAAAGGTTTCAAATTAGGTTTGGCTTTCAGGTATGTATAAAGTCTCACTGCCCTCTTAGACAAATAATATTTCCTGGAGAAAAGGTTTGCATTTGGGGTAATATGCTGTGGGGTACATTTGCCATCCCCCAGAGAAAGATCCTACAGCAAAAACCACATTTCCCATTTCATCCAAAAGTGTCGGCGCTTTCTTTCCCACGTGCAGGAGTGGCCAGCTTTCAACACTGCCACCACAAAGAATGGCTGCATTTGCTTCTGTTATCTAAAATCAAGCTGAAAATGACCTCTGCTCAGAATGGCATCACCTTTTTCTGTTGTGTCCTGTTGAAATACTAAAACTGCGCACATGACTCCCAAGACGGCTTTGAAATGTGCTCTTAATTCATTTCCACAAAGATTGTGGCCTTCAAGGAAACCCCTCCTGGCATGTTTCATTTCTGCTGAGTAGCAAGAGATGAGACAAAATCATTCCCACAGCAGCTGATGAGCTGGGAAATCACTTGGAAGGCCAAGAATTCGGATTTCTACTGAAACACAGCTGGACTTTACTTTTGGAAACAAATTAAAGCATGCGAAATGCTTCAAAAGAAGCTCTCTCTCTCACTTGCTATGTGTCAGTTTCAAAGAACCCATTTGCTAAGCATATCCGTGTGTACAGAAACTGACCAGGGCTATAAAAAGCTTTCAGAACCACTAGTGCCAAAGAAAATGTGTGCTACAGAAACCACAATGGGAATCTCAAAATGAACTGAAATAAAAACTTGCTTTGGCAAAAGCAAGAAAACTACTTTTCTTAAAAGCTAAAATGTGAAATCATCCCAATATTCACACAGAAACAGCATTATTTGTGTGGGTCTGGGGTTTGGTTTAAATGTATGATATATTTACTTACAAAAAGACTGGCTTCTGTGAAAGAAAGAAAACCAAATGTTTGAAAGCTGTTTGAAAGCAGCAGAACCAGCTGCCTGGGCAGGCACTTCAAATATATCCAGCCCCTTGGGAAAGGAAGTCCCTTTACAACATAAAAGGCCCAGAAGTGTGGAAAGTGGCGACTTCATCAGACTGACCGGCATTGCTGCAGCATGGGACAATGGACAGACCTGTCACTGAAGTGTGAATTCCTTTTACACCTCTCCTCAGCTTCAACTGCCTGGGATCAAAGGGGACTCATAGCAACCTCTGGGCAAAGCTGACCAGAGCAAGACATTTGGCTGGGGGTTGGAAAGAACAAAGCCGGCCAATGTGAATCAAAAGACTTTTTGCATCAAAACATTTATTTCAGTGATATGAATAAGTAGTACTGTGAAATTATTATGTGTCAAATGTGAATTTGGTGGCAGCAAGATAATACGATGAGGGTCTTCCTGACATGTGGTGGGCACGAATGGCATGAAAGAGGCATTTCTGAAGAAAGCGTACATGGCACAGTTATGAAACATGATAGGAATATGCCCGACATTGTTAAGCTTCTGTGTATCCATTTGTAGATTTTTAGGGGACAATATTTGCCATAGAAATCTGAAAGATTGTCAGTAGGGTAAAGCAGCATCGTACAAACTTGGGAGTTGGAACAGCATATTCTATGTAAAATATGGGAACTGCCTATCTGATTTTCAGAAGGCTAAACATTTTCAAAATGAGCATTTTGTGTCATAACTGATTTTGGCAAAAGTAACTGTGGTATAACAATGCACATCATAAAACACACAACCTAAAGCTGATGTCACTTCCCTGGGTCCAATCTGCCTACAGGGAGGCAGTGACATCCACAGACTGACCTATCCCTTCTTAGAGGCAGATCTAGCTTAGTTCTGCCCATATAGTAAAAATCCTCTGATGTCATCCGGTTTATAGTTCAAGGAGGGTGAGGACATTCAAGAATCAGGACATTCATAAATCAACATCCAGAGATCCAGACATTCCACATTCACCCTGCAAGATTCCAGACTCCAGTGCCAGGCCAGGGGTAGCTGATCCAGATCCATGCAGAACCCCCTATCCAGGCAGAAACACCTATCCAGAATGAAACCATACAAAAATCCCAATAATTCAATGAAAAGGGGGGAAAGGCTGCTGACCCCTTTTGGGATTATCCAGTGACCAGAGCTGCTTTGTCCAGCTGATGCACCTGCTGTCCACTGAGAACAGACCCCGGTTGCTCTGCTGTGTCCCTAGAGGAGAGCCCAGCTGTTGCCCAAGTGACCAGATCCTTGTCCCGTTGTCCAGAGGCCCAGCTGGCTGTCCAAACATACCATTCAAGTGCTTTTTGTGAGTATCACCCTTCCCCAGTAACCAAAAAGCTGCATTCATTGCTGTGTTACCTTGTATTATGTCCAATCCCAGAGAAATCCTATAAATACCCTAGTAAATTCTTACATTGTCAGAATCCTCTGTATATCCTGTCCTTAAGAAAATCCATGTTAATCTCCATGTGTTAGCGCAATTCGTTCCCAATCATTTCGGTCCGTTGTATAAGTCCTTAATACTGTTTGGAATACATTTATGAATTCCCATATAAAGAGGTACATGGCATGAATGGGTTAAAATTGCAAATTAACCTACTCACGGGCAGTGTCCTTCTGTAATAATCTAGCCACTAACAAAATAGTCTCAGTAGAACATGTCGGTTTCCTCTTAAAACCGATTTTGCCCGTGTAACTGCTTTCATTATAAAATCTGATGTACTTTTTCTACAAAGAATCCCATACTGTCCCCATCCAGAGTAACCCTTTCACTTTAGTATCATACCTGCTACGTGCCTTTGTACCTTAGCATTAAAACCGATTTCCGATTATGTCTGTTTAGATCATTTCTGAAGTTGTTCGCCTAGTTAAACCCGTAAAATACCACGTGTGATTCTTGATGCATTGTTTTTCCTTCCCAAAGTTGATTTTCTAAACTTTATGCCCGTTGTTTCGTACCTTGCTTTGTAGCTTGTAAGTTTTCCCACTTCTTTAGTACAGCCACATACATTCTTGTCTTATCCGTTCAACCGCACATGTAAAATAACCATTCAGTAATTCCGAGTGCCATTTTGCTAATTTTTCAAGGGAGCACAATCCGATTTTGGCCTCCCATTCAGGGGTGGTAGGTCGGATTTTCACTTTGCCTAGTATACCTGACTCCTTGCTACTCCTCTCCACCCATACAAAACTTGGGTAATAGGGGTTTGAAGGAGTGTTGCAGGGGGAATGCCTAACTGTGGTGCCATTTAAAAGTACTACCCAAAAAGTAATCTTGCTTTCATTCACTTGTGCATTGTGTATCTGATGTTATAAGGTTAAACTAAGTGTATCCTATCATTTTCCTGTGTTGTGTAATTATTACCACACTGCTGATTGCTGCCCTATATTGAATGTGTTTGATTTTTATTCGAAATTAAAAATAAATAAATATTTAATTGATTACACACCGGCCTGGTTCATGGTCCATTGTGGCACAGGGTGTACGTTCAAGGGGGTGTGAGATGGGCTGGCTGCCTTCTCAAAAACAGAATCTGAATGTAATCAACTTAAAAGCGTTTTGATGTGCACCGCATCCCCGGTCAGTGGAAAGAGTCCTGGTCTGGAGTGTGCCGCATCTTTAAAATCTTTAACACAGTTATCAACTTAAAAGTGTTTTACTGTGTGCCGCATCCCTGGCCAGTAGAAAGAGTCTTGGTCTGGAGTGTGCCGCATCATTAATACCCTTAACAATGCACACCCACAATGCCTTGCTGTTGTGGCTCAGAACTGGAAGTGAACTCCCAGCGCTGGCTACTAGGTGGCGTTGTGCAATGTATGACTTGGCTCAAATGGACTTTCGTACTTTCACATTTCAAGTGAAAGAGTTTTTTTCAAACCTTTTTAAACCCACCATAACTTTCTTGGTGTTGTGAAATTGGGAAAGGTGGGGCATAGAGATGGGTCGGTACGAAGAAAGACATGCAAGGCCACAAGGGTCATGGTGGGGGTGATTGAGAGCATGGAGTGTTTTGGAAACCCCAACTGAAAGATAAACTGCAAACCTGGGAACCGCAATGGCTGACAGAGCCGAGTAGGGAAGCCATGCCGTATAGGGAGAGATTTCCTTCATGCCGCTGGTGTGATGCTGCAGTCTCTATGCAATTTGGGGGGATGCTGCATTTTCACGCTGTCATGAAAATTCCAAGAAAACACAACTATAGATTGCAACCTTGCACATATTAATGAGAAGGCAACTCGCACTGTGGTTGCTTTCTGTCTGATCTGGAGGATGGTGCTGTTAGGTATCTAGTCTGTGTTAGAGTTAATCCTGCAAGAGGATATACACGTTCTGCTTAGGATTGCAATTGTCCACCTATCTTGAATAGCTATTGGTTCGCATGAGCTATTTTGTTTTGAATTATATTATGTTGTTACACTGAATTTTACCTAGCTCATAGCCTACAGAACCTAATACTACTAGAGACAAGTCTATCATGTCTCCTCTTCCCCTCCCTCTTATCATGTCTCCTCTTCCCCTCCCGCTTACCCTATGTTCTCCCCAGGTAGACTTCTGCACACGTCCAACTCTTGGTGCAGACACTTTTGTCAGCTGGCTTTGGAAACCCAGTGCTCTCCTTTGATATAGGGATTGTTTCTTACAAACTAATCTGTTGAAAGCCTTCACACTACTAGGGCCTGCTTGAGCACCCCTCAAGTCTGTCATGCAACCGCTCACCAACTAACTACATCTAGTACCATGCTTCATCGGTTCTAGATAGTGCCATAACAATAACCCTGTAATCTAAACCGAGCTAGTACTCTCCTGAGTACTACACCAATAGCGTATCACTTTGGGGAGACACATATTGATACTTTGACAACCATATCCACGCCCACCCATCCTAATTGTTTTTCCTCTCTGTGTTTGGTCATTGTATTGTCTAATTTCTCGTTCGTATCACCTCCTACTCAAACTCCCCTTCTTGCTTTCCACAGACTAAGATCTGGTGACACCCTGGCAGGGTCACAATATGCTACCTTTCGGACAAGGCCATGTGCCGTAACACCACTACGGTGGTGATGGGCGCAATCTAAATATAGGATAACATATATGAATCCCAGCTTAGATCCAAGCAGCTCTTAAACCTTTCCAACCACTCGCAAACCTGAGGCACCAAGACCGCTGTTGCCTCCATCTAAGTGTATCTAAGATACAATAATAAAGTGTGAACCCTGTTCCTCTTGGATGTATTTGCTACCTTTGACACTGTGAATCACTCCATCCTGATCAGCTGACTGACCGAGACTGGAATGCACGGTTACACTCTCTACTGGCTCGCCTCATTCCCCTCTGGCAGATGCCAACACAGGTAGCATGAACTGCCACACAGAGTGTGCATTGGCTCACTTTTCGTTATCTGGTTACATCGGTAAAGAAGACTTTCAGGGCCAACCCTTTCTCCAGCAACTTCTGTCAACAGGGCTGGTGGAATGTGATAACACTCAGCAAAGAGCTCAAATGACAGACCTTGCTGCACCTGTGGAAGACCACACAACGACCGACAGATCAATACCATTGGTAGTAGATGTCGAGAGGCTGTGGGTACCTGATCTCTCTGACCGACAGAACTGTATTGAAATCACACAGCCAGTTATCCACTACCTCCATCATTTCAGGCAGGAAGGAAAAGAGGGAGCGTATAGGTTCCCGACTCCCCACCAAGGACCTCCTACCTCCCCTTCTCACAGACATGCACTAACACAGCCAACATCATGTTCTGACAGGCAGGAGGCGGTAAGTGCCTACAGGGTTCTGATACCTCTGGCTCTCCAGATGTTTTGGACTATAACTCCTATAGCTCCTTTCCGTTCAGTAAGCTGGCTAGAGCTGATGGTAGTTGTAGTCCAAAGCATCTGGAGAGCGAAAGGGTACAGACACCTAATCTATGGTTCCCAGCTCTCTGCCAGACAGTACTGAAGAGATATCATGCCTGGGCATCTGTAGAGGTTGGGGTTGTACTTTCCTGAACCCTCTTCTGGCTGCTGGACACCACCAAACACAAATCATAGAAAAACTCACATACTCCTCTACAATATGGACAACTGGTAGCTAGGAAGGTGTTCCCAGGACCCCTGCTGCCAGGATCGATCCCACCACTGACACCACATATCTCCACCATGATAACGCTCTGGCAGGAGATGAGGAGCACAATTTGGTCCCAAACGTCCCTGCTTGACTGTACTCAAAGACGTTACATAGACAGGTATGGCCAGGGATCATCCCTGGCAGTCTCCAAATATTGACATTGAGCCAGGGCTCTGCCAGGGCTCCCTGAACTGACTTCCTTGACCAGATGTATTCCCTGCAGTAATGCAAATGAAAATGAGGGCCGATACTGCTCTTCGGCAGTAGATGTCACTTTCAGCCACCTTTGGAACCACAGCATAAGTTAGAGAAATGTGCTTGTTTTCAAACCTTGAATGGAAAATGTATCAGAATACATTGTTTGATTTTTTTTACAGCATGTATTAAAGAATTGTCATTTGAATAATTTGAATTTGTAAGAATCGTGGATTTCTTTCAAAAGAACTGTGGGATTGCATGGTCCGCTGACCTATTTTGATGTGCTATTTTATATTTTAATATATCTATTTTGGTCAATATTTATATTTGAATACATCTTTTAAAGTAAAATGTACTTCTTTTCATTGCACATATGAAAACTTGATTGGTGCTGTTGGGCCACACCTTTATTTTATAGGCCCCACCTCTTTTAAAGGTTTATTATCTACTTGGGAAGCGAATCTGCGCAAGACCCTTTTTCGGACCCGCCCCCAAATATTACATCATGACGCATTAGAACCCCCCCTCCGATTTCTTAGCTCACTTAAAGCACTGTACAAATACATCCCCACAGCAATCCCAGGCTGGTAGGAGATGGGAAGACTTCATGGTTACCAACCACCCTACCAAGACTGTTAGCTCGCATGTACCCCACAGGACTGTACCACGACATCCTTATCGCTCTCTCCTGGACAAACACTTTGAGCTGTATTATAAAAAGAGCACATCTTTTATACCCAAAAATACAAGTGGAAGTTATAACATGCAACGTCACGTCACAATATGATCAATCCCAGCACACCACGCCTATCATGCCACGCCACACCATGTTCTATCACGCCATGCATTATCACATCGCACCATGCCCTCCCACATCAATTCACATCACACCCTGTACCTCACCCATGCCATGTCACACACGACTTTTCTTTTCAAGTCCCACCGTATTACATCACATATTACATCACACCCCACCACGTCAGTACACGCCATGCTGCATCACTAGACTTAGTGGAGCCTAGCCAGCCAACTAAGTCCTATGCCGGCGAAAAATGCACACAAGCATCTCTTAAACTAAACTCTTAGAACCTCCACCACATTGACTGCGGTCACTGAGGGCGTTCCAACCACCAAGCGCATTGAAGCCATACAAATGGGGAAAGAGCGCTACATAAATAACCAAATACAATACAATGTACCTTCTCATCCTGTCACACCCAACCATCCCTCATCCTGCCTCTCCACTCCGCATCACATTATATCGTGCGCCACACCTAGTCCCCTCTCTTCATGCCCAACTAGTCAAACCTCTCTGGCACATGCACCACCCCTCAGCCCAGCTCCATCACATACTGAGACATAACAAACACGAGTTTTAGGGTCAGGCTACAAGACCCAACCACAACAATGTGGACATCACTAGAATGGAAGTCAACTACACACAGAGGAATTTTTGTTGTGAAATATGGTTTGGGGAAGTTTGCAGATCCAACCTCTCTACGGAACACTTCAGTAGGGTAATCCGTAGGCATCCACCCCACTACCAGTGTTTCAGACGGCCGACAGCGCCAAGAGGTTGTGTAAATGGAAGACGATGCGCTTTTATAACTACCACATAACATAACAAATGGGACTTTGACAGCAATCATAAATTGAACAAATAGATTCAGATCAGAGTTTTTTGGCAAAGTATTTAGGGAATTGTGTTTATAATATTGTTATTTCAGAGTTCTTAAAAGATTCGTATTTTGGAGAATTTGACTGCATCTGTGCCAAGCAGATAGGCTTGCAAATTGAGTTGGAATGGACCCCGCCTCTGAAGAAAGTCTGGCTCCATCAAAATACACAATTCAGTGCACCCCTGGAGCACACAGGCAGGCGAGACCACCCCACCTTGCCTGGTGAGGCCGCTTCTCCCCGTCTGCTCCCGGGGAGTGCGGCTAGACGCCGCGTAGGAGAAGGTGTGATCCCACCGAGCTGTGTAATTGAAATGTCAGCACTCAGGCAGATGGTGAAAAACTGGCCCGGGAGAACTCTTGGTGTCTCCTTAATAAGTCCTAATTAAATTCTATGTTCTTTTTTTGGCATGAAACTTCATTAATACTTTTGTCCATTACGGCCTGGTATCAATGATAATAAGTGTCACGATTCTTGTTCCAAGGGACAGCGCATATCCATTAAAGTGATACATTCTAACACCCATAATTAATCCACACAAAAAAAGGCGACTCCGCGCCATCATGGATGTCAGCGCAGCGCCAACCGTGCTTCTAAAAAAGAAAAAAAAGTTTCTGATATCACTCAAGAACTGGCAAGATTTTTAATTGCAAAGGAGCAGGAGGCTACTTTGTGGCTGAAACTTGCGTGAAGAATTGTGGGCTAGAAATAAAAGTTCACCGAGGTAGAAGGAGTGCACTAACCCAACTATCAGTCTTCCAATTTGGGCATCGCGGGCAACCGGTCCCATGTCATGAGGGTGATGCATGAGCCAGCCCTTGTCTTTTAGGAAACCTCGCTTTGTATTCTGAATGTCATAGTTTGCTGGCTAATGGTCGCCCTCAGACACGTGTCTAATTGGCAACTATGCGAAGGCAATTCTGTACTGCATCATTTCAAGAGTGTCCATTTCGGAGCACTAACCAATCACAAGCCGACTTCTTAACTCTATGGGGACGGGTTTCAGAGTCTGTTGCTTTCTAATGTTCTTGGTGCATCATAATGATTGGGTAATATTCTGATATTTAAATTGGACAGTCCTAGGAAAAGGCAATTCCTGGCAGCTCTCTGGAGTGCTACAAGCAGCGGGTGCCAAATTGCCCCCACAATCAACAAATGTAGCCCAAATTTCCACTGGGCGGTGAAGGCACGCTCCTAAACGCTCACACGAGACAAAATACAACCCGCTAGGGAAAAAGGCCCAAAATGCTCTAGCAAGTGATATGATATGTCTATTTATAGGTGTTTCAAAGCGCTTCAAGGCAAGGGAGGGAACAAGGGGAAATACAATGACATTCTTACAGGCCATGAAAAGTAAGGATGTGAAATTAACTATCGTACTCGGCCTGACGACATTTCAGATAGTGCAAGAGCTAAGACATAAGGAAGGGAGGAGGAGAGTGGGAATGAAATGGAAACAGACAGGCGACTGCCGTGCTAGGCCTGACGACATTTCTGGTAGAGCTGGAGAAAAACAAGAGGTGAGGGAGAGGGGTGCAGAAAGGTAGGGCAGGAACAAAACAATCGACTATAGTACTAGGTTATAGTACTAGGCACGATGACATTCCAGATAGTGCTGGGAGGTTGGGGGGGAACCGGGGGAGGAGA